>NC_092345.1:64819584-65144632 GCF_963676685.1 Mytilus edulis | reverse complement strand
AGACTACATTTTTGGTATGACTTGTATAATTTTATTCAATTTTACATTTAGAATGGCAACAATCAAATTCAATTGAGGATATTCCTGGTAAATTATATTATTATCTTTTTAAAACAACTGAGCTAACATTGTTTTTCTCAAGACATTCTGACAAAGAAAAAACAAAATCTTGTCCTTATAAAGTCTTATGCATGATTCATCAAATTTTGACATGCTTAATATTGTTTGAAGCATAATAAAATCTGCATTTCTATGAATCATAAATTAATAATTTCTTTGGTTTCCTGTCTAGTCAAGTTTGATAAACATTTAAAAAATTTGGCCAAATGTATCAAAGCATCTAAGAGAATTGCTGCATGCCAGCGACAATAAAAATGAAAATTCTTTTTCTTGCTCTCTTATAAGCATGACATTTTCAATGCTGACTTTTGAAGAAAAAAAGGACTATTTTCTGTGTTTTTATCACTGTTTCAAACTTCTTGCATGAAACTTGTTTCTTCTTTGCTTAAAGGTCTTCGTTGTCATTTGGACGATGCATGTATAAGTCATCCTTGCCATTCTGGAGCTAATTGTGATACGTCCCCAATAAACGGTGATCCTGTATGCACATGTCGACAGGGCTGGTCCGGAGCAGATTGTTCTATAGATATTAACGAATGTAATGAAAGTGAGTATGCTTTGTTTGTTACTGTTGAGTTCAGATAAGTTTGTTTTTTTCTTAAACCATATTCAATGTGCACAAATCTCATATTATTTTCAATGATGCTCATATAAACAAATAAATTGCATGCATTCATTACATTGATGCACATCATAATAAATTATGATTTATTCTTCAACAGCATGATATATATTTAAAATGTAATCGAAAATTTTTGAGCTATAAACTGTAGGCTGTTGAATCTTCTAGCTCCATAATCAAGGTGGAATTTGCAGGACCTTGTAACAGAGTTTCCTAAAACAGTGGAAATGTGCTTATGTTCTCTGATAAAAATGTTTATATATTGTTTTCAGATATTCAATAAATTATTGTTCAATTAAATGATATTAGAATAATTGCACAACTGATTAGAATTTGACTTATGATTTTTGAAATTGTTGTTTAACAAAGTTACTATAAATTTCAGATGCCATATCCCCATGTGAACATGGTGGCACATGTGTGAACACGGAAGGAAGTTTCAAGTGTGACTGTGCTCCAGGTTACAACGGTCCTAGGTGTGAACAGAACATCAACGAATGTATCTCTAATCCTTGTCAGAATGAGGGAACTTGTCTAGATGATGTAGCAACATGGCGATGTATCTGTATGCCAGGTATGATATTGCTTTCTCTTGCCTGTTAACTGGTGATATGGGCCTAGTGCTATGCAAACAAACAAAAAAAGTTAAATCATTAAAATGTTACAGTAGGCGATACATGTTGTTAATTGTAAGGAACATAAACATATAATAACTTTTCATTATTTGGATTTTTTAGGGGAAATGGCTACTCAAGTTTCACTCATACCGATTTCCCCTATGTTAAGATGATGGTGTATGTATTTGACAGGTTTAGTAACACGATCATGAATCATATACTGGTTCCTTCAAATGACTAGACGTCTGTCTGACCTGTGTTAGAATAAAGTCATGCAGCAATAATGATTTGTTCCTTTTGGACTAAATGCATCTTTCTTGCCATCATACCAATTCATCATATGAATGATTTGAAGCTGCATTTTCAAAATATGTTCCTCCTTTAAACCATATATCTTAGTATCTTTGATATATCATTTGAATTCTGTATAATTTTGATGACTCTTGTATGTAATGGGAAGTATTTCAAAAAGTTTGCACCGCTAGATTGTAATATCCTGTTCTTGTTCCGTTTTTTTTTTTAAAAACGTTCTAAAATGAAAGAAAAACAGTTTCAGTGATGATATGATTAATTCTTTTATTCGTACTTTCTTTGGTCTTATTCCTAGTAAATTACTTAATAATTACATATCACTGAGGCAAAAGAAGATTAGTTTTAGGGATCACAAATCAGTTTTATTTACATTTTGAAATTTTAAAATGTAATGAATTTTAAATAGTAGAAATTTAATCTTATGATGTAATAATTTAATATTGCTTCAAAAAAGAAGTTGAATATTTAATATCTCTGTATGAAACGAAGGAAAATGAATCAATACCATTTGGTCTCACCTTTTCCATTTTATTCTTTGTTGGAGGTAAACAAATTTTCCTTTGTTGCAGTTTTTAATTTAAATATACCTATATTTGATTAAAATGTATTCAATCTTAGAAGATTTTTTTTGGCATTGTATAAATTGTGTTTATCATAGGTTCAGAAGATTTATGGTAATACAATGTTTTTTCCTGCATCTGTTTACATAAGGTCATCAAGGTCTTACTATCGAAGTGTGGGAAAAATAAGAAAATGCTAAGTGGGGCACATCTCAGGGAAATTTTACTACCGAATGAAAGTGGAATTAAATAGCAGAATCAAATTGCAAAATATTCTTTATTTATAGGTAAACAATGTTTAAAAAAAGAACTTATTCTTTTATGAATTGATAGAAAAGTACCATGCATGAAAACTGAGTTTATGCATGTTTTGGAAGAAACAAAAGCGTTATAAAACTTGACAAAATTTGTGTTATGATGGCTAAATAGAATTTAAAAATAAAACATGCATGCTAAGTAAAAAAATATAAATAAGATTTTATCAGTTAGAAATGTTAAAGAATACCAAAGAATTTTGCATTATAAGATAAATACCTGTTGAGTCACAATGTAACAGTAATAACAAGATAACTGGTGGTCATTGTTTGTTAGCATGGTAAACTGTCATTCTGACACAAATGGGGAAATTTGTAAAGACTTATATATGAGACATGAAATTTTTGGTGAAATTTAACACATTGACATTTTGAATTGAGGCAGTTAATACTATTACTTTATTTGAAATTTAGAATCTGCAATCTGAATAGTGTGATGAATACGTACACAGACCAATTTTTACGTGAAAACAAATTTTAAATGAATTTAAAAATAAATAATTGGATAACATTAATGATGCCAGTATTTGACCTTTAGAATGTTTTTTTAAATTGTAAATAAAAAGACATTTCATAATTTTTAAAGTCCCCACTGTCAAGAAATGGTATCAGTTAAAGTTGCTATGTGTTATTTTTCTCATCTCTGAAGGTGACAAGCCATATGGAAAACTTAACAGTCTCTGTTTTCTTCCCACGGCCTACAAAATGATAAAATTGTTACTTAAGTCTTTTGAGATAACATCTACAGTCAAAATAATTATATGGTTGCTACCAAAAAACTTCTTCTAATAAGAAAAATATATGTCAAAGAATTAAACTGAGGTTTCTCAAAATTATGTATTCAAGAATGTTTGTCTGAAAATTATTTTAGCTACATTGATACTTTAACGACATAGTGATAAATGAAATTTAAATTTACTATTTCATATTACAGAATGATTTATATTAAAGTGGTAAAAAATTAATTGGATCCTTCATTCAAAGAAATAAAGTAATAAAAACCTTTAAGTTAGAGTAATCAAACAGAAATTTGAATGTCAACCATTTTGTATTAAAGATAAAAAAATATATGTGTAAATGAAGTTTTTTGATAATTTTTATGTGTCCAATTAGTTCAGGATAGCAAATTCTTTGAATTATGTCTTTTGAACATGACAACATTAATTTTTGCAAAACTTTATGATGGGTAAACATGTACCCGGTAAACAAATATTTAAATATACATGATGAACTTGATTTTTGTGGCCTTTCTCACGAACCTATACTATGAAATACATGTATTTCTAATTTGGTAAAAATGCATTTAAACTACTATTTATATTTTTATGTAAATTTTTACAACTTCAAATTTAACAAGAAAAAAGTCTATTCTAAATGTGTTAACTATATACAATTTCTTGATTCTACTGACAAGAGAGTCTAAATTTGGCAACAGTACTGTGTACTGAATAAAAATAATATATCTAACAGGTTTTCCCAAAAGACAACTATCAAATTCATAGATTTTCCCATACAGTTCAGATGTCACAAATCTTTTGTTTTAAATCACAGAAAAATTCAACCTTTCAATGACCTCATTCATGCACACAAACTTGTTCATTAAAAAGAACTTGAATTGAGAGTTGTCTCATTGGCACTAATAAATGTACCACATCTTCTTATATCTATTGAAATTGGCCTATATGTGTTAAATCTATTCAAGTAGCCTTGTTCCAGAGCTCTCTGCGATCCCCATCCCATTTGACTGAGACCACAGATTCCAGGCATTTGTACCAAATACATAAGTACCAACCAACAATTTAAGATGAGGCCGTGACTTGTTACATGGAAATCAGTTCCAATTTCCTATTCTATGTAAAAACATTTAAAGTTATTTTTGCTCAAAAACATATATATTCAATATTACTTCATCTAGTTGTTATTTAAATCTTAACTTTCTGTCCAATCTAGACTTGTCTGAAACTCAAGTTCTCCCAAAATATCATATATCCAGTTATACCATTAACCTAGCCATCCCCAAAATTAGGTTATCTGAAATATCAGATATTTCTGTAAAGTATTTTGACTAAGCCTTATTACGATATACAACTTCTGTATTCCTTTTGTTACTTCTTCAGAATTATAACATTTTTGTCATGACACTACTCATTCTCTTAAATGTGGTACTATTGTTTTGTTTATGTTGTAATCTTTCCTTCCTGATATCATTGGAGACATCTGATATTTCAGTGTAATAAATGAGTTGTTTCAAGGATTTAAATGCAATGAAGCTACCATATTCTGATGATTCTTTTGTTTGCTGTAGTATTTGATGTTTTTTTTAACTATCTGTGTATTGTGTTATACAGATATCTATGTACTTACAACACGTAAACAAGCTTTATTCTTTTGAATTCTTAAGATATACATGGTGAATGTACTTTTGAAAAAACCTCATTGCCCAGTTAAATGTGCCAGCTTTACTACTCACAATATGAAGAATTCCTGAACAAAAAATCATTTAGTGTAAAACTATCTTTTTCTGTTTTAGGCTATGAAGGAATCCACTGTGAGAATGAAATTGATGAGTGTAAAAGTAGCCCCTGTCAAAATAATGGGATCTGTGAGGACCAAGTCAACAAATACAAGTGTACTTGCAGACAAGGTACGTTACTCACATGAACAATCAATTTGTTTGAGCTAAAACCACCAGATTGTTACAATTTTTTACCTTCTCTTAAATTTTTTTTGAAACTTTTTTACTGATTCTTAGTTTTGAAGGGGAGAAAATGTAGATTTTTTATTGTATAACCTTGTCGTCAATTGCATTGATTGCATTATATGCATTATAATATTTTAAATGGATGTCATGACCAGTACGCTATGGTTCAGACATTCTGATTTGCTTAGAAATTCAAGCTTTATTTAAATAAGCTTCAGGTGTCATGTTTCCTATTTAGTAATTTGGAAATACAATACTTGTAGACTGTATCATAATTGAAATAAGAATATTAGAGATTTGGAAGTATTGTATACATTTGTATTGAAATGAACATGTGTAATCCTCCCTTTTAATGGTAGTAGTTTGAAAGTACAGTCAAACCGGTATTAGAGACCACCTGTATTAAGCAAAAACCTGTGTATAATAAATTTAAGATCCCTCTGTAGTACATTTCATATAGTTTGAACTGATATTATAAGACCCCTATCTTTTTTGTTCTCCCTTAAGTGGTCTCCCAAACCAGGTTTGACTGTATTAAAAGAAAAATGCTGTGAGAATGACATGATTGTTTCAGAACCTTCATGACACTAACAATCAGCTTGTCAAACATAATTGCTGTGAAGTGGAAATAGGATATATTATTGAAATGTTTGCCAGAATTATGACCTAATTATTTTGTTGTTTTAAAGGTTATACTGGTCCTACATGTGCCTTGAATGTAGGATATATTATTGAAATGTTTTCCCAGAATTATGACCTTATTACATTGTTGTTTTGTAGGTTTTACTGGTCTTACATGTGCCTTGAATGTAGGATATATTTTTGAAATGTTTTCCCAGAATTATGACCTTATTACATTGTTGTTATTGTAGGTTTTACTGGTTCTACATGTGCCTCGAATATAGATGAATGTGAAAATTCTCCATGTGTCAATGGTGCAACGTGTGAAGATAATGTCTATGCATATGTTTGCAGATGTAGGAATGGTAATTTGTTTACATACTTTGGTCATAAGTTAGCAATTTTCAAAAACAATTCCTTAAACAATTCCAGATTTTCACATTGTAAACCTCAGCTTTTGATTTTCTTTAAAGATGATTTAAAAGACTTTCATAGCATTTTGAAAATAACTTCAATCAAGTATAAAATTCCTTTGAAGTGAAAATGGATATTTTCAGTCACACGAGTAAAGCATAATCCGAATCTAACACAATACCCTCACTCACATATAACTGAACAGATTTCCTTGCAACTAGTGTCTGTCAGAAAAAAGAAAATTTTGCTAATAAAATTGGTTATATTTTAGGTTTTACTGGTGATAATTGTGAGGTGAACATCAATGATTGTCAGAACATCAATTGTCACAATGGTACATGTGTTGATGGTCTGGGTACCTATACATGTTCCTGTTTACAAGGATATACTGGTACCCATTGTGAGGTACAGATCAATGTTTGTGATTCCCAACCTTGTCAGTATGGAGGCAGTTGTTTCAGTTATACGACCAGTAATGGGCTACGATATGAGTGTCGATGTCTGACTGGAACATCAGGTTAGTATGATAGAAATACAAATATCATGTAAATTTTTGTGTAGATTTTGTATTTATTATGAATGATCTTTAATAATTTGAATTATTCTATTTGTTTGTAGTCTGAAATAGTTAGTTTCCTACACTATGGATGTTTTATTAAGAAAAATAGACCACTATTGAGTATTCTATCATAAGTGTTATAACGTCTTTGTGATTGAATGCCAGTTTGTTAAGAGGGTTCCAATACTAAAAAAACTGTAAGCAATAAGGGTTCAGAATACAATAAGGGTTCAGAATATATTTTTCATTCTTAACCTTTTGTTGAGTAGTTGGTCTCAAGGGGAAATTATTCTACATGTCCTTATTTTTTTTCTTATATCAAATTTATAAAAATAAGAGAAGGTGATAAATGGAGAAAGATTTTGTAGCAGTTTAACCCATTTTTATATTGTATATAGATATATAATAGTTGAAATGTTGACTTTTATTTGAGATTCATGGACACAAAACCACACATTTGTTTTTAAACCTTGGTTGCTAAAATGGCAAGATAATCACAGACCGGAAAACAATTTATTTCAAAATAAGTAGATTTAGTGGTAATTGGTAACAATCAAAATTTAAATGTTATCTCTAAAGTTGATAATTATATGTAAGTATCAATGAACTAGTAATTGACTAGAGGCTACTCTGAAGTTTTTATTATCCACATTGGACCACATTTGTAATACAGATAGGTTTAAAGGTGTGAACAGACTCCTTTTGCGTAGAAAAAAATAATTGGATACAAATTAACTACTGCCTAAAGGAATATTTGCTTTTAGAAATTACTAGTTACCTTTGTTCAAACTTTTGTTGATTTTTTTAGTGTACATACCTTAGATTTGAGGTTGTGTATTCATTTGGTTAGGGTGTGAAACATTTAGTTAGTGTATAGAGGAAATGGAATAACTAAAGTTATGATAAGGGTCACATAGTAATGGCCTAGCCTTATATAAATAGTATGCCTTACACTAAATGATACTCCAATTTGCAATGAACAGCTGCATATATGCGTCAAATGCTTAATATGAAAGTCTTAATTATGAAAATCTAAGGTCAGAAGCTAAAAATGAGGTAAACCTGTAGACAGGTGTAAGTAACAGAGGATATATTTTCCGTTATATTCCTAATGTTGACACTTGAGGGTCAAGTCAACAGATGGTTAAGTAAAGGTAAAGGTGAAATAATTGTCATACAGTACAGTATTCTCATAGCAACCTTACATAAAAGAAGCCATCTGCTTTACATCAGCTCTCTGATTGGTCAATCTCTGTCCATGATATGTCATAATATACTTTTAATGAACTCTTTAATTTATGCACATTAAAAAGTTATGTTCAGAAAATTGAATCTTATACCAGTGAATGTACTGTAAGAGTTGACTGGGGAAAGATTATTACATTTTATTTTTATTTTTAAGTGTTTTATGAATTATAAAATTTGAGGTATTTATAAAGGTGAATCAACAGGTAAAAGATATACCTGAGTGAATTTTGTGAAGAGAAGATTAAAGGTGAATTGATTTCATAAACTAACTCATTTATTTCATTTAAAGTACCTATATATAATATCATTTGATGGCCTTTAATATTACTTTACAAAAAATGTGCTTTCAAACAGATACTCAGGAAAGGAAGGATAACTCTATCATTTTGTAGAGCAAATAATCATTTACATGCCATAGAAATGAAAACAAAATTTTCCTGCCTTCTAAATATGTTTGAGTAGACATTTTTTTTCCCCTAATTGAATTATGTATATAAATTGTTCTCTGTTACATAGAAAACTATTTATATTTTACAGGGAAGAACTGTGAAACGAATGCTAATGATTGCATCAATAATCCATGTTTGAATGGAGCGACATGTGAAGATGGAATAAACAACTACACCTGTAAATGTAAACCTGGATATATTGGTAGGTGGAGTTTGGTTTGACTCCATTAGAATTATATACTTACAAAAATTTGAAAATAATGTAATCTAATGATGAGTTTTGCAAGTTGAATTTTTATTGCGATTTTACGCCAACAAAACAAGGTTGGACATAGGCCCCCACCTGAATCTGTTACTAACTATGACAAACATGTATTTATAAGTTGTGAAGAAATTTTGTATGTCAGATTGTATGTAACAGAAAAGGAAATAGTATATGTTTAATCAATCAAGTCAACTTGAAGTCAATGAAATATTTACAAAGTTGTTATTTTGTAGGTCGCAATTGTTCAATAAACATAGATGAATGTGCGTCATCACCATGCCAGAATGGAGGAGTTTGTATGGACATGGTGAATGCGTACAAGTGTGACTGTCCGTCTGGTTATTATGATGCCAACTGTATCTCCAACATCAACGATTGTGTTAGTAATCCATGTTTGAATGGTGGTTCTTGTCGTGATGGTGTAAACAGGTAAGGAGATAACTATAGCACTTCTCTTTACCAGTAAATTCTTTAACCGCATGAATTGTTTTCACTAGAAATATCTTAAAACCTTTTATTTTATATGCCATATCATAGTTGTATAAGAAGTATTGGTGCAGATGTTAAGTTTACATTTAGAGTGAAAAATCATAAGGTAAAAAAACACAAAGTTAATTGATTAACAAAATATTTAATCTTCTTTGCTTTGAAAAAAGGAATGATATTCTCACTATATCCTGAAAACAAAACCAAGAGAATAATATGAATCTACAGTTGTTTTATATATTTTTACAGGTTTGATTGTGACTGTACAGTTGGATACACAGGTAGTCGTTGTGAGATGTTAGCTGACGAATGTCAATCTAATCCTTGTCAACATGGTGGCACCTGTAGAAACCTTGTAGGAAGATATGAATGCAGCTGTTTACCTGGATTTACAGGTAAGATTAGACTGGGTTTACTACCCTTACTCAAAATTAAAGCAAAAAAGATCAAAATTCATCTTAATACAAAATCAATCCATTCAATTCAACCACGTCTCAGTCATTACAGCTGAACGGACGTGCTGGGCCAGCTCTCCTTTACCCGCTATCTTCGATGAGGGTTTACAGTTAGATATCAACGACTTACTACTTAAGATGACAGAAACCAATCCATGCCGTACAGATAGACGTAGTAGTTGGCGTACCCGCGTTAACATGCACTCCAAAACCATTGTATTATGGGGAGTGTTATGCCGATTAACGTCCGAGGGCTGTATCCTAGGCTGTTGGGTGATATGACCTTCATTTCACTGCCTCACGGCTTTGGTCTTGATAATGCTTCCTGTCATCTTTCGAACTACGTCCGAGATCATCTACCTGTACTCCATCATCGAGGCTAGCGGGCTGCCAAGCTGACCAAACTGGCCCTGAAAGCAGCCGTTAGTGAAAATAAACATCAAAATAGTAAACAAAGAAAAATCTACTCACCAAAACCAAGATGGCGGCCTACATATTGCGACCTCCACTACTTGTTCCTGACCCACGGCATCAAAAACATGTTAAAGCTCACCAAACGTCTTCGGGCACCGAGCCGACCGTGCGAGGGCTGTATAGCCAGTCAAGGTCGTTAAACACCACCACATATATTCATCTTAATAAAAGACCACAGTAAAGTAAAATATTACAATCATAATTTTATAATGAAATTGTCCTTCGCATGGATAATCTGGAACATGTATGAGGTATTTGCCACTGGACAATAAGTAACCAATAACCAATCCATCAATTCATTGCCTGGGAAAAAGATTAATATTTACTGTTCCATGTTAATTTTGATGGTAACAGTAACCGTAAATTATATTCTGAACATATCATAACTTGACAAAAACTAAATCACAATTTGTTACTTGTAGGTACTCAGTGTGAGATCAACACTGATGAATGTGCCAGCAACCCCTGTAAACATGGTGGTAGCTGTGTAGACATGCCCAATGGATACACTTGTCACTGTGAGGTCCAATGGAGTGGTTCTAATTGTGACATTGAAATGAACCCTTGTTCTCCCAATCCTTGCAGGAACAGTGCTAACTGTGATGTGTCTGATAATTATCAGGATTATTACTGCCACTGTCAGATAGGATTTACAGGTTTGTAGCTAGCATAGATTTTGTCATTTAAAAAAAATGATGTCATAATCTCTCAAGGAAAACCAATTTCTTTCAGTATTAAGAATAAAAAGTGATGTGAGGTAAACATCCATGTATTTGGCAAGTAACTGCTATTTGTATTTAAAGATTAGACTGATTATTCACTAAAAGAATTATAAACTTGTTCTATAAACTCTTGAGTGATACTGAAAGTATGAGTAAAGGTTGCAACTGCATAAGTAAATGTTGACATTAGTCAATTTGTTTCTCTTAGTAAGTCATTTTACTTTTAAGCTTGTATGATTTTTTATGCATTTGACTTTCCAAATATTTCATGAGCATAGAAAACACAGGTTATTTCAGAACTCTATGTCTTCCATATTTGTATGAATGATATTTGATTAGACAGAATTTAATACAGGAACAACTGATATACAAATTAAATGTTTTATTTTAGGACGACATTGTGATATTGATTATAATGAGTGTTCCCAGCCAAAGATTTGTCACAACGGTGGGAGCTGTCATAACACCTATGGTTCCTTCAACTGTTCTTGCCTTCCTGGTTATGAAGGAAAATACTGTGAAGTCAACCACGACGACTGTGATCCTAATCCTTGTCAAAATGGAGGCACATGTTTTGATGGCATTAATGATTACACATGTGTTTGTGTTGGAGGCTTTGGTGGTAAACATTGTCAAAACGACATCAATGAATGTGCATCCAACCCATGTAGGAATGGAGCTGTGTGTACAGACTATGTCAATTCATATACCTGTACTTGTCGTCCTGGTTACAGCGGGAAGGATTGTCAGAATGATGATAATGACTGTACACTTTCGTAAGTTTATTTTTTGGTAAAATGTAATTCACTGTACTTGAAGTCAATAAAGGCCAATCTTTTGTTAAATCTGGTAATTATTATATATTTAAAACCAATAAATATTTTGAGCAATTTACTAGTATGACATCAAGAAATCGAAAAATAACATAAATATAAATCTTTGCATATTTGCCAGACTTGACTCTTCTCTAATATGAATATTAACAAATTAGAACAAAAACAAAATCAGTAAAAAAGGGCTGAACTCAAGTAATACAAAAGTAAATTTGATTACAGTATGACCTTGAATATGTATGAAGGATTTGCTACTTGATGTTGAAGCACCCACTATTTACCAATCAAGGAAGTTACTTAGCTTATTTTTACAATGTAAATTATTATACTGTATAAATTAACACTTCCAGCAGAAAATAAGTTAATGCAGATTTTGACCCAAACTTGTTTTGTTTCTAGATCGTGTTTAAATGGAGGTACATGTATAGACAAAGAGAACTATTATAAGTGTGTCTGTCCAAATGGTTACACAGGAGCAAACTGTCAGACGAAGATACATCCATGTGATAGTAATCCATGTATGAATGGAGCGACTTGTTCTAACAAACAGTCTTCATGGGAATGTGTTTGTCCTTATGGCTTCACTGGACCTCGCTGTGAGGTAATATATATTCTAGAATATAGAAATATCAATGTATATTGATAATTAACGATGAAAGGAAGAGAAAATATCTCTTAATTCTATTTAGGTTAAAGGCTGTGATAAGAATAAGTTTATTATTAATGGTTTATCTAACTACATACATGTATGTATGAAATAAAATCAAATTCATACAATATTAAAGGCTTTTCCAATAAACTATTAAATACCAGAAGGTTGGGGTTCTTGATGTTGAAAATGAAAATGCATTTTAAATGTTAGGATTACTATCCCATTTTTAGAGTTCCATACAAACAACAGCCCTTGCGATTTATCAACATTTTAAACAATGAAACACAGTCTTTGAACAATAATTTTATGAGAATTTATGTTGCAATCAAATTCTGCAGACTTATAAAAATGTGTATTTTAAATTAAACTATTTAATAAATAGGCATCAGATTATATCTTATCATGTGGTCTTTATCCTGTTTTCTTTATTTAAAGAATTTTTATTTTGATAAAATTCATCACATAAAAATATTTTAGAAAGGGTATAAAGAGCAGTTGATGTATCCATTCATAAATTATTTACATTTCAGGAGTTTTTCGACTGGTGCGAGACTAATCCATGTAAGAATCGGGGAACATGTATGCAGAATGCAAATGTCTTTGAGTGTACTTGTGCCCTTGGTTATACTGGTAAAGCCTGTGACATCAGTAGAATGACATGTGAAGCTGCAGCACAAAATAGGGGGCTTCAAGTCAGTCAGTTATGTCAAAATAGTGGAACTTGTCGTAACACAGCTGATCACCATGTTTGTGATTGTAAAGCAGGATATGAAGGCAGTTACTGTGATATTGTTATCAATGAGTGTGCCTCAGCACCTTGCCAGAATGAAGCTACTTGTCAGGATTTCGATGGATATTACCAGTGTACTTGTAAGTTAGGATTTCAAGGAACGAATTGTGATATCAATGTGGACGATTGTCAGAACCAATCTTGTAACAATGGCGGAACTTGCATTGACCTGGTCAATAAATTTGCATGTCTATGTCCTCCTGGAACTAATGGATATTTTTGTGAGGTGAACCAACAAGATTGCTACAGTGGAGCATGTCATCATGGAGGTACTTGTATTGACAAAGTCGGAGGGTTTGAATGTCAGTGTAAACCTGGCTTTGTTGGAGATCAGTGTGAGGGAGACATCAATGAATGTGTCATCTACAAACCGTGTAATCCAGGAGGTACAAGAGCATGTGTTCAGCTGGACAATACTTATAAATGTGAATGTAACCCAGGATGGATTGGAGAGAATTGTAGTACTGCTGTCAATTATTGTCAAACCAATCCATGCTTAAATGGAGGATCCTGTTCTAATGGGAAAACATCTCATGTCTGTACGTGTAGGTCAGGATTTAGTGGACCCAACTGTGGAATTATCTCAGATTTCTGTACACCAAACAGTTGTTACAACAATGCAAGATGTGAGAATTATGGCTCTGGTTTCAATTGTATATGTTTGCCTGGTACAGAAGGTGAATTCTGTCAGTACGATGTTGTTAAAGAGTGTGAGTCCAATCCTTGTAGATATGGAGGATCCTGTATTGATAAACCAGGTAATTACCATGTACTATCTTTGTCTGTTATAAGGGATGGGTAAATATAGCACACATGTCAAAGGGGTCTTTGTTGATCTTCAGTTCTTTGTGTTTATGTAGTTATTCTTTTTTTCGGGGTGGGGGAGACTAAAATGATAAAAGGATCAGAAGTTTAGAATGCATCATAAAAGTGAAAAGAAGTTAGAATACAATCAATATGATATTAAAATCACAATAAATGAGTGTTACAGTTTCATTGTAAAAATTTAAAACATGCAAAAAGTTGAAACGGTATGAAACTTCTATCTTTACATGTGTAAAATAATAACTTTATAACAACTGTTGCTTTCACTAAAAAGTAAATAACTTTCTTGATTTGTTTATGATAGTTAAAATTGTTGATGTCATATATAAAAATTCAAGTCACTTATTGCAGATGTCATAAACATTTTATGAACACTACATTATTCAAATATTTTTAAGGTCAAATTTCAAATTGTTCAAATAAATATTCCAGTTAATTTTGAAAAATGAGAAAGTTATTAAGCTCGTTCTGGGCATATTTCAGGGTCCTATGAATGTTGGTGTCCGAGGTATTCTACTGGTGTCAATTGTGAGGTATTTGACCTGAATGCTAACCCTGGATTAGGAAAAGCCACAGTCAGCCCACCTGTGATTGATCCCAAACAAGTTTACTGTAATGATGGAGGCTGCTCCTCTGTAGCAGGTGATGGCAAATGTGATGTAAGTTTATATTAGTTTACAGGTCCAATAGTATGTAGAAAGACTGAATACCAACGCAGACATTTTTGTGATAAAATAAGTCTAAAATCACTGGTAGAACATTTCTTGTGGCAAATCTTGTATATTTAGATTATACTTAATACTGTTATCATGGTCATCTTATCCACCACAAAAAACAAATTTACTTTTTCATCTGATATGTTCAAATATGTGTAGAATGATAATTAGAGTGATGAATTTTCTCAAATTAAATTATAACATGCCTGTTTCAATATTGATAGCAGTTTACTGTGTTTTGGACATGGATGCAAAGGCACACTGAACAATGTCATTATTACAAATGTTAATAATCATGATGATTATAAACCCATACTTAACCATAAACACTTTAATTTCAGTCTAATTGTAACTACATGGCTTGTCAGTATGACGGAGGAGACTGTTCCCTTGGTGTTAAAGACCTCTGGAAGGACTGTCTGGCCCCAATAAATGGTGTCTACTGCTCTGAAGTGTTCCAGGATGGTAAATGTGACGAGGCCTGTAACTCTGAGGACTGTTTGTTTGATGGCAATGATTGTATGGGTAATCCCACCTGTAACCCCAACTTTAAGTCCTACTGTGAGGAGAACTATGGCAATGGTCACTGTGATCAGGGATGTAATAATGCTCCGTGTAACTGGGACGGCAACGATTGTAATAATCCTACTCCAATGAACAACTTAAAAGGCACAATGGTGATATTCATGATGTCTACTAAAGACAATTTTCTGATAAATGCCAATGAATTCCTACGTAACATGGGCCTGTTGTTGAATGTTGTGATCAAGATAAAGAAGGATGCTAATGGAAATTTTATTATAAAACCTTGGTCTTCTAATGGTCTCCATAGAGAGAAGAGATCCATTATCAACAGGATCAAAAGAGAGATAGTTCAGACTGAAGGGTAAATATTGTTTTATAGTCCAACGTTTAAACTCAAATAAAGAACAGACATGATGTAACACAAATGCTTACGAATATCAATTTAAAAAAAAAAGTATTTAAATATTGGATTTTTTATTGAAATCTTGTTTCTAAATACATGTACTTTTCTTGTTTATACTATGAATATGAGATTTTACAGTAAATGTAATCTAGAATGAAGGAGAGGTTTCACTATT
Source organism: Mytilus edulis (assembly GCF_963676685.1). Classification (NCBI taxonomy): domain Eukaryota; kingdom Metazoa; phylum Mollusca; class Bivalvia; order Mytilida; family Mytilidae; genus Mytilus; species Mytilus edulis. The sequence continues at coordinate 65,128,774 of NC_092345.1, read as the reverse complement.
TAACTTTTATCAATAATTTAAAAAATCTATCAAAGTGTCTAATTAGAGGACTAAAAGTCAACTAACAGTTACTTTACTTTTATTATTGCAATGATTCAATCTATGCTAAATGTATGGCAGAATGTTTTACTGAATTTATTACAACTTATATTAGAGTTTTGTTAGTACATGTAATGTCCTGTTACTATATGATATAAATTATATAATTCCTCAAATTCTAGTTGTTCATCAGAGATTCATACAATATTATTTGAATTTACAGTATAATGACTCTGTGATAGAAAGTCCAAAATGGGAACCACTTTCTAAATGAAACCTGAAGAAAGTATCCCAAAAACGAGGTTAAAAGATAAGGGTGAACTCCTGTTATTATTGATTGGTAAAGATATAGTACAATTTGTTCGTTTCACAAAGCATAATCGTTGTTTTTTGTTTGACAGAATTGAAGTACATCTTGAATTAGACAGTAGCCAGTGTAGAACCAATCCTTCAATGAAGTGCTTAACTAAAATAGAATCAGCAGTACAGATTATAGCAGCTCAAAAGAACCAATCCTGGTCACATGGGGGTCCAACAATCAGTAGAGTTTCAAGTGGTAAGTCTAAAAAGTTACAGAGTCATGCTAAAATTAATATTGACATGATTATGGTAGATTGTCCTGTTGACATCTTTTATGAATGATCAATACATCTTAAAAATCTTAAATACAAAGTATGGTTTTGATCATTGTTGAAGGTTGTACAGTGAAAAGTTAAATTTTTTATTCCTGAATCTATTGTTGATAGTTACATCATTTGCAATCCCACCATATCACCTGATAGTTATTTGAATAATAAACAATATTTCTGCAGTAGTAAATATATGTATAGAACATATTTTTTTCTGTGACATGTACTAGCTTTTGATCTTCTTTATATTTATTGATTGTTTACTATTTCAGAAAATGTAGATGGTCCTGGTACAACTGAATCTTCATCATACCAAACAATGTACATTGTTGTTGCATGTGGTGGTATTCTGGTCTTAGCCATACTGGTAATTGTTGTTTTGTCCAGAAAGAAGGTGGCACGAGGCATTACCTGGTTCCCTGAAGGATTCTTCTCCAACAATAATAGTTCTAAGGCTCCTGGACCCAGAGCATCAAAGAGACGAGTTCCAGATGGTGAAGAAAAGTAAGAATTTTTATATTTGATATTTTTTCAGCAGGCAAACTGTTTTTCAACCTATTACAGTTTGATCATTTTAAAAGGGTTTTATTTGTAAACTTACATTTCAAGACAATATAAAAAAGAAGATGTACTTGTTTGAAAAAATGAAAGAAAGAAAAGGATGAATGTTAGCTGTACTTATTGAATTTGATACAGCAGTTATAACCAATATTTGTTTATTTGTAGGAAAGGTAATATGCCACAATTTGATGGTTTGACTGGTGCAACAACTCCACCATGGAATGATGAGGAGGATGAATCAAAGGCCAAACGAATAAAGGTAATATATTATAGGATATAGTTCAATTTAGATCAGTGAAGAAATATAGATTGTATAAAGGTGATATAATAAAATAATCTGCTGTTAGGATTAAAATTATACTCAATTTTTAAGTGTTTATTAATTAAAGATACTCGGATCTTAATTTAAACAAGGATCTATCAATCTTAACCAATTTTTTGTGTTTTTCTCCAAAAAGGTCATTTCAGTTGAAAACTATTTGATTTGGTGTATTTTTTCAACTCTGCTATTCATATTCTAATATTCTACTGAGAAATGACTTCATTGATTTTACTTTGTTGTTAAAACATTGAAATACTAAATACTCAATATTTCAGATGGAGCAAGATTGTGAAGTTTTAGAACAGAATTTAGATGGGGATAAAGACCAGAGACAATGGACACAGCAGCATCTAACAGCAGCTAACATTCCAAATGATTCAATGCTTGCTTTGACTCCTCCTGATGACTGTGATCACACTAGAGTTAGGGATATAGATGTACGAGGACCCGATGGCTTCACGCCTCTCATGTTGGCAGCTTTCCGTGGGGGAGGATATGATGTTGGAGATAACGAATCCAGTGGATCTGGTGGATCAGGATCTTCTGACAGTAGAGATTCAGAAAACTGTGCAGATTACATACAGGCATTGTTGACACAAGGTGCTTCAGTGGACCTTGCTACAGACAGGACTGGAGAAACAGCTTTACATTTGGCATCTAGATATGCCAGATCTGATGCTGCTAAGATATTGTTAGATGCTGGAGCTGACCCTAATCAGCCAGATATTCAAGGTAGAACACCTCTACATTCTGCAGTGGCTGCTGATGCACAAGGGGTTTTCCAGGTAAGATCCTTTTTATAGATTAAATTATTCAAGGATGTAACCCATTGTAAATCGAAATTGTATAGTCTGTAAAATTTTAAAAGAATTATTTTGTCAAAATGTACATGAATCTGTTAAAACACTGATGTGTATATAAAAAAGAAGATGTGATATGATTGCCAATGAGACAACTCTTCAATGTTTGTCAATATTTGAATATGGAATAAGCCATACATTTTGTAGTATTTTTGGAGGAAAAATAATTAAGACAGCATACTGACAACAAAAGAAAATAAAGTACACAAATACCTGACTACACAGTCTCAATGGTTAGATTATGTGTCCTATGACAAATATTGATAAACATACAATTGTAGCAAGAAATGAAATTTTGATTTACTGAAGAAAAAATTATGGTATAAGTGGTTGTCGTTGTTGATAAACATTCTTACAGGTTTATTATGTTAGCAAAATTTTACATGAATGATTATTGAATTTGATCCCAAAAAATTCTCTATTGGCAGATTTTATTAAGAAACAGAAGTACTAATTTGAATGCAAGAATGGAGGATGGTGCCACACCCTTGATAATGGCAGCTCGTTTAGCTGTAGAAGGGATGGTGGAAGATTTAATCGGTGCTGATGCTGATATCAATTCTGCAGATGAATACGGTAAAATATTTTTTGGAATATCGATAGAAATACTTATATATAAACAAAACAAAAGTTAAATTGTAAAATCACAAAAAAAAAAAAAGGTCTGGATACTGTTTTAATAAATTATTGATATGAATATGTCTGGAGAATACACAAGTACATAAGATGAAATAAAATAATTGATAAAATCCTAGTCAATTCACAAAAAACAAAGGAAATAATTATTCTTGATAAATTAAATTCTTACAAATACACCATACTTATTTGTATAACTTCATAGCAAATGAGGAGATCAAATCCAACTACACTATTTATAAAATCTGATATATAAGCCACTATACTGAAAGTTGAAACATGAAAAGACAAGATACTGAGCTGGAGTGAATAGTATTAGTTCTGTTTACTGATTAATTACAAAATGTTCTAAACATGTAGATGTTAAACTTCTTTAAAATACAAAATATTAATGTAAATTAAGCTAAGGCCTTGGTATATATAACATAACATTACATAATGTTTTTTTTAATACAGGTAAAACCGGTTTACATTGGGCGTCAGCTGTCAACAACTTCACTGCGGCACAGGTGTTGTTACAGCACGGAGCTAACAGGGATGCACAAGACCTTAAGGTATAACTCACTCTAAATAAGTCTGAAGCAAACACAGATAGATAGGAAAAGAATTTAGCAGTTATACTATTCTAGTGGTTTACGATGTCATTACAATTACATTCAACATAAAATGATATTGAAAAGAAATTTAAGAGCTAAAGGACACCATCAGTATTTCTAGTACAGAATTACTACAAACTAAAACACTTTACACGAGCAAAGTTTACAAAAAGAAGGAAAATCACTAACAGCAAAAGAGCAATAACTTTTGAATACATGTATTATTCAATATTACAACTTAAAGGAGTGAAACTTGAGTGGCATAGCAATTATTCAAGTAATATATTACAATATAATAAGATTTACAATGTACACTAATGTACAAAATGGCAGTTATTTTTATTCTTTTGAGCATTGAAGAAAATGTTCAATTTTATTTTGTGAATGCAAGTATTACAATCACTATATTTATAGAAAACTTATACAAAAAAAAACATGTTTACTTTTGTGGGGTAAGTCATAAAATAGATGTTAACCTCTCTATAGCATTTAAATCTTTTATCAAATCTGATATTGATAAAACAAAACTAACAATTCTTTTTTTTATTTCAGGATGAGACACCTTTATTTTTAGCAGCACGTGAAGGAGCCTTCGAATCTGCTAAAATTTTACTTGAACATTATGCCAATCGTGATATAACTGACCACATGGATAGGTTACCACGTGATATAGCAAGTGAAAGGATGCATGGGGATATCTTACAATTATTAGACGAGTACTGCATCAGTAGTCCCATGTCATTACCTACATCACCAAATGGCTTGCACTTTATGCAGCAAAAACCTTCAAAAATGAAGCAAAAGAAATCTAAGCACAACAATGGACTTGGAACTCCACTTACACATAATGGAGCATTAATGAATGGTGTACATCAAAAAAGGACTAAATCTAAGAAGAAATCTTCTAAAGGAAATGCCCATTCTCAAATCAGTGAGGGATCTATTGGATCTACTGTCTCACCAGGAAATTCAATTCCGTCTCCTTTGGATTATGAGCGTACTCCTCCACCATACGACAGCATGTATGGTAATGGACAAAACTTCTTACAGCAACAGACTTTACAGCAGTCAATTGAAGAACTGCAGAAAAACTGTGCAATGAATCAAGTGCTAGACATTCAGAATCATAATGATAGTAATTATAGAGACCTTCGGAATTGTTATGATAAAACTATTATGGATCAAGAGTATGCTCTGTGGCATCAAGGACATCAAAATTCACAAATGAATCCACAACATTCTCAGCCATCAAATATTCCAACACCACCACAAAACAACCCATCTAATCCTAGTCCCCTTGGCAAAATATCCCCATCAAAACCACCCAAAAACTTGCCAACGTCACCTACTCATATTCAGGCAATGCAGCAACGAGCGCAACAACAACGTGCAAATGGAAGTCCACCTAACAAACAGACTGATTTAACGTGTTCATTTCAGAATAAAAATCATAGTGAACCCATGCCATTCACAACATTTGGCCGAGGGATGCAAAAACATTCAACCCCTCAACAACAAATGTACTTAGAACAATTCCCTACTCCTCCATCAACACACAGTATGGGCTCACCGCCACAGATGATTCATCAACCAGTGCTACCAGATCATTATCTCACACCATCACCAGATTCACCTGGACAGTGGTCAAGTTCATCGCCTCATTCAGCTCATTCTGATTGGTCGGAGGGCATCTCCAGTCCAGACCAAAATGTACGGACGACACTTACACAACCACCTGTATTTTTATAACATTATGAGTCATTTTATTGTTTTTATTTCATTTTCTCTCTGTCTCTCTTTCTCTATTGTGAGAGAGAGAATCAAATTTATACATGCATTTATTTTGTATTTCATTAAGATATAAGTATTGTCTGGTAAAGTAATGATAACTTATATATGTTTAAGTTGACCATGACACTCATGATATTTTTTCTTTTGAAAAAACTTACTCTCCTTTATGATAGTAAGGTAACATATAGAACAAGAGACTTGAAATATAGGACTTTGCATTTTGTGCATCTTTTTATAAACTTTGAACAAATTTGCATTAAAAAAGACTTTTGTATTTCACATTTTATTAAAATTTTTACTTTTTGTTAAGATATATATTTTTTTTTATTGTTGACTGCCATTTTCATCCTCATGTGTACAAACTATCATTTCATTTATAAGCACAGGAAAGTGCCATCAAAGTGTTATATTGAACAATTTGTATATATGTACGTTCATCCTTTTCATTGAAAATATTGACTCTAATTTTGTCATATGATACCTGTAATTTTGGCCATATTCTTTATAACAAAAAAGTTTATATTTTCTCCTGGCTTTTTTTTTCTGGAGTCAATAATATAGTTAATAATCAGGATAGTATTAAAAAAAAGTTTCAATAATTTTGATATACTCAGTCCCAGAAACCATCAAAATCATAGGTATTATTTATTGCTCACTTAGATTTAGGCCAGTATATATTTTCAAAAAAATCTTCATACACATTTTCCTGTCATTGACATTTATTTGAAAAAGAGTAAGTAACTAGATTTTCATATAAGGGGAGGCAACTTTTGACCCCCAAAAAATATATTTTTCTAAATAATGCCCCCTTATCTAGCTTGAAATTACCCTGTAAAATTCTTTTGCAACAAGATATTCAGCATTTATTTGGAAATAAATGCATTCAGGTGTTATTATTGGAGATGTGAGATTTGAAATAAATGACACAAATTAAAGCAAATATATGTAAACAAATTGGTGCATTTAAAATTGTAATATGTATATAGGAGATGTTTTTGTTGTTATTTTACAGAATTTTATTGTGAGATTTTTATCAGCTTTGCAATCTATGTATGTATTGAAAATGAACAATTTGATTTTTATGGACTTTTATTTGTACCCACCTTAGATTTTTATATGTAATATTTTGATTTTAAAACTCCCACCTTTTAAACTTTGTTTTAAAACATAATAATATACTTAAAACTTTAACCCACTGTTTCATTTGATTTGAGAACTTTTAAAAAGTATATGTTAGATCATGTTAAATCATGCTCCGTTTGATCTCAGAAAATGTGGACCAAAAATACTTATATGTGTTAGACAAAGCAGAAAAGCTGCAAAAACTTCATTAACTTTTTTATGTTTGTCTTTTTTTTTTTAATTAGATGTTTATAGTTCAACTTTCATGATAAGGTGAACAGCAGAGTTAGTAGGTATTGAAATGTTATTGCTCAGTAAAATAATTATGGAAATAAAAGGACACAAATACAAAAGTCTTTTTTTTTTTATTTTCAGTAGGATATTCTGTTCATTTCCTACTTTATTTGAAAACATGTTTTCTCCTTACAATTAAGACTGATTTGATTAGATTTTTAATTTCTTGATATTAAATTAAATTAGAAAACAATCAACCAATTTCGACAACCTTTTAAAAAAACATGGGGTAAATTATGCAAAATAGTGGTTTTGTTTCACTTGATTTGAATATTGAGTGAATGCTTTTTAAGATTTGAATGATGGTAACATACTTTTGGCCTAATTTTATACTTGGGGCTTGGAATGTCTATAAAATTATGGTTTGTCAGTAATCCAATTGAATAACTTTATAGTTTATTTTTATAATGCCTCACAGGCAACCTTACTTTTTTTTAATGGAATTTTAAAAGCATCCAAAGCCGCATTCTCTGTTTAAAATCTTACAGAAACAGTTTTCAATTTAATGGATAGAGGCTTTAAGCCGCTTACTTACTGTGCAAGGCCCTCATTGGTAGTCAAGATTTTTATTAAAAAAAAACTTGCCATAGTAGGTGAACAATTCTGTGTCTTACAGGCTTTAACAATTTTTTTTTCTGATGAAGCAATTTATATTTTTAATTTTGTTTTTGTTTTTTTTTTCTTTTTTGACAACTACTGATAATTTTCATTTTCTCCTTGTACCACATGATCTCTTGAACAATACGCATTTAACAAATCATTCCATTGTGCACAACATCATGGCTATTGGTAGCTTGTCCATTTTGTTTACTTTGTTTATTTTGATATTTTTGTAAAGATATTTGTTAAAAAATTGTTTTAAAAACATAAAGCTGGAGGAGTTTTGAGTGAGAAGTTTATATATTTTCTGTTAATAGTTACTAATTATAGAGTGCTAATTTTTATGCTGATTTTTCTCAGTGAAATTTCTTCATGAACAAAAATAGATTTAAATTTATAGAAACAAAAAGAATCTATGTAATGGGACTTTTTATTCCAGTTACTCTATAAGCCGTACAGATCAAATTTTGTAGTCAAGCTTGAATTTTTCATAAAGGAATATACCATACTGTTTTTATTTTAAAATTACTCAAGCAGGTTCTATTCAGAAAAAGGAGTTAAGATAGAATTCTATAAAAAATTTGTATTTGGTATTATCAAAACATTTTCAATTTGTAAATACATTTTTTGCTTTATTTTTAGGGCATATAATTTTATGTTCTGTATATTAAGTTATTGTTTGTAGCCAAAACACAAAACATCTGTTTATTATGTAGAACAAGGTCACATGAAACCTTTAAAAAATTCAAAATAAAAAAGATATATTTAGAACTGGTTTTTCTTTTTCATTTAAAGAACGAAAAATATACCAAGAAAAAAGTATTGACAATTGACCTGCTTCCAATAGAAGCACAAACTTAATGCATTTGAATTTCAATTAATCTGTTAATATAAAAAAAGAAGAAGATTTTGTATGATTGCCAATGAGACAACTCGTCACAAGAATTTAGCAGTTATAGGTTACTGAACTACCTCCAATAATGAGCAAAGCCCATCCCCATAGTCAGCTTTGAAAGGCCCCCGAAATCAGAATTGTAAAACAATTCCAATCAGAAAACTAACGACTGAATTAATGTACAAAAAAATGAATGAAAAACAAATATGTAACACAGCAACAAACAACAACCTCTGAATTACAGACTCCTGAATTGGGACAGGCACATACATACAGATTGTTAGCGTTAGCTAAACATGTTTGCAGAATCCAAACCCTCCCTCTAACCACGGACAGTTGTGTAACAGTACAGCATAAGAACGTAATATTGATGGATACAAATAGAAATACATCTTAACAAAAACACAGGGTGGTCGTGGCCAGGTGCTTGTATGTCCTAACAACAAAAACACGGGTGGTGTTGGCCAGGTGCTTGTATGTCCTAACAACAAAAACACAGGGTGGTCGTGGCCAGGTGCTTGTATGTCCTAACAACAAAAACACAGGGTGGTCGTGGCCAGGTGCTTGTATGTCCTAACAACAAAAACACAGGGTGGTTGTGGCCAGGTGCTTGTATGTCCTAACAACAAAAACACAGGGTGGTCGTGGCCAGGTGCTTGTATGTCCTAACAACAAAAAGACACAAAGATCTGAGAGTACCAGCAGTAACTGACAGCTAGTTCAAAGATAAAAATACGTAAAAAAAACATCATGCATCTAAGACTAAATTATCAATCAGTACACATCCAACATCCAATGGATTGTGTGTAAAGACGTCATAAACAGTCGGAGAAAAATATGACCTTGTGCAATGCAAGGACTTATTTTGAGTTAAAATATCTTTATGCAAGACTGAGACTGTTTGAAATTTGATTTTTAAAAGAACTCTTACAAACTTTCAAAACAAAATTCATCTTTTATTTTATGTTTGAATGTTCCAAAATCAAAGTCTTATACATGTACATGTAAATGTGCACTTGTACAATCAAAGTCTTATACATGTACATGTAAATGTGCATTTGTACAATCCAAGTCTTATACATGTACATGTAAATGTGCACTTGTACAATCCAAGTCTTATACATGTACATGTAAATGTGCACTTGAACAATCTATCAGTCTTATACATGTACATGTAAATGTGCACTTGTACAATCAATCAGTCTTATACATGTACATGTAAATGTGCACTTGCATAAGATTGATTTCTATCCAAGACACATCAATTCTTTTCTATCTATAATAAAATTGAGAAAGGAAATGGGGAATGTGTCAAAGCAACAACAACCCGCCCATAGAGCAGACAACAGTCGAAGGCCACCAATGGGTCTAAATACTTCAGAGGTCTTTTTTTTCAATGATGTGGTAATTAGATCAATACATATAAATTCTGAAAAAGTTCTAGTAATAAGATATTTAAGTACACAGAGTACTGTAATATCAATTACTCAGATGGAAATAGTGTAGGTTTAGCAAAGAGTAGACATAGTACATTATATAAAGATCACAGTGGCGTAGCTTGCATGTATGCTCAGATGCTCAAGCATCCACATCATTTTGGCCCCCAACAATATAAATAAATATATGTTCGTAGCATTTAAACTCGGATGTACCCAAATGTAACAAGGCAGTTGCGTAGCCAGGGTTGAAATGAAGGGTGAGCATACGAGAATAACGTCCAATCATTTCCGAAGCAGTATGATTTGTCTTTCATTTACGATAATTTAGTTAATGTAATAAAACAAGATGGATAAATAGCAGAAAAGTGTTCTCGATTTTTTTCGTAAAAAGTCTACGTCGTCGGCTACGGAAAGCGCAGAGGATGATGATCGATGATGCATGGGCCCTCGGACATGTTTCATCTGAAATTGAGCCTAGCGGAGCGACGGCTTCTACATCTGACTAACAACATTATTAACAACTAAACCACCATATACTGACATCGTTTCCTGTGACATAAAAGACGACGTGAAAAAAAATCAATCCGTAATAGAGTGTGATCATTCCTAGGTTATCAGTAAATTCCAGTTTCTATTTAGGTTCACATATCAATTTTATTTTCAATAAAAGAACAGAGTTCCTATGTTCCCCGCATTGCACATATTTTATATATCCAGCAGTAACATATATATCAACGTTAGATATACTGTTCCCAGATCCAAGGAACAAGGGCAATTACTAAATAAAACACTTGTTCTCCTTTTCCTTTTATTTTTAATATTAAGAGAAATAAAAGCTTCAGAGAAAATGCAACGGGATTTCCGATATACTAGTTATTCATATTTCATAAGGCCATAGCTAGTTAAAGTTGTTTGATTATGACTTATTTTTGAAAGTGTCAAAGGCATTGCTGATGATGTGAAAATCTGGCAAGAATTATTCACATGAGAATGCTAACAAGACCGGACGGACGGACCCCAGGTATTTCCATGATGTCCCCTACGACGTGTTAAGGGGGGAGTCACATCAGTTCCTATAGTGCCGCTGTAATGGAACCATTTTTGAGAAATTCTAGGAAAGGGGTTCACTTCAGTTCCTATATACAGAAGTGCCGCTGTGATGGGGTCGTTTATGAGATGTCAAATATGAATTTGGGTGGGAAATTTTTACATCAAATAATTATTACTTAAATTTATTTTCGAGAAAACAATAAAGTTTTGTTAAATATGTAATTACATGAATTGTTAGGTATTTTGAGATAAAACAAAAATCAAATCAGTGTCGGATTCTGGGGAGTTCACGTGCCTACCGGAAAAAAGGTAGGAAAAACAATAATTTTGCTGCATAAAATAGTCCCAAAAGTTTTTCGCCTCGCTCCGCTCGGCGAAGGCATCCACATCATTTCAACCCTGGCTACGCCACTGGATCATCTTGATTTTATTGAAATTGAAATATCTAGGTCATATATATATATGTAAAAAAAATATGTCCATTTGTGGTAGCCACATAATCCATCTTCTCTTGTTTTGAAGAATAAAGAACATAACCAAAAGCAATTTGTTTGCTTGTAATAAGCACCTAGTGGACTAGGAACTGTTGTTATTATCAACACAATGTGTACACCTAGTGGAATAGTAACTGTTGTCATCAGTAACAGAATAGGGGGCACCAAGTGAACAGAAACTGTCTTCAGCAACACAATAGGTACAACAAGTGCAACAGGAACCGTTGACAATAACAACACAAATGGTGCACCTCTTGGAACAGGAACTATTGTAGCTACACAATAATTGCTCCTTGTGAGATAGGAACTGTTGTCATTAGCTACACAATAAGTGCTCCTTGTGAGATAGGAACTGTTGTCATTAGCTACACAATAAGTGCTCCTTGTGAGATAGGAACTGTTGTCATTAGCTACACAATAAGTGCTCCTTGTGAGATAGGAACTGTTGTCATTAGCTACACAATAAGTGCTCCTTGTGAGATAGGAACTGTTGTCATTAGCTACACAATAAGTGCTCCTTGTGAGATAGGAACTGTTGTCATTAGCTACACAACAGGTGCACCAAATGGAATAGGAACTGCTTACCCTACTGCAAACTCTGAGTTCAACCATTGCTTGTAGTAGGAATGCTCTTACTTTAGTTTTTAATGCACCCACCGAAGGCAGCATTCTTATTACCACATAACACAGATGTGAATTAGACAGAAACTGTCTTTCAAGCGCTTCTGCATTTTGATTTGTATGGCTCCTTGAAAAATACTCATTGTGCCTTAAGTAAATCTTCATCAATTCACACAGGTTGCACTTTATAAATACAGTTGATCCACAATCCATACCTGTTTTGTGGAAATATATAATATTAATCGATATTTTGTCTTGTTTACCTACTGGTTCACAGATATGATATCCATTTTTTACCTCATAGGGACATAACTTGTTTAACACTGTAAATACAGTTGATTAGAAGTCAAATTTAAGCCTCAAGAAGACCCAAAGTAAAAAGACTGCTAGCACGGAATTTTGGTATAAGACTAAAGTTTACATTCTTCAGAAATTCGAGACATATAAACGTTGAAAATATGCAAAAAAGTAGTCCATATGAACTTTCCGTTTCAGGTTGTATTTTTTTATGATTTTGTTTTTAGTAAAAGGGCACAGTTTTAGCTGTAAAAAGAGTTTCTGTGGGAAATTGCATTGTCTATACTTACAGAAGTGCAACCTACATCTATCCCTCCGTTTGTCCAAACAAAAAGTTTCTTGAAGGTACCGTATCATATGTGTCTTAAGCTTCATTGCAATAACTTGTAGAAATAGAAGATATGGGGAATGGGAGAAGGCTATCGAATTTGGGTCAACATATCATAGGTCAAGGTCTATGCTACTAAAAAATAGAGAAAAAATGGGGAATTGTTGCTGGATGGTAACTCAAGTTACCTTTGCTTTATTGAAATGAAACTTGTATACAGACGGAAGATATTGGAAAGGAGATAAGCCTATTGATTTTGGGGTCAATAGGTCAAGGATAATGTCACTTATATTCAAATTAGAAAAAAAATAATGAAAAACGGGTTTCAGGATGGTGATTTTAGTTACCAATATCAATTGGAATGGAACTTGGACAGATACAGATATATGGAAAGACGCCTATTGACTTTATGGTATACTGGTCGAAGTTCAAGGTCACTGTTACTAAGATACAACTATCAGTGGAACATATATCCAGGAGGGGAAAATAGCAAAACACGATTTAAAATAATAGTAGGACATGTTGGTTTCCCCTCCAATCATACGGAAGTCAAGTGACAGTATGGGTTTTATTCTGGTGTACGTTTTGTGTATTTCTCATTGTTGAATGCTGTACAGTGGCATATGCTTCCATTTACATCATTTGATCTCTGGTGGATAGTTTTCTCATTGGCAATCAAAACCAAATGCTCTAATTTCCATAAATATTTTGAACCCCTTGAAATAAAAGCTTTTCCCTTAATGAATGTGCAGTCCATGTAGCATCAGCGGGCAATGCCCTGCTTTTTACTTGTTTATTTTCATGACCTTCATTGTTTTGCTAAATCATTTGTTTGCGTAAATACGTGCGTCGAAATGATATGTATAAATTTACAGGGACTTGTGAAACATGGTATTGAAAAAAAGATAAATAATCATGTTAGAGTTGGCACCATATATTACTCATTAGAAGGTGGTACGTCATACAATGAAGAGAATATGCAAAGGGTTATGCGTGATGTTTTTATTGGATGATTTCAATGAGTTATAAACAACTATGATAGATGATGGAGTGAATTGACTGACACATAGAAACTCAAAATAGGTCTCTGACCCGTCACCGAGCTTGCGGATAATAGTGTATATCTTGTCTTTGCTTTGTGCACTATGTGGTCTCTACATTTTTGGTCTCATCATTTTTTTTTCTTCATATAAATAAGGCCGTTAGTTTTCTCGTTTGAATTGTTTTACATTGTCATTTCGTGGCCTTTTATAGCTGACTATGCGGTATGGATTTGATCATTGTTGACTGAGGCCGAACGGTGAACTATAGTTGTTAATTTCTGTGTCATTTTGGTCTCTTGTGGAAAGTTGTCTCATTGGCAGTATTACCACATCTACCCTATTAGTCTTTCGTCCGTTAACTTTTATAAAAATTTCTCTGAAACTACGAGTCCAATTAGACTGTGAAAACTTAACCTCATTGGGGATAGAAATCTTGTCAACAAAATGTGTCTGGTGATATCATCTGCCATCTAACATGACTGCATGACTATAAATGGAGAAACTCTGATAAGGATCAGTTTAGAAATGTTTGCTTTTATGCTTATTTACCTTATTCACTATAATGGATAGCAAAAAAATTAAAACGCAAAAAATGATGAACATGACCAGATCTTCCGGTTATTACAAGATAGTAGGTAGAAACAGTCGTTATAGAAGTTATTGCCTTTATTTTGTGTATAATGAAAAACTGCAAACAGAAAAAAATTATCAACAAATCAAGATCTACATATGCTTTTACCTATATTTTAGCATTGCACAATGCAGTGTGTGTCTCAGAATGTTAATGACGTCTTTACACTAATCCGTTGGATGTGAACTGATCGATACCTTAGTCTGAGAGATAATGATTTATCTAGTAGTGGCAATTAGCTTTAAACTGTGACTATATGAGTACTCTAACTTCGGTGCTATATGTCTCTTGTTTTATGATAGTTGTTTAGTGCCCCGTACCGATTTTTTTTCGGTTTAGCCAACTGGAACTTACTTTTACGTTAGGGAAGGTTTCCGCACTCAAAAACATGTTTTATGCTGCCACATTCTTTATAAATATGAGTCTGTTCCAAGTCAGGAGGCCTGTCTTTGTTTCACGTCTGTTATATTTGTTTTTCTTATATTGTTTTGTTATAAATTATGAATTATTAGTCGACTCCTTATAAAGTTTATTTCGCTGAAATTACAATGTTTACCCATTTTTGTATTTTGGGAAAAAAACTATTAAAGTAGAAAGAAAAAGACTGTTAACAGAAAAATCAGCGAACTTCAGTGAGGACATCTAGTAGGTATCATTTCTGTTTTGAGCCTAATACAATTACTCTGCTCGAAACAAAGTATGAAGCAATATGATATCATTTTTACATAAATATAGAGTTATGATATAATTGCCAATAAGATAACTGCATATAAACCGACGAAATGTGACACTATATTCAAATATAGCCCCTTATAATTAATGTGGAAAATCGGTATAAATTGTTGACGCACATTACCATAATTAGAATTTCCTTTATACTCCACATAAAGCCTAGATTCACACTTTAATTGTTAGTCAAAATAATGAACCATATTTTCAAGAGTATATATAATACAATAACAAAATCCGTTGATGCATTTGCAGTCTGCTGCTCGGTCACCACTATCAGGTAAGATTACGCTTGATTATTTCATATATATTCACCTACAGTCTCGTGTGCAGTGGCGGATCTATGGGATATGGAGGGGTCCGGGGTTGGAACATCCTCTTGTTTACGATCAATTCGAATTTGAATGAGGAAATTAAGTTGGAACCCCTCTACTATCCTGGGTTGGGAATCCCCTTTTTAAAAATTGCTGGATCCGTCCCTGGTGTGTTCATGATTTTATTTTCCCTAGTGGAACTATTGAAGGTGTCGTGCATTTGGCGGAAACATTTTACCAGATTATTCTGCGTAATATTATTATTTTTTTCTTATTTGATACAAAATTTGCACCAATAAAGATAATATCTAAAAGCAAACGAGAAAAGGAAGAGATATATGGATATACACGTCAAAGAGACAGCTACTCAACAATAAAAAAATCAATACACATTTAAGTTTCATAACAGACAAAGCTGATAAACAAAATCAAAATATAGAACTTTTCAAATTGTTAGTCCTATTCAGATAACTTATATAGACAAATAACTGAACTAATACTCCTCTCTATGTGTATGTTGATGTCCAGAATTAGATACTGAAAGAAGTTCAACGTACGAGTATATCTGTGTATGATATGTAAGTGCTCAAACTGTATGATAACACTTTGCATGTAAGTAAAATACCATGACACATTAAGTGGTACAAAATGGAAGAATGATGCGACCAATTTCGCGTTTGTACTTTCAAACGCGAATTTGCGAAAACAAATTCATTTCGCGATTTCGCGTTTTAGTGTTTGCTACATGGTTACTTCTGTCAATCATCTCGTATATGTATCTTTGGTGATCATATAGGCTTAAAAAGGACTTTGTTGCAGATTTATATATCATTGGAGATTGAATGTTGACCTCTAGATATCTTGGTTATTTTTGGTTATTGTTGTCATATGGTTGCCTTTTTTTTTATCAGTCTATCTTTTCGTGAATCATTTGAATGCATCATAGAATGAAATTCAAAACAGTGTGGCTGTGGCCATTGATTGACACATAAAATTCATCCATTGACTGGGACAAATTACGTGAACGTTTGTATGTAACGACCACTGCTCACGACGTACCTACGATAAACATTTAAACTGTGGGGTCACCAAGGTTTTTTAACGTCTTTAATTATAAAATAATTCGAAAAATTAATCAGGAATAACCTTTATGTTTTGATTTATATAATTGATATAAATCAAAACATCGTGTTATTTCTGATTAATTTTTTCGAATTACTTTATTAAGGTGTTGAGAACCTTTGGTGACCCCATAGTTTAAGTGTCTTTAAAAAGTACACAGTGAGAAATGGTCGTTACAGACAAACGTTCACCTAAATTGTCCCGGTCAATGGATGAATTTAATGTGTCAATCAATGGCCACAGCCACACTGTTTTGAATTTCATTCTAAGGACTCCTAATTGAAAATTTATTATGTTCTTATGTGTACAACGGAATATCAACTGGCGTTAGTTCTTGACAAATGTTTTCTCATTTCAGGATGGAATGTTCAAGATACCGATATTTTGTTTTACTGTACATATGTTTCCACACATGCATCAGAAGTAACGAGGGATTCCGATTGTTTGAAATTCCCCCTAATAATGGACTTCCTGAGGACATAGTGACAAATGCTGACGTTATTGGTATGTCAGATTAGTATACTAGTAAAATTGAGAAAGGAAATGGGGAATGTGTCAAAGCGACAACAACCCGACCATAGAGCAGACAACAGCCGAAGGCCACCAATGGGTCATCAATGTAGCGAGAAACTCCCGCACCCGTAGGCGTCCTTCAGCTGGCATCTTAAAAATATGTATACTAGTCCAGTGATAATGGACTTCATACCAAACTCCAAATTATACACAAGAAAATAAAATTAAAAATCATATAAGACCAACAAAGGCCAAAGGCTCCCGACTTGGGACAGGCGCAAAACCGCGGCGGGGTCAAACATGCCCATGAGATCTCAACCCTCCCCTACACCTCCAGCCAATGTAGAAAAGTAAACGCATAACAATAAGCACATTAAAATTCAGTTCAAGAGAAGTCCGAGGCCAATTTCAGAAGATGTAACAAAAGAAAATAAATAAAATGACAATAATACATAAATAACAACAGACTACTAGCAGTTAACTGACATGCCAGTTCCAGACCTCAACTAAACTGATTGAAAGATTATGTCTTCATCCTATGAATATCAGGCACAATCCCTCCCGTTAGGGGTTTAGTATCACACTATCATAAAAAATATGAGAAGAACATAACCCGTGTCATGCCAACAACTGTTTTTTTTTTAAATAAATGTGTTTAGTTCCGATGCAAAGACCCTTTTAGTGAATCAATATTAAAGCCAAAATATGCAATCTTTAATGACCTGACAACAGTATCGTAACTATATCCCTTCTTAATAGTCTGTTTAAAGGTTTTGTAAGCTTTTGAGGTGAATACTGACATTTTTGTGCTTTGTAAAGAATATTACCATAAAATATTGGATGTGAAATACCTGAACGTATAAGATGTCTGCATGTTGAGTTATATTTACGAATTATTCCCTTATACCGATGATAAAATTTAGTAAATGTTTTGACTAGTTTGTGATATCGAAAACCCTGGTGTAATAATTTTTCAGTAATACATAAATTTCTCTCACTAAAATCTAATACGTTGTTACATACACGAGCGAATCGTACAAGTTGAGATATATAAACACCATAAGATGGTGACAAGGGAACGTCACCATCTAAAAATGGATAATTAACGATAGGAAATGAAAAATTATCTCTTTTATCATAAATTTAAGTATTAAGCTTCCCGTTAGTGATATAGATATCAAGATCGAGGAAAGGGCAGTGGTCATTGTTAGTATTATCTTTATTCAAAGTAAGTTCAACAGGATAAATTTCTTTAGTATACATACTGAAGTCGTCATTATTGAGAGCCAATATATCATCCAAATATCTAAAAGTATTGTTAAATGTTTGTATCAAATGTTGTTTCGATGGGTCTTTGCTAATTTTAGTCATAAATTGTAACTCATAACAATACAAAAACAGGTCCGCAATAAGTGGTGCACAGTTAGTCCCCCTTGGAATTCCAATAACTTGACGATATACGGAATCTCCAAAGCAAACAAAGATGTTATCAAGTAAAACTTCACTTGAAGCGCATATATAGTATCAAAGCATGTCCAATTGACATAGTCCTTTTGTTTATTGCTACTAAAAAATGACCTAAAAGAGTTTGAACATATGTACTCGCATTCTGACTTTTTAAATGCCCAGTTAATTAGGGATGTGAAATTTTTCTTAATAAGAATATGATGCAAAGCGGTATATATGGTAGAAAAATAAAAACTTTGAACTGATTCAAAATCACCAATGTATGCATGCAATTTATCAAGTACTTATTTCCTATTTTTTCTGCTTTGGAGTTTGCGTTCAATATATTAACTCCCAATCTTGCTTTTTTTTTCTTCAGTTTTCATATTTTATTACACTGCTTATCATTGATTTTTGCCCTTTCCTAATGCTGATTGCTTAAATATTTTAGCCAAATTGCAGTTTGAATTCATCCCTACAAATTGATCAACTGGTGTAGGCTAAAACAGATTTTGTTTTTTCTCCAAAAATAACGAAATGCATAATCTACTTTGTTAAACTAAGTTCCATTAGGACTATTGTACACCTTTATTCATTGGCATAACCAAAATTTCCATTGTAGATTACAAGGTGAACTTATCAGGGAAAGATTTATACATGTATATAATGCAGGCTTTGAAAAGCGACAGACCATTTGGTGAGAGTCGTAGAAAACAGATGCAGGCCTTGAGATTCGGGAAATGATCGATCTTCTTCATTCAATAAATGTTGTGTTCAAATTAGCTTTGTTTGTTCTGTTTGACTGCATTGTTTCTATATAAAAATTGCCCGTTTATATTTTGAAATCATAAAGAAATTAAGGTTTCTACTCCATCAGGCAAAGTTTGCCTTAAATGGATTTGACTATTTTTTTTAGGTATTTTTTGTCATAAAGTTCTCGGCTTTGGGTGTTCCTGATGGAGGTAACTCCAGAAAAGTGCTTTGGACGCATAGAATTATTCAACCTGTTGGTTTTTTTTTTAAATTTTATTCAACAGGATTTTGAAAAAATCTATTCAGAAAAATATCGCCTCTTGTCGCAGATTCGGATCACTGCGGTTGAATCTTTTCTCATCAATTTGCCGCTGATCCATTCATTGTCTGTCGTCTGATAGGAACCTAAAACAAAATACATGTATCCTCCTCTGAAACCGCTGGATGAAACTTGACTTAAACATCCTTATAGTGGTTTAAGCACTATATCCGATGTTACTATGATCTTTCATTAATTTTTACTTTTATCAATACTTTTATCAATAAAGAATCGATTGAAGAATCAGAAAAAGTCAAATAAACATCAAACGACATCAAACAGGTTGGTCATTATCTCCCAAAATGGTTATATTATTCTGTTTGTGATATTATACCCAGATTTTTTTTCTATATAAATTTCAAACTTAATTATTGCAATATGCAAATGATTACATAAAAGGCAAAATATTTTGGTGAGCATCTTTTCTGGTATCACCTGCCCAGTAGTCAACACTTGAATATCAATAATGTGGTCATTTTTATAAATTTCATGTCAACTAAACTTTGAATTTTCGAAAAACGAAGGATTTTCTTATCCCAGGAATAGATTACCTTAGCCGTAGTTGGCACAACTTTTTTGAATTTTGGATCCTCAATGCTCTTCAACGTTGTTCTTGTTTGGCTATATAGATATTTTGATTTGAGCGTCACTGATGAGTCTTATGTAGACGAAACGCGCGTCTGACGTACTAAATTATAATCCTGGTACCTTTGATAACTATTTACAGCACTGGGTCGATGTCACTGCTGGTGGACGTTTCGTTCCCGAGGGTATCACCAGCCCAGTATTCAACACTTCTGTGTTGACATGAATATCAATTATGTTTCATTTTTATAAATTTCCTGTTTACAAAACTTTCAGAATTTTCGAAAAACTAAGGATTCTCTTATCCCAGGAATAGTTTACCTTAGCCGTATTTGGCACAACTTTTTGGAATTTTAGATCCTCAATGCTCTTCAACGTTGTACTTATTTGGCTTTATAGATATTTTGATGTGAGCGTCACTGGTGAGTCGTATGTAGACGAAACGCGCGTCTGACGTACTAAATTATAATTCTGGTACCTTTGATAACTATTCTGAAATCAGATTGTTTAAAAGCTTGGTGCCTTGAAAGATGCAGATTATCAGATGGATCACTCTAGCAGCTTATTCAATTGCTAGAAGAAAAAAAGCGCTTACCAAAAGTTGCTAATATTAAACAACACGTGCACTTTTTAATACTTTTGCTCAATTCAAAAATTAAGATTTTCCCTCCAAAATCTGTGATCGATGAACTAACTGGTATACATTTTTTTTTATGTTACTTCAAATAAAAAGTACAAAACTTTTCTAACGTCTCGAAAATTCATCACAAGAACAAATTAATAGTTGAGGTTGGGAAAATGTCACATATTAAAGGATTAGGTGTCAATCCAATCCTTTAACTAAAGTTGGGTTACGCATGTATTCAGCTATCAAAAGGAAAAGAATGTCAACATAGAATAAAAGTGAAACGATGATGAACTCGCTGGATGAGCGTTTCGAAAAATCATATGCAGGTGAAAACAATAATAAACATACGTTTTAACCTAAAATATGAAATCCGACAGACATTAAAAAATCCAATTGCAACTGTTTGCTGTCTATGCAAGTTTATATCGTGTTATATGACCGTTGAAATCCATATTTCAAGGGCAGTAACTCCAAAACAGGTTGACATAATTTACTGAAGTGTTCAGGGTTTGCAATTTACACTTGAAACCTAGATCCAATATTTTTCAGGACAACATAAAACAATCAGGAGTAATAACTCCTAAAAGGTTGACAAGTTTTATCTCCAACTTCAGGGGTAGATACATCTTCATGTACTGATTCTTTTCACAATTTGCACTTTAAAACTATCATATAGGATTCATGATAACAGCCAACAACTGCTAAAAAAGGTCCATGTTTTAGCAGCAAGAACTCTTAAATGGTTATATTTTTATCAAATTTTATGGTTATTACATTTACATAGCTCCTTTAGTTTTTGAGACAATGTTTAGGTTTCAATCCAATCCCTTGGAAGGAAATGCCCCCAAAAGTAAAATAGTAGTTTTAAAGATGGCCTTGGTTTTCCTGTTTGGCTGTACAGAATGTATTAATACACAGTCCTGTTCTATAATAGGAAGTAAATTATGATGTTTTGTGAAAGAAGTCTGTTCTAGTCATGTTTCAGTGTTTCCCTAAATAATCAAACACAAAAAAAAAATCCACAAAAAGGTGGGCTAGGGTCGATCCCCTGTCCCCCTAAATCCACCACTGCAACAAGCCCCTTTTTTGGCATTCCAAATCTCTATACTCCATCATGGTCACCTCAATCTATAGAACCTATTGTTCTTGTTAACAATCACTCAAACCTGCATAAAATGTGACTTTTTTCAAAACTGAGAAATGACAGGGTATACCCCAGAAATACAAATTCAAATGACCTTTAATGTCAAAATCTTTTTCAACACTGGTTTTGTCTTTGAACTATCCACTGCAAAGTTGAATTGCGTTAAAGCTGTCATTTATGATAAATAGTCTTGGTTTCATTTTACTTGATAAGGTATGTCAGGTATAAAAACTTCTCAAAACAATTTGAATCCACCTCCCTAATAGTTGCCATAATTTTTGACATCTTTGGGGAAACCCAAAAAATAATTAAGATCAGAAACAACAAAATAGGAAGTACATAATGACATTATATGGTGTAGATTTTGAGATATTTTCATTTAATCAGCATTAGGGTTCTGCATAAGCTGGTTCAAATATGTACTGTATTGCAAGGATATGAAAAGTCCTTGTAATGTCAAAGTTAATCAGAGGGCCTCAGAGGCCAAGTGGTCTTAATAGTAATCAAAGGTACCAGGATTATAATTTAATACGCCAGACGCGCGTTTCGTCTACATAAGACTCCTCAGTGACACTCAGATCAAAACAGTTAAAAGGCCAAACAAATACAAAGTTGAAGAGCATTGAGAATCCGAAATTCCAAAAAGTTGTGCCAAATACGGCTATGGTAATCTACTCCTGGGTGTAAGAAAATCCTTAGTTTTTCGAAAAATTCAAAGTTTTATAAACAGGAAATTTATAAAAATGACCATATAATTGATATTCATGTCAACACCGAAGTGCTGACTACTGGGCTAGTGTTACCCTCGGGGATGAAACGTCCACCAGCAGTGGTATGGACCCAGTGGTGTAAATAGTAATCAAAGGTACCAGGATTATAATTTGATAAGCCAGACGCGCGTTTCGTCTACATAAGACTCATCAGTGACACTCAGATCAAAACAATTAAAAAGCCAAACAAATACAAAGTTGAGGAGCATTGAGAACCCGAAATTCCAAAAAGTTGTGCCAAATATGGCTTAGGTAATCTACTCCTGGGTGTAAGAAAATCCTTAGTTTTTCGAGAAATTCAAAGTTTTATAAACAGGAAATTTGTAAAAATGACCATATAATTGATATTTCTGTCAACACCGAAGTTCTGACTACTGGGCTTAACATCTAAGTAGTCAAACTACTGTGTCACTAGCCTGTCAAGTTCTGTAACAGATTAGCTGGACTCCATTGTAAGGATTTTAGGATTGTCCCAGGCAGTGGCGGATCCAGATATTTTCATAAGTGGGGGCCCACTGACTGACCTAAGAGAGGGCTCGCTCCAGTCACGCTTCAGTGATTCCCTATATAAGCAACAAATTTTTTTCCCAAAAAGGGGGGCCCCCCCCCCCCCCCCCCCCTAAATCCGCCTCTGCTAGGTCAGTGGTTCTATCCCCTTTATCAATCAAAATTGAATGCCACTAAATAGCACAATAGTGCTGAAAGTGGCATTAAACACCAACCAATCATCAAACAAAATTAAGCCCTAAGTTCATTTCGATCAAAAAATGAAAAAGAAGGTACAAGAGTAAATCAAGAGTTAGATTCTGAGAAATTTCTCACAAAATTTTGCAAATCAGTCCAAAACTGAAGCAGATACAAATGTGGAATACAAGAAGGAATAGATGGAGGAACACACACCAACTTCACTATAGAAGTTCAGCAAGATGTTTATATACTCCTCACAACTAATACAAATATTTTGATTATCATATAGTGATTTCATAGCCTATTCATTGAAGCAGAAGAATAATCTTACAACCAGAGCATGAAACTAGGTCAAGGGCATAAAAGTCAAATGAACATATACTACTCCCATTAATTCACATAATCAAATGTTGATGACCCTACACATACAGAAGCAGATCCAATCATCAGCAGCAAGTCAAGGGATGAAATGACACTGTCAAATAATTTGGGTCATGAATTTTAAAGTAAAGTAGTGATTTGGTCCAGTTGAAAAAGGTTAAAAATTAGCACTTTGGAAACTGTCAAAAGATTTCAACACCCCCTTAACATAAAATTGTCCATATTTTAAGTTAGAGCCAATGAAGTTTTCTATAATTTTGATATAATTTGTCCCAAAAGTAGTACAACACACTGTAAAAACTTTATTGAGAAAGTGCAGGTGGGATTTTTTTAATTTGCATTTATTGTCTAAATGAAATGCACTACGAATTAATTGTGGTCTTGGACCATAAATTTAACATGATCCAAGAAAATGAGGTCAAGGTAATATAAACCAAAAGAGAAATACATGTACACCTTACAATCATGCAATACACTGAATATAGTTGACCTATTGCTTATAGTTTCTAAGAAACAGACTTAACCAAGAAAACTTAACATTGACCAATAAACCATGAAAATGAGGTCAAGGTCAGATGAACTATGCAAGGCAGACATGTACAGCTTACAATCCTTCCATACAACAAATATAGTTGACCTTTTGCTTATAGTTTAAGATAAACAGACCAAAATCCAAAACCTTAAAACTGAGCAATGAACCAGAAAAATGAGGCCAAGGTCAAATAAAACCTACGAGACTGACATGTACATCATAAAATATTTCCATACACCAAATATAGTTCACCAATTGCATAAAGTATTAGAAAAAAAAACCCACCTTCCTAAATATTTTAAAGCTTTTAAAATGTAAGTTAACAATGCTGCTGCTGCTGTCTGATTTCTATTCCTATAACGAGCTTTCTACCACAAAAGTGGCAGGCTCAACAAAAACTAGAAAAATTGAGGATGAGGGAAATCAATTATATGTGTTTGTGGGATCAAGTAGTTTCAAATATAATATATAATGCATTATTCACATTTGAATTTCAGGATAATTATGAACAGAATGTTCCCATAAGAAGAGATTTGAAAGGGAAGTGTTAGACCCTTCTAATTTTTTGGCAGGTTAGGTTCTAAGGCATTTTCCTTCCTTTGTGTCAAAATATAAAAAAATAATCAAATTGAAGTACTGGTATGTAGATTTATTTAGTACATAACATTAAGATAAATAACAACAACAAAAAATGCATTCATATTCTCAATTAAGTCATACAGTTTAATTCTATAAGAATATGATCTCAAGGCAGCTAATAGCTATATGAAATTTGACTTGTATCTAACAGAACATCAACTGATAAAACTTAGTTATGTCCTAGCTTTGCATACAACTCTTGAAAGAAAACAATCCTTTAATATAGTGAAAGGAATAAAATTTACAAAGTAATTGTGAAATGTAAGAATGGATAATGATAATGTTACAATTCTTACTTACCATAGTAAAGCATATCATACGTCATATTTTCAGTTCATGCTTGACAAATTTTAATTGTAAAAAAAAATATATGTGTGCCTGTAACAATACAACAAGTTTTCTTAAATATGACATTACAGCTTACAGTTCATTCAACTGAGATAGAATGTTAAATAAATATTAAAGTGTACATATGAAATATGTCATGGGTTAACGACAAATCACACAATAAGTGAAACAGGTATTTATAAAAAAGTAAAAAAAAATGCAATTCAGCTAAGATGTTACCTTGTTTTTGTAAACAGAAATGTATAGAGATGAGAAAGTCCGAGAACAACCATTTACTGTTCAATAAATTTGCGAAAAAAGTGAAATTCTTTGATCTTGCAAAACTATGATATTTATAATTTTTTATTGACATTTGAGGACTGAAATGCTAGTTGTGATGTCACTGTAGCATCATAATTATGTTCAAATTGATGTATTTGACCAGAAAGGCGATTTTACATATAATTTTTGGATATTTCAAACACATTCAATTCTTTTCATATGACATCTTGTAGCAAAATATTTTGGTTTATCTTGGCTGATATCTATATTTCAAAGACACTCTCAAAATGATGCTATCATGACAGTTCGTCATCTTGGGAAGTAATGGAAAGTATTGTCCTGCATAAAATAATTATAAAGTTGTTGTATTTCAAGTACAATGTATTAAAAAGACAGGAAGCACTTCAATAAACCTTCATATTTCATTGCTCTATTTTTTTTAAAAAGAGGAAAAATTTGCTAAAATATTTTTTCCCAAATTTCTTTTATGATGAGAATCAAGACATGTTCTTTTTATGATAACAGACAGACACCCCACTCCCCCTTTTCTCACCATAAAAAAAGAAAATTTAGTCTTCAACTTATAACTTGCCACTCTAAATGATGAACAAGATAAAACTGGACTGAATTCAATTCCGAGTAAACCATGTCCTAAAATTGACTATTTCAAATAGTTCACAACAATTTTGAGAATAATATCAATTTACAGTTTTACACAGGATCTTGCTCACTATTATGTCTGTTTTGTTTTTTCTTCTTTCTTTTTTAAAGCTTTCTCCTTTGCCTGAAACAAGATTAAAAAATTATGAATAGAGTTGTTTCTTTCAAAAAGTATGTCAACTACTTCTTAACCAATATCATATGTTTTATTTTATAGTATACAAATCTAGGGTCTGGACATCATTTAATGCAATTGTTTTCTTCTTTGAATACAAGTACTGTCAAAGACATACCTGAAGTCATGACATAAATGAATCTTTCAACCATTTTCTCACTTATTTTTTAAGTAAGCATTTAGAGCAATATGTGGAAAACAACAGTTTAAAAGTGTGATTTTAGAGGGGCATTATGTTTTCTGGTCTGTGCCTCCGTTCGTCTGTTCGTCCCGCTTCAGGTTAAAGTTTTTGGTCTAGGTAGTTTTTGATGAAGTTGAAGTCCAATCAACTTTAAACTTAGTACACATGTTCCCCATGATATGGTCTTTCTAACTTTGATGCCAAATTAAAGTTTTGACCCCAATTTCACGGTCCACTGAACATAGAAAATGATAGTGCAAAGTTCAGGTTAACGTTTTTGGTCTAGGTAGTTTTTGATGAAGTTGAAGTCCAATCAACTTGAAACTTAGTACACAACTTCCCTATGATATGATCTTTCTAATTTAAATGCCAAATTAATGTTTTGACCCCAATTTCACGGTCCACTGAACATGGAAAACGATAGTGCGAGTGGGGCATCTGTGTACTATGGACACATTCTTGTTTTTATGTAAGTTAAAACTGCAAAATCCTGAGGAGCTAGCATGGTACTTTCATTTTTGAGAAAAAACAAGTACCGTAGGTTTCAATCTGATTTCAATATGCAAATGGAGATTGATTTATGATATAGAAAATTATACATTACTCTTCAATTTATAAACAAAGCCATACATTAATGAAGATTACACATATCGGTTCAAAATCTATTTATTGAAAGAGAATTTTCAAATGCTATGACAATTTTAAACAACAAATTAACAACAAATTAAAGTGCAAACTCAAAGATTAGTAAAAATTAGAGTAAATCACGATAAAGAATTACAATACTTATTATCAACATATAGCATTACCTTTTCTACCAGTGGTAGCAGCTGTTTCTGTTCTGCTAAAATTTTTAACAACTCCATAATAAAGGGGAGATAATTATGCTTTCTTCTGACATTTTCAACCTGAAATGAGAAACAAGAATAAACTTGAGTATAATTAACTTAAAATCAGACAACTTTCTCAAACTACTAAAATTGTCTTTTTGGTAGAGTGCTAGCCCAGAACATATAAGGTAAAGGGTTAATTTTAAAGCCAGATCAAACCAAGATTTTTAAATAGGCATTTGCTATGTCTACTATAAGCATATGCTTTAGAATTAAGAGAAATAATTGTTTTGTAGAGTCAGAATATGTGCCTTTATTGTAGGGTGATATGTTTTCCTAAGGTCCATTACCATGATTACATTGTGAGCTTCCATATTACCAACTCATTGTCTCATTCTAGTTCAAACAAGGTATATCTTTATGTCCTCAACATACGACCATCCTGAATATGCATCTGATATTGGTTGCATAATCTTAATAGATCTTCTTATTTATTCACAAAAAATATATCAAATATATTAATTATATTCTGATAAGTTGGTGTATTTTTTATCAAGATAAACTGCAGATTTCATATTTGTTGATTTGATTTGATTTCTGCGTTTTTAATGCCACTTTTACCCACCACTTTTAGGCTATTTCATGGCAGCCTGTTTTTATTGGTGGAGGAAACTGGAGTGCCTGGAGAAAACCACCAACTTTTGATAGGAAAACTGACAATCCTACTAAATTAAGTGGGGTTGAAACTCACAACCTCAGTGTTGACTGGCTAGTGATTACAGTAGTAACTACTTAGACCACTTTACCACAAAGGCCCATCATATTTGTTGAACTTCATATCATGGGGAAAACTTTGAAAATAAAACACAAGGTCTCAACATCTAACGTATACCATTTTGGCATCATGTGCATATGTATATGTATATGATAACGTAATCTGAAAACCTTTTACCTCATCAGAATTGTTGTACTTATGTTTTATAGTTTTTTCATTTGTGGGCCATTTGTCTTTGTTCTATTATTAATATTACTTTTACTGTTGAATGGTTTTATGTGATATCTGTTTGACGTGACTTATACATCTCGTCAATGTGTTTGTATTGTCTTTCATTTTTTGGTGGTGTGTTTTGTATATGACCGACGTTTGTTTATCATCTTAATTACGTGTTATATTTTTCTTTTATTTGTCTTTAGTAATATTACTTTTACTAGGCCAACATTAAAAATATCTTTGTTTCCCCTCACCCGACTGAGGTTGACAGGGTATGGGTAGGTAGGTAGGCAAATTATTTTATTTTACTCCTTGATATGGTTTTCTATATTGAATTTGTATAAAATTCAACAGGTAAGGCTCAAGTCAAGAAAAGTGGGGTATTCCCTGTATTCTAATTCAGTGTACACGGCCCAGTTTTCTGGTGTTAAAAAAAAAAACAACCAGTATACAGGGACCTCCTTATTTTCCTACTCATTCAATGAAATGAAATTTACTAAAGCCACATTCTACTTGTGATAACAATGCTTAATGATAGCAAGTATTTTTTTAGTTAAAAAATGAAGCTTATTTCAAGTCTAATTTGATGCATAATTAACTCACAACAAAACAATTCCTTTGTTCACCAATTCATACCTTGATCATCAATTATGAGATGACAAAAAGATACATGTATGATAATCACTTGGGAATTAAAATTCAATGAATAAAAATTTTCAATAGACATGATAGAAGTGAACATAATTTAGTTATGTTCAGTTACACCTGGATCATGCAGCTTGGTCAATTGATTCCTAAACAAAGATTTGTATGTTTTTATCGAGTTCTAGAAGAAACAAGGCTCCTAAAATACTTTTAATAAGTATTTACGAATTCTACTGATGCAGTTATAACATTAAAACGTGCCCTTTTGTAATTTTCATGCCATAAATTGAAAAAGGAAATCCCATTTAAACTGGTTTTTTTTTACACCAGAAAACAGGGACGTTCCCTGAAAGCAGGGAATACATGTATCCCACATTTCCTGACTTGTGCCCAACCTGTTCAAAGACAAAGTAGATAAATTTTAAAGCACGATTCAGACCATTTTTACTCAAAGTCTTTAAGATTTTATCCTTCAAACAGGAACAGAGGTTAGACACAAAGCAAATCAAGATGCACTCAGCGGGTTAAAAGATGCTTCAGGTTTTTTTTTTATTTTCAAAAAAGATGACCCTTGTAAACAAATCGTGTGGCAAAGCATTTTGCTTGTTTCCTTGATTCCGAATCATGTAGGCGCTTCCTTGCAAACTTTCTTGATTTAAAACGCTCGTTGACTACAGCATCGGAAAGGTATCACCAAAAACCAACGCTCGTTGACTACAGCGTCGGAAAGATAACACCAATAACCAACATAGCAAAAAAAAAAAAAAAAATAGTGGACAAGAATGGCCAATAAAAATTTTCGGGTCGCGGTGATTTTACCGGGTCGGTCGTGTGAGGGGAAACAAACAATATTTTATTTTTGGCCTTATTAAGTCTGTTTTTAGAGATATCCTTTTGACGTAACTCTGTGCTTATGTATCCCATCATACTTTGAACAACAAAATTATTTTATGATGTGACTCTGTACCTATGTATCTTGTCATACTTTGAATGACAAAATTATTTTATTTATTAATATTACTTTTACTGTTATGTCTGTTTTTTGTGATATACATTTGACGTAACTCTGTACTTATGTATCCCGTCATACTTAAAACCACACTATTATCTTATTTATTATTATTACTTTTACTGTTAAGTCTGTATTTGTTATATCTATTTTACGTGACTGTATCCCGTCATACTTTTAAACGACAAAATTATTTCATGTCTACCTGTGTGAATTTCATATGCGCAATTTTAGACCAGTACTTAAAACCCTCCATCCTTTGGGTGCATTTTAAATAGATGAATAAAATCGTATAATATAAGCAAAATAAGGATGTTAAATTTGATGTATGCCTTTTTGTGCTTCTTCGTTACATTTGTTGTTTTTATAGTGATTAAGATGATAACACAATGTTGACTGTTTTGTACCCCTATTTTTTGACATTTTTACCTATTGTGTCTGTTTGTTTTGTTCACGCATCGATGACAATATAATGGAATTTGATGCGACTGTCATACAAGTGAGAGGTTTAGCTAGCTATAAAACCAGGTTCAATCCACCATTTTCTACATTTAAAAATGCCTGTACCAAGTCAGGAATAAGACAGTTCTTGTCCATTTGTTTTTGATGCGTTGTTATTTGATTTTGCCATAGACTTTCCGAATTGATTTTCCTCTAAGTTCAGTATTTTTGTGATTTTACTTTTTACAAGCTTACTTTGTATCTTTTCATTTTATTTTCCTCCTCTTGTATAAGATCATGTAAATGGCTGATTTCTGTCTGGAGGTTATCTGTTTCCATTCCACTGTCCTAAAACAGAAACATGCAAAATACAATGGTTTCTATGCTAAATATTGGCCAGTCACATAATTCTGCTATTAGCTTCATTTTTACAAATCCAGCAATGATTTGAAGATTAACCTATATGTGAAATAGTTTGTGGTCAACAAGCTTGATTTTTAGACTTTTTCAAAATTCTTTTAATACAATTTTTATGATAAGCCTTTGGTGATAGGTCTATGGTTAAAAAATGAAACTGTGAATTTTATTTTGCTTACACACAATATTCTTATAAAATGGCATCAAAACGGTTTATAAATATTGTTCCCTCATATTTGTCAAAAACATTCAATTTGGGCTCTTTCTTATATGTTTCTTGTTTCATGTCTTTACCTCCATTAGTGAAGTTAATTCTAAGATCTTCTTTTCGTACAATGTTTTCCTATCTGAGACAACTGCCATTAAATTAAAATGAATTTCATCTGTACTGTACCTGTAAAAAAATAAAACATTCATAAAACTTAAGTCTTGAACTGACAGATTTTCATCCATACTTATGTTATATAAACAAATGGACCTCCAATGTTTTCTTCATACATTGGATAATGAGTATTTTTTTGTTGTTGTTTTGATGAAAAGTTGCCCTTTTTACCCTCTTAAATTTAAACATAGAAATTGTAAACATAAATAATGAAAGCACATGTACAAACAAGCAACAGGTTTAGGTAATTGGTTCACCTGGTTTTGGCACTTCGGTGCAAATGCCTAATAATATGTAATTTATATACACAAACCCTCATGTAGTGTTTACTTTGTGACCAACTTTAAAAGATGTCCAAATTTAGGATCACTGTGAAACCCACTAAGGACTAGAATATGCCGTAAAACCATGTCTTATATAATCCTGAGAAAGTTTTGTGAAACTGCATGAGAAACTCAAGGATAACAACATGACACCAGTTGCTTGTGCAGATGCAGCATCATATCATATAGTATGACTTTTGAGACAATCATATTAACGAAATTTATTTTATTTTCTGTATGTGTTGGAATTAATATTCATTTAAATAGATATTTTACATGAGTCAGTATTTATGAAATACACAAGTTTCAATATGACTAAATGATTGTTTCTTTAAAGGGAAAATTCGCGATTTTTTACTTATGGTTTAAATATGTTCATTATGACATAATATATATATTCACAAAGTTTTATCGCTATATGTGCAGTAATAAAGGAGAAATTCAATAATTAATGAAAAAATATTAACTACTTCCTGTAGGTCATAACGTTTTCTCCTGGTTTTTGCATGCTGGGATTTAAAATACAATCATTAAAAGGTCTTGGTTTTTAATCATATTTTACCGTTATCGTAAGCGTGCCGATGACTAATGCTATATCTAATACCATCTGATAATAAGAAAATAAAACGCAGTCGTGCAGTTGTACACATTCATGAGAAAAAAATTCTACATTTACCGTATATATTTCGATTTATTTTTGTAGACAGCACAAGAAATTAGTATAATTATTTTTTTTTTGCTTAAATTTATACTTTGTGAGACTGATAAAGTGAATAAATTAAAGTATATAACTTAAAACTGTTAAGACAATATATAGGTTTACGCTTATTGACCTTTTACTATCTACGCTATGACTTTATTTATGCGATGTGTGTATTATTCTCCGACAATACTCGTGAAAGACCTGTATAAAGGTGAAATGTTATTTGCAGATCGGTAATTAGCTTGGCCTCTAGGGCACACCGTGCCAGGTGTGACTGTCTATTTGGATCAGTGGGTTATACGACAGGAGGTCAAGTTTAATACACAAATTTAAAATACATTTTCAAGGTGTTGACAAATACAAGTGAATCGCCGTGGAATTATTTAATTATATTTGGTGCTATTACTTTATTTGAATTCAAAGAAGTTACTAAACTAAGAAATGAACCGGTTAAAGTCTGGAAATAAAATTTAGTTGTCGGAATGAAATGATATACACTCTTATCATTTATCTATAATTTTTTAAAAGGGAAAATAAAATTAGTTTTACACAAGCATTTTAATTGTCCTAAATAGGCAAAAAATGTACGTGAACACTTAAATTTAGACATTTGAAAGCCATGACCAAATGAAAGGTGTACCTTGTCCCAAGTCAGGAGCCTCTGGCCTTTGTTAGTCTTGTATTATTTTAATTTTAGTTTCTTGTGTACAATTTGGAAATTAGTATGGCGTTCATTATCACTGGACTAGTATATATTTGTTTAGGGGCCAGCTGAAGGACGCCTCCGGGTGCGGGAATTTCTCGCTACATTGAAGACCTGTTGGTGACCCTCTGCTGTTGTTTTTTATTTGGGCGGGTTGTTATCTCTTTGACACATTCCCCATTTCCATTCTCAATTTTATCTGTATTACATTTTTACTTCTAGCGTTATATATACATGTTATAATAATAAATTGGCATTAGATTTTAGCTGATACCACTACAACACATAGTCTCAGATTCTAGTGAGGTCGGAAGGGTTAATCTTATGAAATAATATAGATTATCTGATATCATTTGGATAATGGAAGAAGCTATACTATAAAACAAATAAATTTATTACCAATACACTCGAGATCAAAGGTTGTTAATTTTTCTGATCCAGTTAATTTTTACTCACATATTTTTTTATATTTAGATTTGAGCGTGCTTGTTTTTACATGACAGTTTTTTTTTTCATTTCTCTTATCTCGTTAGACGAAAGCAAACCGGTACAGTTTATTCTGCATTTGTATAGTCCGAAGTTTCCTAATTGATATTCTTGTTTCACATGTAAAATGAATGAACTATTAAAAAAAACGGCATTCATTTTGAAATATAGCACTGTTTTCTAGAGTGAAAATGAAGTCACATATGTGAAGGTATAAACGGGACGAACTGATTAAAAATAACGGGACCAACAATTATATATAAAACGGAAGAATACCTGGTGCTGAAATATAAATAAAAGTAAAATTTAATTTAATTTAGATAACATGGAGATTTGGTCTACACCTATTTTTATAACTACTCTTAAATTTTGTTAGGTTTGTTTTGTATGGTATATTTTATAAGTTTTACCTGAGCACACCTGGTTCACTCGCAAGCACACACGTGATTCACTGACCTTGTTCATTGTGTATTAAATTAAACAAGACTGCCAGGAAGTCGACCGTAAGAATACCCGAATATGTCATTTTTACAATATCATGGTAATAACCGGTATTAAGCCATGCTGATTACAAAACAACAAGTTTTTGAACGTTGGTCAAGTTAGATCAAAACCCAAAAAATTCTAAAAATATACGTTAGAAAAAAGCATTTAAAAAAACTTTTACAACAAAGATATAAATCTCAATTTATAATTCCTCTACAATAAGTATCTCCAGACTTTTTTCACTTTATTGTGACTACTTTTACAATATTATAGCATAAGTCCTATACAATACTGAACCATTACTTGATTTGATGATTTTGGAAACTATGTAGACTTCTTCAATTACTTGGTCGGGTAGAACATCCATCATCTTGACAAGTCATTTGAACACTGATTAACGGACATGTCATGCTGGATACTAGGACTTTGTGGTAATTAGATATCCGTGGTCATTAGTTTTCAAGATGGCGTCTTCCCGAGAATTGAGAGTCGATTTTAAAAATCTAATAACTCACTTACTAGTATCTAGACGAATAAACCTTTAATATTTTGGGAATATGCTTATTTATTTAGGATAACCATAATATTAAATTTTATTTTTTTTGCGAATTTTCCCTTTAATAAAAAAATCATGCCCCCTCCCCGCCCCCATTATTTCATTATATTAATTTAAAACTTTATGAAATATAGATCCTCAACATACACAACGACAGACTTTGACATCTCTTGTTCACACATGTACTTGCTATATATATATATCTATATATACATACATATGTAATTGCAAATATATATTTCCTCTGTAACTATGCCATGTAGTTTTGTGAAAATAAAGTTCATTCATTCGTATTCATTTACCTACATTTTCACTAGTACTTGTACAAGAAATTGTAATTTAACGCTAGGTTTAAACTGGTTGTAGATTGATTAGCCCCTAATTAATTTATGGTTTTAAAACACTTAATCTGTAAGAAATTATTCAACCTATTCCAACATTTTTTCACACAATTTTATACCTAAATTTCAAAATGTTGGCATAGGTTGAATGACCCTAAAAAATAAATAAAATTTCATATTTTCACCTTTTAAACAGGGGTGACAAGA
Organism: Mytilus edulis; assembly: GCF_963676685.1. Classification (NCBI taxonomy): domain Eukaryota; kingdom Metazoa; phylum Mollusca; class Bivalvia; order Mytilida; family Mytilidae; genus Mytilus; species Mytilus edulis. Next base: position 65,093,819 of record NC_092345.1, on the reverse strand, counting down.
GCTGAAATATCTTGCCAGTTTTACTCATCAATAAATTCATGTTCTAATATGAAGGATAAATTTACTTCAAATATCAAATAAACTTAACATTATCAACTCTCTATGAAAAATGAGGCCACAGTCAGATAAACCATGCAAGACAGTCATATAGATAAACCATGTCAGACAGACATGTACATCTTACAATGGTTAAGTCTTACAATCTGGCTGTGCGAGGGCTGTATACCCAGTCAAGGTTGTAAAAACTTTCATTATCTTATAATCATTACATACACCAAATAGTGGTTCTATCGCCAATAGTACCAGAGAAAATGTTTAAATCACAAATTCTAAACTTTGACCATTGAACTATGAAAATTTCTTGCACTGTGAATAACTTACTTCTGCATTCTCTTTTCTAAAACAGGTCGCACTATATTTAACCAGTCTGCATCAGCTGGGATAGCACCTATTGAACAAAATATAGACATTGTAATGTTTTACTTAAGGGCATACGATACAGAAGAGATCCCTCGTTGATTTTTTCTTGTAATTTTGATAGAAGGTCAATTTCAATGTGTACTTTTCAAATATGCAAAGAAAAAAGTACCTTCATGACTTACTTTTTGAGATAATTTGGTTCGAAATTTGCATATTTGGAAGAAAATCCCTGAAATTTCATAAATAATGACTTTTAAAGAAAGTAACAATACTTTTGAACGAAAAGTCATAACTTAACCGGGTTTTTTGTAAAATATTCCCTTGTTCCATGGCATCAACATGCTGAAACAAGTTTAAGGTTAAATCAAATCATCATGTTCTGGATTTAGATTGCTGTATCCGAAATATTGAAATTGACCATATTTTTGCGTCTTTTCGGAAGTGCAGAAAAAATTTGATCGTTGATTTTTTCCGGAAATTTTGGCGGAGTGTTCTTGAAACAGTACTTGATTGATTGCAAAAGAAAAACATTGAGGTCGATGTGCTTGTTTTTTCAATAAAAGCCATATACCTTAATTTTTTACGATGTCTGTCAGTATGGCGCTAAATTACGTTAAATTAAGTTTTAATCGCAACAACATCGTGTAATCATTCCCGCCGTACACGAGTTCGCTATCAAGTATATGCAGGTGTTTTTCAAAGCATTTATACTTATCATAAAAATTTATAAGATGGTTAATCATAAAATGGAAAAACATTTGTGCTAAACATTTACGAAACGAAATTTGGACAGGAACCTTTTCATAATAAAAAAAAAAAGACTATGAGAAAGGATTCTAGCAGATTGCTATCAGATGTACGGCACAAAGGAAAATCTGATAGAAGTATAAAGGTGCATCTCTTTCCGACATTAGTTCTAAATTGTTTCATGTACTGTAAGAGGATAGACAACATTATTGACATGACAAAATGTGAACCAACTATACATTAAGTGAGGCGATACCATAAATTGACAACAGTATAACCTTCAACAATGACAAAACCGATACCGTATCGTCAACTTTAAAAGGTTCCGACGTACTTTGATTTTCTTTTTTTTTTACATTCAAAAGATAATCATCTTTCAAATTTAAATTATAAGCAGTACTTCTTGTTTTATAATAAGAGCTGTTTTGTGCAATTTAAATCATGCCATTAATGCCTCAATCGACCGAAAATGAAGTTGTAAAATAATAGTTCATAGAAAGTACAGCAGCCGGTATAAGAGAATTAATATTGAACGATGTCTTTATCAATTGATAAGTTACATAACTTTTTTTACGGCGTATACGTATGCATATTGGCGTACTTGTTTGTCTAGAAGTAGAGCTATATTGAAAACACTTTGTTCGTCTGTCCGATCGTCTAGCTATACGACGAGTTTTAACGTGTGTACACTTTCTGATCTGTCTGTCTGTAATTAGTGTACACTTGCCGATATTCAATTTTTATCTCTCAATACATTGAAGTTCAATAAGGACATGCTTATACAAATAAGTAGACGTGGTATGATTACCAATGAGGCAAATCTCAATCAGAGACCAAATAGCTGAACGACTATATGGCATCGGACGACCTTCAACAATGAGTAAAACCCATATCGCATAGTAAGCTATGAAAGGCCCCTACATGACAAATGCAAAACAACTCAAACAGGAAGCTTACGGCCTGATTTAGGTACAAAACAATGAACAAAATACAAGTATGATGAACAATACCAAAGACACCATTTAAATTTTTCTCATTAATCACGGGTTCATACGTTTTCTCATTTATTTAAGTTTCATTAAAAGAACATTTGAATGTCATAAATATGCAATTATATATTTGCCGCTGGATGTTAAGCAGCTACCAAATACTCATAACTAAATATTGCAGGTCGTTTTGTTCCTAATTGTGTTATTGGTAAAATGTTTTTCAGTATGTTACAGTTTAAGCAACGAATAGTAAGATAGACCCTAATTCCTTGCAATTTTTCTTTCTCTACGTTAAGCAGATTCTGCTGGGCCGTGCAATTTTGGCAGTTATTCAGTGCCAGTCTAAAAAGCTCCACAATTCTTCTTCCGTCTTTCCATGTTATACTGTCAGTACTCTCTTCTGTGTCAATCACCATTTCTTCAATATCGTCATGCAAAATTGTATTTGATTTATTGTATTTCCTTTAATCTCACTGCTTACGGCCGATTTCTCCGTCTTTTAGAAACGGCATGACCACTTTTTAGCAGGTACTTTTTTGAAATTCGCGCAATCAAAATTAATGTCGTCAGTGAATATTCCGCAAAATGTTAACATTCTTATTAGAAACATCGCGAAATTACAACGTTCTGGTTACCAACGTCGCGAAAACAACACGAACAGTTTTGAAAACGTTATTATCTGCCCCTGCTACTGTATCGTATTCCCTTAATGTTAATGTCTATCAGTCAGAGTAGCACATAATATTGTAATTTGTGTTGCTGCTCTTTAGTCTATATAGCCTTCAGTATTTTATGACTTTTTTTGTGCTATAATTTGTTTTTATTGTCTAATAAAAATTCTTCTGAATAGTTATAAATATCAGCAATTAAGGGCAATAACTCATTTATAAGGAGGGAACTGATAAGTTTTATCATTTTTATTATTTATATTTTCTCTTTTTCACCAGTAAACAAAACAATGACAAAAAACATGATTGAAGGGAAAAAATGCCTATAAAAAGGTGGACTTATGATATTAGCTATGTGACCTCATTTGAAGATATTGATTTACAGATAATTTTTGGTGTTTAAATTTCGGCTCTATATAATACAGTTTCTAAGATTACAGCAATAACACTAAAATTGGAAAAAATAACTTTCAAGAGCAATAATTCTTGAAAGAATTTACTTCTATATCAGCCCTATTAACTGAATTTTAGATTTTTTTACAAATAAATTTTACAGACCAACAACAGATGTCCAGTGAGCTAAAAATTGAAATATATAAAACACCTACCTAGGTCAACAGGACCATCTTTGAGACCATCTAATTCATACAAACGTCCTGCTATTGGAAGATACCCTACAAAGTGGAAAACATCATCATCTTTCTTTGCTTGCTTCTCATCAAATTCAAACATCTGCTGCCTGAAGGGTAAACAAAATGAGTCAAACTCAAATGGCAATTAATTCACTAAATTTCTAGATAGTGCAATTACACAATTAAGAAGGCTGCTTGACTAAAATGCAAAAGCCTTAGGTTTCCTTGCCCGATCCAACAAAAGACTTTAAAAATTCTAATTTTGGACCTTTTTTTTTTTTACAAAACTTGGATTGTAGGTCTTTCTATTGACTACTCTGTGAACTAGCATATTCAAAATTCTTGTTGAAATTTGTATGTTTGATATATATTAGGATTACCTATTATACTTTTGTTTATCAAAAGAAAGATATGAAAATCAATCTATAATGCTTCATTATGCTTGTCTTTGTTTTATAACAGGTCATTTTTCTTACCTTGAAAAACTATTGTGGACTTGTCTAATGACATCAGAATTGCTCAACGTTAAACCCCTTAACTAAAATATAAAAAAAAAACAACATTACAAATAATTAAGAACCTCTTAATTCCCTTTCAAACATATATATATATAAAAGCATCAAAGTTTTTTATGTTTCAGGTCATGTTGTGACATTAACTGTTGAACAATGAACTGGCCATTCTATCTAGTTCACATTATTATAATACAATAATAAATGGTTTTGAAAAGTTTAAAAATAATCTGAAAAATGAAATAAATGTCTGAAGGTTTTTTTTTTTTATCTAATACAACTTGGGAACTTGACCAGTATTGTTTCACCATGATTCTAACAATGCTTAAACATTTGTTTTTACTACCCTGTCATTAATTTTAACTTTATCATTCATTTAAGTAAACAGGGCAAACTTAATTTTAATCCTGGTATCTATGATGAGTTTATCTATAGTATAAAGGTTTTACTTACTCCAGATTCAAAACCCTGTACAAATTCTTTAAAGCCTGTTAATGTTTCTCCCAGTTCTAAAGCCTCTGGCTCACAATTCAGCAGTATACTCAGAATAGCTTGTGTCGCACATGCATTATTTATAACCTGGAAAAATCAAACAATACTTAGCAAATTGTTTGAACAGAGTTAGTTTGATAACATTTAATCTGGTGAAAAAAAACTTTTATCTATATAGAAACCAATTGGTCAATTTGGTCCAAAAGGTATCCATTATTTTCCTGTTCCATAATATAAGCTTTTGTTGGCAGCTGTTATTATTTCGAGGTAGAAATCACATCTAATACTGATTTAAAGGACAACTTAACAAAATCACAATATGTTCTCTCTGTAGTGTAAAGTATATTTTTTTCTGACTACATTACTGGCAGATTTCAGTGCTTCAATTCTATAATGATATGATCAAATTAAAGATAGCCATTTCAGATCAGGCACATATTTATCTGCAAAAGACTAGACAAGTGTCTTGTTTTCCAAAATGTATATGTAATTTCTGATATTCAAGAAAAAGTATAAATAGACACATCTGTGACACAAATATTGGCAATAAAAACAACCCCTACTTGGTACTGTTAAAGATATTGAATTAAATGATAATAGGTAACAGTTCTAACTTGTTTGGCAAAGAAGATTTTTTCCAGTCTACTATCTTGTACTATAGTTCCTTGTGGTTCTGACTCTGGCTGCCATTTAAACAGAAAAACTAATCCATGAACTGGTCTACAAATGTAAAATATTTTCTTGAAAATATTGAAGTATGATAAATTCATCATCTGACATGCACACTTTGTTCGTAATAAACTTACAATAACACTATGGGCATGGTTGCACCAGCTAAATTTTCATGGAAGAAAAAGACTTGAATGACCAATACCAGGAAGACTAAAGTCTGCCAACATTTATGGGATAATAAGTTATGTAATCAGTGGTTGTTGTTGGATGCCATCTGCCATAAACATGATTGGTTTTGTAGAGTTCTGTAGTACTGTTACAATGTATATATAGATCAGGTGATTGTTTTTCCCTTTTGAATATACTGCTTCACTTGATCATTCTGGATATTTCAAAGATTACTATATGGTATGGGATTTTCTCATTGTTGAAAGCAGTGTGGTGTCGGACCTGAAATTGTTTACATCTTTTTCCTTTGCTTTTTAAAGGATATATAATGAGTTTATTTTTCCGACATGAGTCAGGGGTCCTCAGTTATAAACTTAAATCAGTCCTCCGAGCAGTCTGCACCAAAAACTTTTTCAACTACTAGTCCGAAGACCAATATCCTGACATTTTTCTTATTTGGCCAAACAAAGTTTTGCAAAAACTTACTAGTCCGAATGAAATTTTACTAGTCTGGGGCATCGGACTAGTGGCTAACCGTGCAGACTGCCTCGCACAAAATTGTGCTAGAACACCAAATTCAGTAGTGTTATTTATTGGTTCATTTCTGAATCTGAATATGAACTTTTATGACCACAAGGCCAGGACAAATACTAACTTATACAATGTAGATTGTCTAAGTAAGAACCCCCATTTGTTTAACTTACTTCAAGTTTGCAAAGCTGTCAGGATCTAAACTCCATATTTCTTCCACTTGAACACCTTTGCAGCCTATAAAAAGATAACATATCAGAGCTCCAGATAAGAATTCACAAATTGGGTTTTTTACCCACCATTTTCTTATATAATTGGGTGATAAAGTTTTTTGATTGCATTATCAATTCCAATTCACCCCTCATGTTAATATCAAATTGGGTTTTTCACCACCAAGCTCCTTAATGTATTGGGTTTTTTCATCAACACAATATTGATTATTTAGGCAATATCAACCCCAGATTTTTTTTCCATCTTAAATATGTTTCTTTCTTTGTTTAGCTGTTTTATTTGGTTTAGGGTTAGGGTTAGGGTAATTTGCTAGCTGTTTTATTTGGTTTATTGACTGAGAAGCAATTGTAGGTTTAATTTGTGTTCTGTTTCAAACCTTCTGCCAGTTTTGTATTTTCTCATATAAACTGTAAAAAAAAACGGATATGTGTATTCACAGGCACTCCTCTTATACCTTTATATAATAAATTTTGAGACCAGTGCCTGTGTGTGTATTCATTAATTAACCGTAAATGAAAAAAAATAGTATATAAACTCTAATTATACTTGAATGTTTTTGTTTTATTCCAATTTTCATAAATCTGGGTTAAGTTGTCTTTTATTAAAACTTTTGGTTTCTGATGCTTTATCATGTCAAAATTAATTTGGCCTTTCACTTTTTCCAACTGATTTCGTTTTTGAGGAAACCCTGCTTTTATTAGCAATGTTCTCGTTAAGGTACGTACACACGCCAGTGTGTTCAATGGACGCTTCCTAAAAACACTGACTGAGTCTTGTTATCATCATAACTTTCCCTAAGCTTTTCAAAAGAAGCAGAAAACATGCTTCTATTCAATATTTTTACCGGACATTCACTTTTGTTTTAATTCAATGTATGTAATGATAAATCCCAAGCAATGCGAAAAAAATATGACTTCATGACACACGCTAATTGGATAAACGCCGAGAAGATCGAAATGTTTTCAAAAACACGTGTACCTATTGAGCAACGGAAAACTCTAACAGGGACCCATTTCAGCTACTTGATGCAGGGATCTATTTTTAGAACGAAAGGAAATTTCCAATTATAAATATTATAAAAATAGTTTACGCGACCACTGTAAACAGATAAGGGTAAATAACGCAAATGGTAGCCAATAAAAGGGTTGAGAACTCATGGTTTTGGAATATAATTGGGTTTTCATTTGAATTAATTGGGTTATTGAACCCTGCAATGGGCAATTGCATTGGGTTTTTTATTATTTGTATTGCGTGATCACGCAAATACGCAGCTTATCTGGAGCTCTGAACATATGGAAAGTATTGTTTTGAATTATAATGTTTTGTTTTGAATTAATTTATTGTAAAGAAGATGATTTTCATTTCCTAGAATATTGTTAATTATCCATTTTTAGATGGTGATGTTCCTTTGTCTATATTATATGGTCTTTATACATTTGTACATGTATATCTCAACTTGTTTGATTTGCTTGTGTACATGTAACAACTTTTTTGATTTTAACAAAAGAAATCTATATATTACTGAAAAATTATTACACAAGAATTTTGGATTTCACAAACTAGTCAAAACATTTACTAAATCTTATCATACACCTTATCACTAATCCCAGCTGACCCGGGGGCTTGAACTTTTGATGCATAATTTTTCCATTGTGGCATCAGATATTTTGTTTTATGACGTCAAAATTTTACGGGAACCTGTGTGATATCTAGTAATGGCGGACAAATAGTGATAAGGTGTATTGCCATTGGTACAAGGACATTATTTGTAAATAAAAGCAAAAGGATGAAATCTTATACGTTCAGGTATTTCACGTGCAAACTCTTATTATAATATGAGGCAGGCATTACCTGTGAATGGGGACGAAGTCTGTACTAAATTTTCTTTAATTCAAACATGTTGATAAATGAAACAGAAACGGAAATGGAAATACCGTAACATTTCCGATATTGGTTCTGTTGTTAGGCATTTAGTTGTGATGTTATTTAAATTATGACGTCCTATTAAATGTAAACAAAGAAACGCTGTTACAGTATCAGGTAAGGTTTTTTTTCATATCAAACAGTTATTAAAAATGATAGGGTGTTGAATTCCTTCCTATAATTGTTTATATGTTGATAAATATACATTTTATTCAAAGTCTCATGCAAACAAGACCGGAACAGGAAGTAGATCTGAAAAAAAAGCTAACGATTTTGAGTTCATTAGTAGAATGAAAAATTCAGGAAATTTTCCCCGATTTTTTTTTTTTTTTTTTTTTATTGATTTTTCTACCATAATTGGGAACTTCGTCCCCATATAATTTTTTACACAGCACAAAAATCCCTTTAATTTGAAGCATTCCACATTTCCATTCTCAATTTTATGTACAGCCTACAGGTTTTTGGAAAGGGGGAGATGATGCAAATTAAGCAAAAACATAGTCCGAGATTACTCTGACGTCCAACGGCTGTTTTGCCAGACAAGCTGGGGCCGTGGGACGTCAGAGCTCGTCCCATATCAAAAAGTGGATATTTGCCCACCCAAAATAGATGCGTTGCTTCGTCGCTTCCGGTGCCAATTGAGGGCCTTGGAACTATATAAATCGGACATCAATCTGTTCATTTTTCATTTATCTCTTCATTTATGTATGTTTCACCTACCTGCCAACCTTTATTTTTCCATATGTTAACAGTTTTCACAGAGACCCATCGATTTCTGCATTTGGCTTTCATTTTCAAAGATTATCACGTGACCACGAGAAAACAGTGCAAATGACCATAATGTAACACCTCGTTCATTTACGATGCAAGTTACTAAATGTCCGAGAGCTTCCGATTGTTATCGTGGTCGGAACTACATGCTAAATACCGATCTCCTGTAAAGGAGGAGAAAAATCGTGGTTGGCTTCTAAATGTTCAACATCGATCTTCTATAAAGGAGGTGAAAAAATATAAATATTTGCATATTTGAGTCTCGAGGCCACGAACTCTCTCGTAACTTGACGTCCATTTGAAAGTGAAAGTCAAAATGCAGAAATCGATGGGTCTCTGTGAAAATAATTGGTGGCTAATGAGATAGTGTGAAGCTTTTTTACCATTTAAAAAAAAAGATAGGTATGTTTAGTTTATTTTAATTTAAATATATTAAAACAACACTGGCACTTCGTGCTATTCAGCAGAAGACATTCATCTTTTATTCTTGTTTTTTACTTGTAGACCTACCAAAACCTCTAATTAATTCAGTGAACACGCCTGGGTCACTTTCTATGAGACACCAGTCTCCTGCGCTTGATGCCATTTGAAAATAGAAACCGGAAGTAGCACATGGACTTATAGTATAGTGTTCATTCAAGAACTCTCAAATGCGATTTTCGGCTCGCCCCACATAAAGTCCCAGAAATGTCATTTTAAATCAATCCTTTACCAGTACAATCCACAAATAAATAATGACAACACGAGAACAAACAAACAAGAAGCTTTATCCAGCTGTTGCAATGGTAGATATATTTCTTTTTGAAAATATATATTTTTTCTGCTTGTGTGTATTTACTTCCTTTTTGAGGAACACCAAAACTTGGTCGAGGTTGCCACAAAATCAAAATTATTTAATAAATAAATGTTGTCCTTCATTCAGACTCAAATGACAGTTTTTCAATGAAGTTCGTGGGTCTCTGGTTGTACTGCGGCTTCCTTCACCAATAAAAACTGACCGACACGAACGGTGTCACTAATTAGCGACAAGAAGCGTCAAGTATCAGTGGCGGATCCAGAAATTTTCATAAGTGGGGGCCCACTGACTGACCTAAGAGGGGGCCCGCTCCAGTCACGCTTCAGTGATTCCCTATATAAGCAACCAAATTTTTTCACAAAAAGGGGGGGCCCGGGCCCCCTGGGCCCCCCCCCCCCCCCTAAATCCGCCTCTGAGTATAGAGACTGTGAATATGAAAAAGATAACGTCAACAAATATAAGCAAGATGCTCCAAGTAGCATGTGTTGCTTACCTGATATTTTTATTTACAATATATACACTGGGTGACATGCAGTAATGCAACCGTTATACTTTTGCTTCGGTTTCAGAGATAAAAGTCAAAAACTGAATCCTGCCCCCCCCCCCCCCCCCCCCACCCCCCATGTTCTATTATTAGCCATGTCTGCCATGTAGGTAGGGTCAGTAGGTAGGGTCATCAAAAGCATTTTTAAACTATATACCCTAATGCTGACTGTGGACAAGTTTGGCTTAACTAGCTAGTCTTAGTTGTTTCATGAGAAGACTTTTGTAAAAAATTACAAAAATCTACGAAAAATTGTTAAATTTGACTTTAAACAGTGAGAACTCCTTTTGAGATCGATTGAACATTTTAGTCGTGTCGACTTATTTGTAAATCGTACTTTGCTGAACATTATTGCTGCTCTCTATCTATAATAATACTCAAAATAATAACCAATTGCAAAAACTGCAAATGATTTCCTTAAAATTACTAACTCAGGGATAGCAACCAACAACTGCTAGTCTGAATCATATAAAGGAGTAGGTTCAGTAAGACCCCTTTTTGGCCTCAAAATATAGCAGTTTTAGAAAATTGTGAAAATGTAATCTTTGAACTATATTTTGGAAAGTAAAATGCTTCTGCTACAAAAAAATGAGCTGTTTTTGATAATACAATGCTCACATATCGCGTTTTAGCATCATTAAGTCATGCTAAATTACTGAAATCTTCAAAATTTAAGAATTTTGGTTAATTTTTAGCCGGTTTCCGTCTAAAATGAAAGTGGCCGCATTCGTGTTCATTCATAATATTGAAATGTAAGTTGTATTTGATTATAATTCATAACATATATAAAGGTTGAGGATGAACACGGATGCGGCCAATTTCATTTTTGACAAAAACCATCTGAAAAATGACGTTTTTTGGCATATTTGAGAGATTTGTCATATTTAAGCTTGAATCAGAGCGTTTTAATGACTAAATCAGATAAATCTTTCACAGAAACTAATCGAATCAATTGAAATAGACAATTAATTAAAAAGTGTCCAAAAACTTTCGTTAGATGAACCTGACATTTGAGGCCAAAATCGGCCCTTACCGGACCTACTCCTTTCAGGACAGGTAGGTGTTAACCTAATGAACTTTATACCCATTGTCAAATTTGCTTTAAAAGTTTAAATGCTTTAGTTTCAGAGATATAAGACAAAAACTCTATTTTACCCCTATGTTCTATTTTTAGCCATGCAGTCGGCCATAGTGGTAAGAAGGCGGTGTCATAGGACACATTTTTAAAACTAGATACCCTAATAATGATTGTGACTAGGTTTGGCCCGGATTACTTTGTCACAGCAGTTTCAGAGGAGAAGATTTTTGTAATATTACAAAAATTTACTATATAAAGAACAGTAACTCCTTAAAGGGTAAATTGACCATCTATAATACTAAAATAACGAGGTCCAATTTGTCAGCCGTCATCACGTAAAAACGATGAATCAAAGAATTCAAGTTTATATATAACTAATATAGTACAATGGTGTTGATTAAAAATTACACCACTCCAGGCCCATTTGTTTTCCACGTAATTAATATTGCCAATAATTAAGAAGTTCGGGGTCGAGTCCGATACCGATACCAATAGTATATTCACCTGTTACCTTTTACCTTATCTGTACGTTCCGCATCTGACAGGCGCACCACCAAACTGGGTGTATTTAGGATTTTGCTATAATACACGGGTCATAATCATAGAGTTGACACTAATAAATTCAATCATTGTCACATTGTTTCCTATTGTAGTATTTTAATCAGTATGACTTTCTAAGATGACAATACGAATACTAAAAATCTGGACTTAAAATAAGGCGTATAGGTACAGTTTTCAATTTGTTAGTCGGCATGACGTAAAACAGCGGTTATTTATAACTAATATGGGACAATGCTGTTGATAAAAAAATACTTTATTCCAGGCCCTTTTGTTTTCCAAATAATTAATATTACCAAAAAGTTCCAGGTCGACGGGTTCAAACAAAAAGTGTTTGCCTGAAAGCAGAGAAAACTGTGCATCTTATAATTGACATGACTTTATCAGATGACAATACCAATACTAAAATAAGGCTTACGCATAGTTATATAATTTAATTCAGTCACGGACCCGCGATATCACGAGTGTGTTCTAGTTTTGGTTAAGTTGACTTATTTGTAGATCTTACTCTGCTGAACATTATTGCTATTTACAGTTTATCTCTATCTATAATAATATTCAAGATAATAATCAAAAACTGCAAAATTTCCTTAAAATTACCAATTCTGGGGCAGCAACGAAACAACATGTTGTCTGATTTGTCTGAAAATTTCAGGGCAGATAGATCTTGACCTGATAAACAATTTTAGTCCAGTCAGGTTTTCTCTAAATGCTTCGGTTTCAGAGATATTATTAGTTACACAGTGTGCAATTGTCCTAATACGAGAATTTATCGGGTCAATAAAATTCATATCGGGTGAGTCGAAGCCAAACCCGATATGAATTTTATTGACCCGATGAATTCCGTATTAGGACAATTGAACACTGTGTAACAAATTTATCCTGATTATGTTATATTGCATATTATTATATTTAAATTCAATATTTGTACAATAATCAACCAAACTAGAACACACCCGTGATATCGCGGGTCCGTGACTGAATTAAAGTATATAACTATGTGTAAGCCTTATTTCAGTATTGGTATTATCATCTGATAAAGTCGTGCCGATTATAAGATACAGTTTTCTCTGCTTTCAAATCTTTCTGTTTGAACCCGTCGACCTGGAACTCTTCAATTATTGGTAATATTCAGGTCCTTGAATTGAGTATTTTTAATCAACAGCATTGTCCATTAAAGTTCAATTCTCAAGTTGATTCGCTGTTTTACGTCATGCCCGCTAACAAATTGAAAACTGTACCTATACGCCTTATTTCAAGTTAAGTCAAAATTTTTAGTATTCGTATTGTTATATCTTAGAAAGTCTTACTAATTAAAAAACTACAATAGGACACAATTTGACAATGATTGAATTTAGTTGTGTCGACCCTGTGATTACGACCCGTGTATATAGCAAAATCAAATACACCGTTTGGTGGTGCGCCTGTCAGATGCGGAACGTACATATAAGGTTAAGGTAACAGGTTAATATACTAAATTGGTATCGGTATCGGATTCGATCCGGAACTTGTTAATTATTGGCAATATTAATTATGTGGAAAACAAAAGGGTCTGGAGTGGTGTAATTTTTAATCTACACCATTGTCCTATATTAGCTATATATAAAGTTGAATTCTTCGATTTGTCGTTTTTAATCGATGCCGGCTGATAAATTGGACCTCGTAATTTTAGTATTATAGATATATTTAAGATATTTAATCTAAACCTGTTAAAAATTTTAAATATTAGAACTATAAAGCAAATCATTTTTTTTTATTTTTTATTAGGTCAATGGTATAAGGGAGATAATTCCAATTGACGTAATAAATAAGGGAGATAATTCCTATTGACGTAATAAAAAAAATGTACTGAAATTTATTAGGACAATATAAGCCAATCAAATTGCGAGAAATTACTTTAAATCAGGATAAAAGCCAAAATCGTCATTTTACCCCTATGTTCTATTACTGACCATGGCAAACATCTTGATTGGTTGGTCGGGTCACCTGACACATTTTTTAAACTAGACACCCAATGATGATTGTGTCAAAGTTTGGTTAAATTTTAACGAATAGTTTTAAAGCAGAAGATTTTTGTAAAAAACATTTAAACTTTTTATCCTGTTAAGACAGAAAATCTGTGATATGTATTTATATATATGTATTACCCTTTCAGCTGAGTCTCAAATAAAATTATAAAATGTAGACAATATTAGACATAGTGTCGACTCTACATAAATGTTGATTCATTCATCACTTCCTTGACTCTAAATTATTATTCTTGTCGCAAATTTGTTTCTTCTTGTCTTCTTGACACTTCTTTTCGATAATTAATGAGACCCGACACACAAAAAAAAAACCCACAATGTTCTGTAACATAGCCCTTGCACTGTTCCTTCAGAGCTTCAGACCAACAGGACTGAATACAGTATTATGTGTTTAATAAATCGCGTCTGGTGTAAATTCAAAATTTAATCCTGGTATCTATGATGAGTTTATTTACAACCACTGGGTCGATTCCACTGCTGGGGGGTTGTAATTCCCCGAGGGTATCACCAGCCCAGTGCTGACATGAATTATCATTGATATGGTCATATCTATAAATTAATTGTTTAACGAAATTGTAAACTACCTCAGTTGTATTTGGCTAAACTTATAAGTAATTTGGTCCTCGATGCTCTTCAACTTCGTATTTTATTTAGTCTTTATAATTTTTGGGGAATCGAGCGTCACTGATGAGTCTTTTGTAGAAGAAACGTGCGTCTGGCGTAAATACAAAATTTAATCCTGGTATCTATGACGAGTTTATTTTCAATTACACTAGGTATCCTATGAACAAATTACCCAAACCAATCACCATGCAATTTGTTGTTATCTCCGGCTATGGTGGCAATTGAGGACTAGAATACCATAAATAGGTCACGATCTAGATGACCTATATTTATCTGACTTTTATAATTACCAAAGTATCTTTCTTCCTGGGTACTTCAACTACATCATGCAGGCTGTTCATTGAAGTTTGACAACTTCGCAATATGGGTGAAATTTCCATTTTCCTGCCAAAGTTTAGTTCTACTTTGACTATCATGATTGGTCTTTTAAATGAAATTTACTAAACAAGGCAAACAAGTATAAACGAATATATTCTGTGTTTTAGTATGGCCCTTATACAGTTAAAAACGTCAAAGAAGGTGAACAGAAACTATGGTGTGCTTGTGGTCTGAGTAAACAACAACCTTGGTGTGACGGTAAGTCTCAACAATGATTAGTCCGAGATTGCATTGAAGTCCGACTCCCGTCGAAAAATGAATAAAAAAAGTGTGATGCTTTATTCATCTGTCTGAAAGTGGATACATTAGATTCGAAACCAAAGTTTTGGGGAAAAAAGCCAATTAAGGTGTTTTGTATATGGACTGCGCTCAAGTAAACTGGAATCCACTTATATTTTTGCAATGCTCAAAAGAGTGTAGTAATCAGCCGAAATCCCAGTTTAGCGCACTACAGATGACATCCTACAGTTGCAACAATTCCCCTAAAAACTGGGACGTAAGAGTTATCTCGGACAATCACATTCTTTACTAGCATAATTTCTTTGTCTCTGTTGTACGATATATATGTCAGTACCGAACAATACTGACTACTAAGCTGATGATAGTAATATAATCGGGGGATTGATAGTCCACGAGCGGTATCGACCAAGTGCTGTAAAACATATACCTAGGGATGGAATAGTTTATTTTTGAGCATATATATGGACATTTTTATAGTAACTCAAACTTTACGTAGAATAGTGAATAACAGTTTATTTTATACCTCAGTCATCATTTTCTATATAAAATAAGTACACAATATTTTTACTATTTTTTCAAATTGCAAGCGTTGAACTATTTGACCAGTCAAAAATTTCCAACTATTGGACCTCGGTCCTCGGTAAAACTATTTGACTGCAAGCGTCATTATATTTCGCGGAATTTCAAATGCAGCTACAGGATTGGCTAATCACGTTTAGAATACTGCGGAGTTACGACGTCGCGTTTTACCTATTTGTATCTAGGATTGACATCGTTGTAGAACGTAGCCTTACCGTTCATAATATATATGAAGTGAATATGATACAGTATGGTTGTGTTCAGTGGCGGATCCAGAAATTTTCATAAGTGGGGGCCCACTGACTGACCTAAGAGGGGGCCCGTTCCAGTCACGCTTCAGTGATTCCCTATATAAGCAACCAAATTTTTTCCCAAAAAGGGGGGCCCGGGCCCCCTGGGCCCCCCCTAAATCCGCCTCTGGTGTTTCTGCTATTTATATTACGATTGTTGATTTAGCCCCGACATTTATTGTCTGCTGTCTTTTTTGAGGGGGGCAAGGGGTTTAACTGTTATGCTGTTATGGGGCAATTTAATTCTTTGTTATCTGTTATTTTGAAAATATATTTGCTGTTAGCTGTTATTGTCTTATTCTTTGTTAGCTGTTATTGGGCTTTTAGTTTTTTTGTTATCTGTTATTGTGATAATGTATTTGCTGTTAACTGTTATTGAAAATTGGAATGTTAGCATTTTTTTTTTTGACAGTCAATATTCGGTATAAATTGAAGATCATTCCAGGACATTGGGGTCTACCACTACTAATATGTTTGTCCCGTATTGAGAGAAGGATTCCATTAACATATACCCATCTGAGAAGTGAGGTCCACCACAATTGAAGTATATCTTATGATTATCCTTTGTAATAAATTCCATTTTTTGTATGAATGTGTATTTAGAATTATCTTATTTTTTTGTATGAGAATAATGTTCCTTGTTTCGCGTACAAACATATTAAGTTAAAACAATTCTTAATAAGAAAAATAGGAAAACATATGTCCAGGAATATCTGACAAGGATCTCAATTAAGGACTAGGTCCTAACAACCACTTAACCTTTTATATAACATGGTACATAGACTCATCTCTGTGATTCTTTTCAAAGCAGAACCAAATGCATTGTACAATGAAAGTTCCAATCATGTACTTGGGTCCGAAGCTGCACATAACTCATTACAAACAAAGATTTATTTCGTTTCAAGCCATTGTTTCCCTACTAAACTATGTATTCTACTTACTAGTACACTTGATACAATCAAAAACCTCAGCTGATAAAAAAATTTTCAAATAAGGCCTTTGAAAATAGTGAAATAAATTGCTATTGGAGTGTCAAACTTTGTTCGAAGCACTTGATAAATTGCATGCTTATAATTGGTGCTTTTGATTTTTCTACCCTATATACCACTTTGCCTCATAGTCTTATTAAGATAAATTCATACACCTCATTTAATGGTCATTTAGAAAAAGTCAGAATATTCAAACTCTTTTAGATCATTTTTTTTATTAGCAACAAAGGGAGCTTCAGTCAATATATATAAACAATACACCAACGTTTCATGAGAACTGCTGAAAGCATTTTTGAGTTATTTTTGAAAACTAGAAAACACCACCTTTTTCTAATGAATAAAATCCCTTAACTCAATAACATAAAATGTAAAAAAAATTGTGTTAATGTCTGAAAACTGGAAAATCCCCCCTTTTTAATTAATAAAACCCGTTAACTCGGAAACGTAAAATCTAAAATTTATAAAAATTGAAAGTGACCTCATGTTAATAGATATAAACAATTCACCAAAATCCCTTGCTTTGTGAAAGCATTTTTGAGATATTATCAGAAAACTGAAATAAAACCACCAATTTTATTGAATAAAATCCCATTACCCAGAAACTTAAAATCTAAAATTATAAAAAAAAAAAACAAAAAGGGAGCTCACGTCAATAGATATAAACAATTTCCCAAAGTTTAATGGAAATTGGTTAAAGAGTTTTTGAGTTAATGTTCGACATGTTGATAACAGTATACCATAATACGTTCCGTAAACGAGCGTATAAAAAATATTATAATATATCGAGTAGTAATTTAAACACATTCTAGATACATAAATTAATACTGAAAACAAAGTCATAGAAAATAGAATGCATTACAAAGGATTATATCCGTAATAAGAAATACTGATTTGTCAAAGACCGAATTATTTTAATATTTCATTTACTGTTATTTGTTTTTGTCCATTTTAATTCCTTGTTATCTGTTATGAGCCAAATCAATTTGCTGTTTTGCTGTTATTGGGACCCCCTTGCCCCCCTCTTTTTTGGTATAATAAAACACTTACTGACTGGATATTCGTGGAATAGTAAGTTTATTGTCCCCTCGGCTACAACTATTGCCCTCGGCTACACCTCAGGACAATAGTTGCACCTAGGGGACAACAAACTTACAATTCCACTCATACCCAGTCAATAAGTATACAATATGCACAATTAAAAATCATGTTGCGGTCATAAAGCTGACAAAAAAATAAGTCGTGAAATGATCCCCTGTTATAATCTTGATTGATAGTCGTAACCATCTTCAAACCATTGCCTCTTCAGTAACAAAACCCATATAATTTTTCGAAAATAACCATTGAAAATCGGGAAAATAATTAAGCGAAGTTCAACTAGATATCAAACTTTGATTTAAAGATCGTTTACGATGATAAGGGGGAAATGTACGGTTGTTGACATCCTTTCGCCGTAAAACATGGTCACCATCGTCAATTAAAATAAAAAAAACTTAACCTTAAACATGAACGATTTGACTTGGATATTTAAAAGAAAATTTTGCATCCCCCAAACTTACCCTATAATTAGCTATCGCCAAAGATGTCAACAAGTAATGCTCGGCGATAATTTTTTGGTTGTTAAATGCACGTAAAAAAGTCTTTGATACTCATTTGCAATTATACATGGTTGATGCCCAGTCCGCCTTCAAGTATAGCACCGTTACTATAACAAAAATTGTAAAAACTAATGTAAAGTACTAAACGATGAATAAAAACACCATTCATGATTCTCTCTTACCTGTTATTCATGGCGCAATAATTTTGAAAAGACTATCCTGGCCTTGCTAGAAGTGGGAAATGTTTTCCCGGAACAGGATGAAAATGATATTTTGTAACACAAAATGCAGGAGAAAAAAAGCATCGTAGCAACAAATGAAAATAAATATTCTCATTGCAAAAAATATCGCTGCGCCTTCCAAGAATACACAATGGTCGTTTCCTTATAACATCAACTGCATTCAAACATAGTGGGTCCGGGAAGGTGTGTTCGTCTCGCGTGTGAGAGGTCTACGGTTCGATTCCAGTTTGATATTCCCCTTCGGTTAACCATACTAACAGTGTTCTTGTGCATAAGTTAAACTCATGGTACATGATGTTCTTTCTGATAACACTTAGTATCAACACAGATATATAAACCCATACATTTGACGTGTAGAACACCCCAAACCAACCTAATATATGAGTTAATTAAATGTTACGGACTGCATTGAGCTTCTTGTATATTTTTTTTTAAAACTTATTTTTCACTTTTCTACTTAAAGGTTCACATAAGGGGACTGGAATTAAACCTGTGAAATGGACAGTTAATAAGGCTCAGAGACTTTACCAGATTTGTGCATGTAAATATACAAAGGACCCACCCTATTGTGATGCCACACACACAAACTTACCGACTGAAATATTGGACAGACAGGAACATTGTGAAGACAAAGCTGGACATGAACCCACAAAAAAGTTATGCACAGGATGTGGCTGGATACCGGATTTTTAATTAGTAAAATGAAATAAATCATAATTTACTAGTGCTAATTTAAAACGATCAACAATTATTTCGTATTTTTTATGAATGTGATTTTCTGCACAGGTTTCAAGTAAAAGGTACTGCACGTCTTCTTTTTCGTCACAACTTTACGGACGGTGTTGTTTTGACACCTCCATAAAATAGGAAAGGCAGTGTGGATGCATTGTTCGGAATTCCCCCCAAAAGTTGTAAATTTACATCTACACTCATGTTTGTGGTTATTTATATAACTAACAACGATAAAGAGGTGTCGTTTCAATCATGTTTTTTGAATTTATAACTTAATAAAAGTGTTATCTCGCCTTGTACGCTTTGGGATTGATATCGATTTGCCAATTTAAGATTTGCAGTTTAATATGTTAAAAATTCAATAGTCACTATAAATATAAGAGTTCAGGTAGTCATAATTTTGAAACAACATATTAAGTGTCTTGGTCTTGCTTTTAATAAATGTGAGTATTCTTTCTTTAATGTGGCTTTATTTAATAATTGTTTGCTTTGAGTTCTGTTTTGTTTATATCTCCTGGTATATTGTACAATATACTGCATATCCTGATTTTGTATTTGTGTTCCTTTCTTCAAAATTTTCGTTCCATTAATCGAGATTTAAAAGGGGAAAATTGAGTATAAAAATACTCAATCTAATTAAAATATAGATCTGTGATTTCGTTATACTGCAAATCAGCGATCTATTTTTTAATCAGATTGAAAAATACTAAAAAGGCCTTTTACTTCTTCGTGTGAATTTTCCATGAGCTTAACATTAAACAAAGAAGATAGACTGGTCTGAATGTTTGAGAATTCGGAGTACACATCACAGAATGTCTGATAAAGGCATGACTTTCAATAAGTTAATAAAAAAAATGCAATCCTGGTATCTATGATGAATTTCCCAAGGGTATCACCAACCCAGTAGTCAGCACTTCTGTGTTGACATCAGTTATCATTGATATATTCATAATTATAAATTAACTGTTAACAAAAGTTTGAAATACTAAGGCTTTTCTATCTCAGGAATAGATTACCTAAGCCGTATTTGGCAAAACTTTTAGGAATGTTTGGTCCTCAATGCTCTTCAACTTCTTACTTTAATTATTTTTTTTTAACATTTTTTTATTCGAGCGCCACTGATGAGTCTTTTGTAGACGAAACGCGCGTCTGGTGTTAATAAAAAATTGCAATCCTGGTATTTATGATGAGTTAATTCACTTAATTACCCCTAAAAGAGACGAGGGAGGTTTCTAAAACGTGTAAAATACTGGGCTCCCTATTCATAGATCTCACCCCCGTTTCGATCGTATGTGGTTGCGTCTTGATACAAATCACAAAGAAAATAAAAAAAGTCCTCGTTTAATGGACCTTATTCATCATAGACCCCATACACTCTTGAGGACTTTAGAAAACACAAAAAAAAAAGTTTGAAATAGATGTTGCCGCATATACCGTATGTCCAATTGCAAATGACGTTTATTTGTTTGTGGGCCATGATTTCAATGTTGCTCAACTTTACGATCTATTGAAAGACCAAATATCAATTCATAGAAAATTGAATTATAAAACAGTTACAAATGACATAGCTAAAAACATGTTAGACCATTTTTCCCCATAATCGCAATTGCAAATAAAAAAATCGTGGTTCACTTAAAATCAAACCTCTCAGACACATCAGAAAACGGGAGCGCTGAGAGGTTTGATTAGAATCAGAATGGGTTCACTTTAAAATCAAACTCAATATTTAAAAAAAAAATCATGTTTTTAAAAATAATTTTTACAAGATACCGTATTTTTGTCATTTACCACAACTGGAAAGTGGAAGATATAATATAATATATATAGGATAAAAACATATTTTGGTTTAGGTAGACGCTGCTGTAAACTTTGGCCGATGATTTTAATGACCAAATTGACACACAAGTATCTGAATCAAAGGAATACAACAGAATCATTACTAAGTTAAGAATGGTTAAATGAATGCTATCAATTTTCATTACTTCCCTCCCTAAAAAAGAATTTCCTTGTCTACCGTTTAATTTCCGTATTGGTATATATGCAGGACATGCATTAGGGGAAAACCATTATTTAATATTTTGTCATCTTTCTTTCGATCTTGAAAATATTTTTCCTTAATTTATTAATAGTTCATCTATAAGGAAGAGAATGCAAACTTCGGTAAGAATTGACTCTTTCTATATTATCATTTACATATTACTTTAGTACACGAATTTTGATATATATCTTTCATCTGTACTGGTACGTAAAATAAAGTTGTTTTCATCTTTATATAGTTGATGTGTTTCTCTCGGTTTGGGATTTGTTTCAGTAAAATCGATTTATGACTATTGAACAGCGATATACTACTATTGCGTATAACGTCACAATTACGTATAATTTAATTTTGGATGTAACACGTCTTCGGATTGGCTGAGAGTGTTTTGTCTATCAGCTAACAGACTTAATTTTGTCATGTGACTGTGACGTCGTCAACGTGTTTTCATGATTTACTCCGGTTTAAAATGGAATTTAGAATTCAATTATAAGGAATGACTAACATTTTTTTCTGCCTATTTCTTCATATACAGAACAAATATTACAGTCATTCATTAAATAAACCAAACAGATGGATAGCTTGTGTATATTTTTATTCTTTCCTAATACGGAAATGATCATTTACGCCTGATCAGAATGACGATTGATGTATAATGAGTACATCTCGCACATTAAAAAGAGGGTTCGAATAAACTGGTTCCTTTTTTGTTATATCCTATGGTACATATTTTAGTACTCATGATGCAGAAAACTCAATTTAAGCTTTGAGAATTGAATACTGTTGGAAGTCAAGTTCCAATATTGCAAACCAAAAAAATACAAATTCGAATGTATAATTTAAGTATTGTCAACGTCACTGGACTCTAAACATCTTCGCTAGCCAAGGGTCACGATCCACTCCCGTTCTCTTCACGTGAAGAGAACGTGAGTGGATCGTAACCCTTGGCTGGCGAAGATGGACTCGGAATGGATGGAACCATAAAGTGACTGAATAACCATTAGTATTCGTAATGACCCAAGGAAAGATATACTAGTTATCAAAGTTGTATTTAAGAAGTTTATTGATGTGTAAACTCGGTCGGTGCACTTTCAAAACTTTAACTTCGAAAGACTTTATGTTTAATTTGTGGGCGAAAGTCTGAATTTACATAGTTAATAAACTTATTGAAAATAACCTTCATAAGTTATAATTACAATAAAATGTAATAAAATACTTTCTAAGGCTTGAAGTGTTGTGATTGAAGCTTCTTTACTTTTTTCTTTTATATGTTCTATTTAAGTATAAATAAAGGCAACAGTAGTATACCGCTGTTCAAACTCATAAATCCATGGACAAAAAACAAAATCGGGGTAAGAAACTAAAACTGAGGGAAACGCATAAATATAAGAGGAAAACAACGACACAACACTACAATGTAACACACACAGAAACGGACCAAGCATCAGACAAAATCCCACGATTAATTCAAAACAAACAAAAAAATTTAATCAGAAAATTGTTCCTCTGTCAGGCATGTTTACTTATTTTGGGAACGAATTTCGATGTTCGTGGGTGTACCAAACCTGCATAATTACCTGTTATCTATCGGACAAACTTATTGGTAAAACGAAGGTACTGTTGCGCTTGACAAGGCGTAACATCTGTTAGTTGTTTATCTTAGATTTATGTTGAAACATTTAATGCATTTCCGAAAGAATGATCTTTTGAAGTACTTGTATAATTTGTGAATAACATAGGCACAAAATAATATCACACATATTTCATAGGACCGTAATGAAACCGAACACGAACTATCAAGGACTTGACTTATTTTATTATTGAATTGTCTATACTTTTACGAAAAAGGTTTTGTATTTATGTAAACATAGTTACCCATCTTGAATAAGGTATCATATCCTTGAATATAAATATTTGCTGTTAATGATAACAATCAAACTGAAAACGTCAATGTAGCATACTTGTTATAATGATTCAATGATTAGATACTTAATATGCATATTGAAAAAAGTCCAAAATTGGAAAATCGACAAACAAATATTTGAAATTACCAATACTTTCAAAACCCCATCACAATTGGAATATACAAATGTTTACTTATTTTTATTTATTTTAATTAATAGATAATGGGAGAAAGTGACACCTGCCCAATATGTCTTGAGAGATTTACATCTCCAAAAATTTTAGACTGTAGACACACATTTTGCTTAAGATGTTTAAAAGCTTATTCCGATGAGATCGGACCAAAACAGAACACTATATCCTGTCCTCTATGTCGCACACAATGCAAAATACCAAATGATGGACTTAATCGTTTAGTGACAAACTATTTTGTGAGTATTTCCGAAGCAGATAAATATTGCATGAATTGTCAAAAGCAACTGAAAGATTCTGGAAGTTGCAAGGATTGTGGTTTGTCTTTATGTGTGGTTTGTTCTGAAAAACATTCCCATTCACCAACCAACAAAGATAACAACAATGGCAGTGAAATAAGTGAAGCCAGAATAAATTTCCACGCATCATTTTTACGACGATTAGGGAATTTAAAAACAGTTAATTTTTATAAGCTGGACACACATTTTGTTGTTGAATCACTACCAGAAAACGACTGTCGTATCATACATTCAATACGACTTGCTTCTTCTGGTAGTGTTTTAGTAGTACCTTCTGGTGTTCCATTCATATTACTTATGAATCAATATGGGGAAACAGCAGATAAAATTCATACACCACATCAGTGCGTAGGGATATGTGAACTAAATGCAGGTGATTTATTGGGGACTTTTCCATTTAATCGAAATATACTTTCCTACAAATTCGGTAAATGGTCTACATTCGTTGATTGTCCCGATTTTCTCCCTGTAGATATAGTTCAGTTATCAAATGGAAACATACTGACGTGTGGTAAGAAGCTGGATATGTCTTTTATAAGATCCGGACAGGGATGTTTACAGCTATATTCTAGTTTCGGAGAACTTCTTCAAACACTTGACAGTCAGTTTGGAATGTTTGATTTTCCACATAAAATTGCATATGATAAGGAGCATGACGTAATCGCAATTGCAGATATCGAAAACAATACCGTTACAATTGTACATGATAATGATGGACGGTATGCAGTATATAAGGGTGGTAACAGAACAATTGAGCAAATATCGGGATCTTCAATTCTAATAGAACGGCAGATATGTTTTCATGCTTCAGGGATTTCTTCTAGCTCTGACGGTAATTTTATTATTAGTACACCTGAAGGCCACCTTCATATAATTAACAAATTTGGTGAATTAGTCGCATTAGGTATAACAGATTGCGAGGATAAATTTGGAAGATTAGTGCCAGGTATAGTATTAGATGATCATGGAATCGTATGGTGCAGTGACTCTCTTAATGGCACTATCAAAACGTTTAAGTTGGAAAAGTTTGGGAATAATTTAGGCAACTGATATGCTGGTGATTACAAATCGAAAATCATATGAACTTTAGTTATATATTCCTTACATTTTTACAATCTGTTTTGTTAATTTTCAATTTCAATGTTGTAGGCTATGTTTTACGTTGAGTCACTCGTGCTGAAATAGACTAGCATATTTAATGGCTCAATTTGTGAAATTCATAATCTTATTTAAAGAAAAATGATATGAGGATTAATACTCAGTTTAATAATTCAAAAAACTAGTGAAGGAAACTATTCCTGTGAGAAGAACGAAACTGTATGTATCCAATATATTAATACAATTGTATCCTTATTTGGTTTTGTTTTCATAAAATGAGTTGGTATATGATAATTGTAACACATTAAAAAAATATGCCTACGACATTTGCAATCTAAATAATATATGAATGTGAGGATTTTACAAACCTGTAGATTGACTTGATGTTTAAAACAACATCACAGAGACATGTTGCTTTCAAACAGATAAAGAGTTTAGTTTTAAAATATCATTACTTTCAGACTGTATATTGGTACTTTACATTATGATATTGTCACATATAACTTGTTACGTTTACAACAGTAAAAATCGTTCACAAAAAAGACCATTAAACAGTAAAACTATTAAACAAATTACAAGGAAATCATTTTAAATATTTTGAATTTAAATTCTTTCTTTTTATCGTATAAGGTATAATTTTTTTTTTATCATATTCTGTATTTTTATATTAAAAATATAAAAGTCAATGTAAGGTTGACACTGCAGAAATATTCATAGTTTTGTCTTTTTTTAAATTTTCCATTATTATATTTTATTGGACGTTTCATGGAATGTCTTGAAGTGTTGCACGGTTTGGTTTATTATTTATTTCAGCTAACAAACAAAAGAGCCAACAAGGGTTCTTTTAAATTGATTGGATATTTTCTTTTTCCTTGAGTTTTTGGTTTCATGTACACCTCACTCATATTTCTTCTTTACCAATGTATAAATTAAAATATGAAACAATTGTTACATGACATTTTAACATTTCACTGAAATTATGTGGACAAGATATCGTTATTGTGATATAATTCAATAATTGTTATCTCAACAGTGAGATTCATTACATCCAATACTTGCTCATTTCATAACGTTACGAGTATGTATTCGTACACAGACGACATAGCTCTTTTGTCGAACATATCCGCAAATGTGTTTGCTGGTGTTAGAAATAACATATACCTTGTTAAGTAAAAGTATATTTCTTATAAAGGGTAAAGGATAATCCTGCTAAATATTACGTTTATGTCACTTCGGAATAAATGACCGTCATTGTGCAAATCAAGCATGCATCTTAGAAATATAAATAATAGAGCGCTGCAGTTCCGACTTTCTAGGTAGAAAAAAAGCAGGTTAAACTATGATATGTTGCTGTTTCTACGCCCTTTCTTTATTTTCAAAGGATTGCCCTTTACTACACTCTCTCAATCTGAGGTGTAAGATTATATTCTCAGGATACTCAAACAAACGACCCAATCATTAATTGGCGAATACCACTACAGGCACTTGTCTCAGAAAAAAAAAATCCTAGGAATTTTTTTTTTCTGAGACAAGTGCCTGTGAATACCACCCACAACCCCCAAAAAACAAACATACAAACAAGCAATCCAAAACAGACCGGATCGAACAAAACTAAAATCCCTTTACGTCAAACCAATGATTAAAAATGTTGTGTCTAAACTTGTAAATACTAAAATAATTGAGGTACAATTTAATTGTGATAAAGGTATCGAATTACAAACGCTTTCGTGGTATTTAGTTGTGTCAAAACTGATATAGCGATATGGCGTTATTGTTAAATTTATTTCCATCGTTTCATAATTCTCTTCCTGACTACGTACGAAATTAACAGATTTGATTTTTTTTAACAATTGGCACCAATTTTTAAACACTGATCTTAAAATTGTCAGTAAAGCCCATCAATGTACTTGTTTTTTAAAAATCGTTATGCAAACGCAGCATTATGGTCTAATATGATTCCACGTTTGAGCTTTAAGAAACTATTCAAACTTTATAAAATTTAGTGACATTTACCAGAATTGATTGAAAAATATTCATTGTGCATTATCTTCGATGTTTGGTGTTATGAATGGCGGAAGTCATCCTTATATGCTACATAAACTTGTGAAGTTAGGACTCCAAATTAGGATTGCAGCTTTAACAGAAACTTGCTGCATCCTACCTCGGATAGGCAAGTTGACAATATATAACAGTACATAATAATTCATGTTGACCGTTAGAGATTACCAGTTTCACTGATGATATCAGATATGTTCTAAATGTGGTTTAGTACAATCCTGTACCTTTTTTCAAGCATGTGACCTACTGAATTAGACTTATAACCGGTTTTCCACTAACCTGAGTAATACGACGGGCGACGAGAACTTTCTTGCCTTTCCAGAGTGCATGAGAACTTATTTTTTGGTTGGGTTCGTAATACAGAATCTTTAGTTTTCTATGTTTTGTTTACACTATTGTTTGTCTGTTGGTCTTTTTCTTTTGCAGCTAGTCCTTATCCTTTTTTTTACTTATGAGTTCGAAGGTCCCATTGGAATATTTCAACTCTTTGTTACAAAAACTTGTTTGCATCCTAATTTGTGTTGTCAGATTGACTATAGTTAACTGCAATTAAGGATTCCTGCTTTTACAGAACCTTGTTTGCTTTCGACCTAGGATAGTCTAGTTGACAAAACAACGGTACATAAGGATTCCTGTAGTAAATTTCTGTTATAATCCTTCCAGTGATTGGATTGGATTTTTATTGTTATGCCTTTTCTGTAATGCTTAAAAAATATTAATAGATAAACGAAAGCACGAAATAAAACATGTGAATTTGTTAGATTATAATTGCCTTCTTTGACAGTCTTTATAAAAATAAGGAGATGTGGTATACTTGTCATTGAGACAACTATATAAGCATGCTTTGCTGAACTGAAATCGTCTTGGTAACTAATACATGGCAAAATTGGAATCGTGGATTACTTCTGGTCTTAGCGTTCAATGAAAAATATTCAATGCAAGGTCAAGAAAACAAATTGAACAAATGGAAATTTTACGGACGCCATCACGATTTGGTTGACTGTTATGATATAACCGCAGATGATATCGGATATGTTCCCTCTGTCGTTACTACAATAACCTTCCCTTTTCACGAATATGACCTTCTGAATAAGACTATATACCGGGATTGTAATAACATGAATAACACGACAAGTGTCACATGTGGAGCAGGATCTGCATACCATTCCGGAGCACATAAGACTGAGATCGACCCCCCCCCCCCGTTTTTGGTGGGGAAAGTGTTTATTAGTCTTAAGTTTTCTATGTTGTGTCTTGTGTACTATTATTTGTCTGTTTGGTTTTTTTTTAAATTTTGTTTGTTTAAAAACATAATTAAATATTTATTTCCAATATTGGCTTGTTACAATATCCTTCATGAGTCCAAGCTCCTCCTGATGTTCCCTGTTACATTCCACTAATCACCCAGTTGTAAAATACATATTACATTTTGTACATCAAATACATATTAAATAATATCCCTCAATCACTTGATATGACTATTCATATGTTTGATAATAGTTGCTAAAACATTACTTTTAATTTTCAAACATACTCTTCTATTGAACTCATTGAGAAAAAATGAGAAAACATTGACATTTTTTGTCTTTTGATCAGATATGTAGTAAGCTTTGTAAATTGAAAAACCCACAATTGTTAAAAAATAGTTAAAAATATTCTTCTTCAGAAGTTTTATATCCAAATACTAAGTGTCTTAGTTTTATCTTAAAAGTTATTTACTGTTCTTTAAAACTTCATTTATTTTTTTTCAAAAAAGTTTTAAATACGGACACAGTATAAAGAAATAAACTCATCATAGATACCATGACTACATTTTTTTATATACGCCAGACGCGCGTTTCGTCTACAAAAGACTCATCAGTGACGCTCGAATCCATAAAAGTAAAAAAGGCCAAATAAAGAACGAAGTTGAAATGCATTGAAGACCAAAATTCCTAAAAGTTTGCCAAATCCAGCTAAGGTAATCTATGCCTGAGGTAGAAAAGCCTTAGTATTTCAAAAATTCAAAATTTTGTAAACAGTTGATTTATAAATATAACCATATCAATGATAATTCATGTCAGCACAAAAAGTGCTGACTACTGGACTGGTGATACCCTCGGGGAAATAAATCTCCACCAGCAGTGGCATCGACCCAGTGGTTGTAAATAAACTAGTGATCATAATCTTCTTCTTGTGTACAAAAATTACAAGAACTATTGTTTACAATTTTCCACCTGCATAACAGTTTCTTTGTAGGTAGAAAATGTAGTTATTTTCATCTAAAAATTCTAAGTTTATTTTCTTTTAAATATCTGAATAAAAATTTATATGAATAGTTTTGATATGACACATCATCTATATCAAATATACGCAGCCATTTTTTTTGGTCCAATAGCTGGTTCAATTTTTTTATGTATTAGAGACTTGTATAAAAGTTTATTTGTTAATGTTTCTAATTTTATAGGTAAACCAGCCAATATAAATTGGTTTCTTTTTATATTAACAATACTTTTTATAGAATTTTCCGATTTTAAAATTGCTGCCCAGTCTTTTGATATTGATTTCTTTACTAAATTAATTTCAGCTATCCAGTTTGATTTATGTTTTAGTTTATTTAAAATGATGTCGTGAGAAATACAGCCTTTTTCATCTATGATATCATTTACATAAATAAGATCGCTTTTAATCCATTTTTTTTTTAAATATAGCTTTATTTTCAAATTTAATAAATTTATTGTTCCAAAATATTTGTTTTCTTATATTTGTAAATGTTTCTGTTTTTTTGTTAGACCTCCATCAGTTAGTTTCGAACAGTTAATGATATCTTTATAAAAATCTGGGGTGTGTTCAATGCTTTCGTCTGTCTTATCCCCACTGTTTGTTTGAAACACTAACCAGTTTGACCAAAAATTATAGAAATAATGTTGAGGTAATTTTCCACCCTCCTTCACAATCATGTACTAGTCTTTTTACCCACATAGTTTTTTTTTTCTTTGTTGTCAGTTTATTTTCTATCAATGAGTTTGAATGTATCTCTGCTATCTTTCGCCCCTCTTTTTGAACAACAAATCGTTAAAGAAGTTGCACAATAATGATTGTCTGATATGACGGTGGGATTATTTTTAGTATACACGAGAGAATGTTTGATAAGAGAAGAGCATTAGCCTTCCGATTATCCATCTAATTACTCATAAAAAAGATGAGCAAAGCTTCTATAACGTGGAACATACTTGGCACTTTCTCTATATAGACCTCGTCCCCATTTGATCGTATGTGGTTGATACTTTAAACATATCGAACAACAAAAAACCCAGACATTTAGTCTTAGATGCATGATTTTTTAATTAGTTGTTAGAGGCTTTGAACTAGCTCTCAGTTAACTGCGAGTACTCTCAGATCTGTACCTTGTGTCTTTTTGTTGTTGGGATGTACAAGTACCCGTCCACGTCCACTTCTATTTTTGTCCATCTGATGAAGTAAGCTTTTTTCAATTGATTTTTAAAGGCAGTGCTTTAAGGCCTGACTTTCAAGTCATGAGGTTCATCTTTCCTTACGCAAATCTTTTCTGGGGGTCATTTTGCAAGAAATAGATCCGGAAATGTTTAAATTTCTCCTCTTCTTTTTGTGGTATGTATTGGTTTTTGTTCCTTTCATTTACATTGGGAAATAAAGAAACGATCAGTGTGTATTGTTCGTTTTAAAAATCTGTTTATTAATGTGTCTTTTGCATTATAAGCAGTCAATCTGATTACACACTATCATTATTCGAATTCCGTGTGGAAAGAGGTCCGTTCAATTTCGAGTACTATTTGCGATCTAAAGATATTTTAAAATCATTTCACTCGTTGATATAACATGATATTATAATTAAAAGTCGACTGACCGTGAATTATATTGCATAATATACAATTTAAAGTATTTCTGTACGTGAAGCCGTATGACGTTATAGTTATTTCGGTCTCAGTTATGTAAAATATGAAATTATCGTTCCTGAATAGGGTTCCACTAATTAAAGACAAGAAGCGTCAAAAAGTGATAAGAAGCGACAAAAAAATTAAAATAGCGATAAGAAGCGACAATATAATTAATTTAGCGAGAAGAAGCGTCAAGAAGACTATATAGCGACTATACATAAATAAAAAAAATGTCATTGCAACAACTTATTCCCCATAGATATTAAAAAAAACATGCATTATTTTTTATTATAGGGGCGGTTATAAAACATTTTTTATATTACTGTACATTGATAGATAAAAATGTGTTTTTATTAAGAAGAAAGGGATTAGTTTTTATTAGATATAAAAAAAAAATATTTTAAGCACACGCTAAAAATTGGCCATCAAAAACAAAAAAAATTCAATTTCCTTTTAAAGAATTTATTGAATCAAAACCATGCAATATCATTTCCTTTCTAACAGTGAAATTCTTCTTTTTCATAGGGACATATTTGATAGGTATAGCTTCACCCTATCACATCAAATGAGAATAGCCTCGTGAGAGAATTACAATTCGCTTGTCCCTTGTTAGTTATTGTCGCTTCGTCACTAAATTAAACTTCTTGTCGCTGTTTGTCTCTAAAATTCTTCTTGTCTCTTATTAGTGAGACCAGTCAGTTCCGTCCTTAACTTCCGTTTTTGCACTGCAAAACAATCACACAATTAACGATGCCTAGTCCTTGTTGGTGTGTACCTGAGTGTCATTTAAGAGGAGGACTTGCATTTCTAAATGACTTAATAAGAAGGAAAAGTTGGATCAACGCCTTGGCTCAAACGTAGATTGTCATGTGCGATGCAATCGTAGAACCCATATCAATCAGCTGTTGTTTGCAAGGCACATTTTACTGAAAACGACTACGTTCAGGAAACTATTCATGGTAAAACTTTATTTTCTTTAAGAAATATATACTGTTATTTATATAATCGCCATGCAAGTAAACCAAAGTCTGTTTGCAACCGCAATTATCGTTTTAGAATAAAAAGGGGGTGAATTCAAGACGTCATAACTTTTGGGATTACGATTCAATATCATCTGTTTGACATTTTTTGGTTAATACTACAATTGTATGGTTTTTCTACAAGAGATATATTATACTGATAATTATTTTAGCAGTAATTATGTAAATTTCGGTTGTAATGACAAGAATTCATGAGCTATGCCTCGGGCTTTCTTGAAAAATATCAATGACAATGTAAACAGGAACAAAACATTGACATGAATGATGCTCTCCACCTATGTTATAGTTATTTAGGTATGTGTGTTGCACAAGTCTTTCACAAGTTTCAAAAAAGCTAATGTTATAAAACTTTTTTCAGGGCACATACCCACTTTATAGAGACTTGTCTACTGCCATGCATTCCCATCCTATTTTCATGCACCATTTGTAAGCAAGAGACTGAATGGTTTACAAAATTAAAAATCAGGACGGTGTCCCGTTAAACCAAAAGAACTAAACTGGATGAATATTGTAGGAGAAATCTAGAGGAAAGTTTTGATTTGTGAAATTGGTTTTCCTGAACAGATGTACATTCATCCTGCAGGAAAGATTTATAACTGTCCACCACCAACTGACGAGCTAATGTTGAGCTTCACAGATGGAATTACTCAAACACCATAAATGCCTATGTTTTCAGCACAGATTTCACAAATCATGACACAGCTGTGCATTTTTATGCCCCACCTACGATAGTAGGGGGCATTATGTTTTCTGGTCTGTGCGTCCGTTCGTCCGTCCGTCTGTCCCTCTTCAGGTTAAAGTTTTTGGTCAAGGTAGTTTTTGATGAAGTTGAAGTCCAATCGACTTCAAACTTGGTACACATGTTCCCTATGATATGATCTTTTTAATTTTAATGCCAAATTAGAGTTTTTACCCCAATGTCACGGTCCACTGAACATGGAAAATGATAGTGCGAGTGGGGCATTCGTGTACTGGGGACACATTCTTGTTTATACCTGTTAAGAGTCGAAAACTAAATATTATTTTTATATAAATAAACATATATTGTGTCATTTTAGAACTTATATTTTTCCAAAGGATGCATGAATGAAAGTAGTGAAATTCATTTTGCTTTGATATATAGATTTGAATTACAATTGTTCATGTTATTGTAATGCATATAAAAATAAGGAGATGTGGCACAATGTAAATATATGATATTCTGTGTGTTTATCAAACTAAAGGGGATAAAAAATGGGTATAAGCAGTTACAGGACTGTACTTCTGTACAATCTCCAACAATGAGAAAAACTCATACTGTAAAGAGAATTTCATATTTACAAGTAAGTTTTGATTTTGCATTGAATAATTTTTTTCTATTGTCTTAAAAGCAAATATGGGAAGTGGTTAAAATGCTAATGAGACAGCTTTTATGGCCACCAGATGTCATTGTTACCTTGATTAAAAACTCCTTTTTAGCTCACCTGACCTGACTCATCACTTGGTTTCGTCGTCCATAAACTTTTACAAAAAATCTTCTCTGAAACTACTGTGCCAAATTTAACCAAACTTAGCCAAAATCATCATTGCGGTATCTAATTTAAAAAATGTGTGGTTAGACCCGGTCAACCAACCGAGATGGCCACTATGGCCAAAATAGAACATACAGGTAAAATGTAGATTTTGGCTTATAACTCTGAAACCAAAGCATTTAGAGCAAATCTGACATAGGGTGAAATTGTCTCTTCAGTGAAGATCTATCTGCCCAGGAATTTTCAGACAAATCTGACAACCCGTTGATGGATTGCTGCCCCCAAATTAGTAATTTGAAGGAAATTTTGCAGAGTTTGGTTATTATCTTAAATATTATTATAGATAGAGATAAACTGTAAACAGCAATAATGTTCTGCAAAGTAAGATCTACAAATAAGTCAATCTGACCAAAATTTTAAGTTGACCCCTTAAAGAGTTATTGCCCTTTATAGTCAATTTTTAACAATTTTCATAATTTTTTGTATTTTTTGTTAATTTTTAAAAAATATTTTCAACTGTAAATACTGGGCCATGTTTATTATAGATAGAGATAATTGTAGCACCAAGAATGTTCAGTAAAGAAAGATCTACAAACACATCCCCATCATCAAAAACACAATTTTGTCATTTTATATGTGTCTGTTGTTTAATATGCACATAGACCGTCCAAGGTGAGCGACACAGGCTCTTGAGAGTCTTAGGTCATTAATACAGGTAGATAACTTTATCATGTTTATACTGAAAAATAATTTTGCTTGGAGGGAGAATTTTAAAAAAGTTCTGTCTTCAAAAGAGTTGACATGTTACTATGTACATTAACCATTATGTTACTTGATGTTCTAGCAATACACACAGAACGGAGACTAGTCAATCTTTGTGAATTATTTTTCATAGGATAGGAGTAATTGAATATGTGTATATAATCAATAATTAAAAATAGTTTTATTTACATTAAAAAGGAAAAGTTCTTATGTCTTAAAAATGCATTTCATGGCGAGGTACAGAAAATATACTGTAAACAGTAGACTATAGATATAGGTGAACTAGGTACAAGAGAACTCTAAATCTTAAATACTACAAACCACCTCTGTTCTATGGAAGATAATGATATAACTAGACTAGAAATACACACAACCTGTAATTAACTGCCTTTACAGCGCTTTCGCGCTTTGATTATAGTTCGTTCTTATGTTGGACTGTTATACCACTGTCCCAGGTTAGGGGAAGGGTTGAGATCCCGCTAACATGTTTAACCCTGCCACATTCTGTATGTATGTGCCTGTCCCAAATCAGAAGCCTGTAATTAAGTTGTCGTCGTTTGTTTATGTGTTGCATATTTGTTTCTTGTTCAATTTTTACATAAAGCAGACCGTTAGTTTTCTCGTTTGAATTGTTTTACAATTTTATTTCGGGGTCTTTTTTAGCTGGCCCGAGAACACAGTTATTTCGTAGTGCATTTCTTTTAGACAATAAATTCAAATTAAAAAAAAT
Organism: Mytilus edulis; assembly: GCF_963676685.1. Lineage (NCBI taxonomy): Eukaryota > Metazoa > Mollusca > Bivalvia > Mytilida > Mytilidae > Mytilus > Mytilus edulis. The sequence continues at coordinate 65,058,868 of NC_092345.1, read as the reverse complement.
CACACCTGCTTTTTCTCAAAAAGATTTTTACAGTGTAGTGTACTACCAGTGAGACAAATAATATCAAAATTATAGAAACTTCTACCAGCTCTAACTCAAAATATTGACAATTCTGTGTTAAGGGGGTGTAAAATTCAGTTTGACAGCTTTAGACGTGATAAAATTTGACCTTTTTGTACTGGACCAAATCACTACTTAACATAAAGATTCGGCACCCAATTTGTTTTTCAAAATGTAATTACATCCCCCTACTTAATATTTCATGCATTTAATATCAAGAAATAAATTGAGAAAGTGTATCAAATAAAACATGCAAGTTATACACTGTTTACACTAGGGACTATATTCGTAGACAACGAAAACCAAAGGACGATAACTGTGTACTTGGACCAGCTGACTATGCAGTATGGGCTTTGCTAATTGTTAAAGGCTGTACGTTGACCTATAGTTATTAATTTCTGTGTTTTTCTGGTCTCTTGTGGAGAGTTGTCTCATTGCAAATAGTTATCAAAGGTACCAGGATTATAATTTAGTACGCCAGACGCGCGTTTCGTCTACATAAGACTCATCAGTGAAGCTCATATCAAAATATTTATAAAGCCAAACAAGTACAAAGTTGAAGAGCATTGAGAATCCAAAATTCCAAAAGGTTGTGCCAAATACGGCTAAGGTAATCTATGCCTGGGATAAGAAAATCCTTAGTTTTTCGATAATTCAAAGTTTTGTAAACAGGAAATTTATAAAAATGACCACATTATTGATATTCATGTCAACACCAAAATGATGACTACTGGGCTGGTGATACCCTCGGGGACGAAACGTCCTCCAGGAGTGGCATCGACCCAGTGGTGTAAATAGCTATCAAAGATACCAGGATCATACATCATTTTTTTTTTTAATACTCACATTTCATAAACCAAATTTATTTTATTTTTCTCTCACGAGGACGTTGAAATTATAGTTATCAAAGGTACCAGGATTATAATTTAGTACGCCAGACGCGCGTTTCGTCTACATAAGACTCATCAGTCATACGCTATACACTAAATATATATTTTGGTTAAGGTAGTCGCTGATGTCAACTTTAGTCGATGATTTTAATGACAAATAAGATTCTTTGTTTTATTCAAATCGAATACCAGACTAACATTAACCTTATAATATTCAGTTCGTATACCAGACTAACATAAACCTTATAATATTAAAATCGAATACCAGACTAACATTAACCTTACAATATTCAGTTCGAATACCAGACTAACATTAGCCTTATAATATTCAGTTCGAATACCAGACTAACCTTAGCCTTATAATATTCAGTTCGAATACCAGACTAACATTAACCTTATAATATTCAAATCGAATACCAGACTAACATCAACCTTATGATATTCAGTTCGAATACCAGACTAACATTAACCTTATAATATTCAGTTCGAATACCAGACTAACATTAACCTTACAATATTCAGTTCGAATACCAGACTAACATTAGCCTTATAATATTCAGTTCGAATACCAGACTAACATCAACCTTATAATATTCAGTTCGAATACCAGACTAACATTAACCTTATAATATTCAAATCGAATACCAGACTAACATTACCCTTATAATATTCAGATCGAATACCAGACAAATATTACCAAGCCTTAAGATTTTTTAAATGAACGCTAGGTTTTTTAGTACTTCCCAGTTAAATTGTTTCCTCATTTACCGTTCAATTTCCATTATATTACACATAGAACATAAATAAGGAATATTCTTTTTATATATATATATTGGCCTCTTTCTTTCGATCTGGATTTTTTTCCATAGTTTTATTTATTTTCTTCCTCACAGAGAATGACAACTTCGGTAAGTATTGACTTATTTTTACATATTTCAGAATTCATATTTCACTTTTGTACACGAATATTAAGGCAGATCTTCAATTTTGTAATTTTAAAATTTGTTAATTATTATGAATAAACAATAATGTTGCCTGATACTGAATTACTCCCTCGTCTGTATACATATTGCTTACTTGCTGGTGTTGTATGAAATATTTGTTTAAACAGTTAGATAGGGAAGGTTAAGTAAGTTTCGGCCTCCATGTTGCCTACCATTAACGAATGACGATTGTGTTTATTTTTTTGCTTTGCCGACAAGTAGCTCTCTTAATACAGCACAGTATATCAGTAAAGCCCCTCCCGAAGGTCAAGATGTGTTATTGATACATCTCTCTTTCCAACAAACAGAAAAAGTCTGAAAGACTTAAGTTTTTGAATGAATGTCCGAATTTGCATGTCAATAAACTTCGTTTAGACGTATGATGATGCCCAGATAAAGATATGAATAAACACTTACACATAACATAAGAAGTGATATTGTTGTCAATGAGACAACTATCCATGTTGTAGCTGTAGGCACATATAAGTCACCATACGGCGTTCGTCAATGTGCAAAATCTTTACCGTACATTAAGCTAAACAAACAGCTGACACAATTTTCAACAATATATATATCAAGCGTCCTTATTATATTTAAACGCATAAACTGACACTCACGCTCATAATTAAAAATTGATAAAATGATTTTTTTTCTCAAAAAGTTTTTAGAAAAAGGCAATCTTTAATAGTGATTAAACGTTTTAGACTTTAAACTAATATTTCAGCTGACCAAAAAAATGCGTTTTTTTATAGTATAAAATAAAAGAAATAACAATTTTTTCTATGAAATTATTTGTTTTCTTTGGCGAAAAGTAAAGTCAGACAGACACAGTATGATTATCACACATACTATATAGAGGATCGAGAAGTTAACAAATAATATTGGCTCCTTTTATTCCTCATAATGAACCCTTGTAAGTTGGTCTGAAATGAATAAAGAAACAAGCCGGCACGAAGAGGGGTACAGTTGGTTCCCATTGTATGCCGATTGTCTTTTGAAAAACAAATGTTTCTTAAAGGTTGTACCTATTTGCTGTACATTTTATCTTTCTTTTCAATGTATTTGAAATTACAGATGGACGAATGTGACACCTGCCCGATATGTCTAGAGATATTTACATCTCCAAAGATTTTGGACTGTAGGCACACGTTTTGCTTGAACTGTTTAAAGGGTTATTCCGATGAGATTGGACCAAAACAGCACAAACTGTCTTGTCCTCTATGTCGCACAGAACTCAAAATACCAAATTACGGACTAAGCCATTTAGTAACAAACTATTTTGTGGGTATTTCCGAATCGGACAAATATTGTTTGAAGTGTAAAAATCATCTTAAAGTTTCTGGAAGTTGCAAGGATTGTGGTTTGTCTTTATGTATGGTTTGTTTTGGAAAACATTTCCATTCTCCACCCAACGAGGACCTTCACGATAATGGAATTGAAATACTAGACTCAAGAATAGATTTTAGCTCATCATTTTTACAACGCTTAGGAAATTTAAAAACAATTGATTATTATAAGCTAGAAACACATTTTGTAGTAGAATCACCACCAGAAAACGACTCTCATGTCATTTATTCAATACGACTTTCTTCCTCTGGCGATCTTTTAGTAGTACCTTCTGGTGTTCCGTTCATATTACTTATGAATCAATATGGAAAAACAATAGATAAAATCCATACACCACATCAATGCGTGGGAATATACGAAACAAATGGAGGTAATTTGATGGGAACTTTTCCCTTTAAAAGAACTATACTTTCTTACAAATTTGGTGTATGGTCTGCGTTTGTTACGTGTCCAGATTATTTTCCCGTTGACATTGTTCAGTTAACAAACGGAAATATACTAACATGTGGTAAAAAGTTGCATATGTCATTTCCAGTATTCGGACAGGGATGTTTACAACTATATTCTACTTTCGGAGAACTCCTACGAACAGTTGACAGAGAGTTTGGGTTGTTCGACTTTCCACATAAAATTGCCTATGACAAGGAGCATGGAGTAATTGCAATTGCAGATCATAAAAACCATTCCGTTATAATTTTACAAGAGAATGGTGGACCCTATGTCATATATAAAGGTGGAAATAAAACAATTGCGCAAATGTCGACATCTTCAATTCAAACTGAACGCCAGATATGTTTTCATGCTTCAGGGATTTGTTATAGCTCTGACGGCAATTTCATTGTTTGCACACCTGAAGGTCACCTTCATATAATAAACAAATTTGGGGAACTAGTTGCATTAGGTACGACAGACTGTGAGGATAGCTTTGGATTATTTGTACCTGATATTGCATTGGATAATCATGGGGTCATTTGGTGTAGTGACTCGTACTATGGTACCATCAAAACGTTTAAGTTGGAAAAATTTGCGAATAATTTAGATAACTGATATGCTTGGGATCGCAAATTGCAAATTATATGTAATGAAATAGGAAATGCCTCACTTATTTTGCACTTTATTCGTTTGATGTGTTTAAGCTTTTGAATTTGCCTTTTGATAAAGGACTTTCCGTTTTGAATTTACCTTGGAGTTCGGTATTTTTGTTATTTTACATTCTAATATAATATATATATATATATAGAAAAGCAAGTACTTATATTTTTGGCGGTTGAGCAGCGGTATACTACTGTTGCCTTTATCCAGGTTATGTTCTACGGTGTGTCAATACTTTTGAAATAGGCAATAACAAAGCGGATGATTTGTGAAATAATTTTATCTTAAAAAAATATAATTAGAGGAATAATATTAAGTAGATAAACCCAACACTCCACTTTATTTTTAAACTATAGCAAGCTATATAGAAGGTTTCTTAGAACTTGGTATCATTTTTTTTCAAATACACGTTTATGAAAATGTAAATCAGAATTCCGGTTTATTTGTTCCTCTTTGTTATTTAAAACAAAGTGTATAGTAATTAGATATAGGAAGATGTGGTATGAGTGTCAATGAGACAACTCTCCATCCAAGTCACAATTCATTAAATTAAACCATTATAGGTCTAGGTACGATCTTCAAAACGGACCCTTGGTTCGCACCAAAAGGAAGTTAGATGTTAGTACACTTTATACTTGTTAAGTAAGAGTATAAATGTATTTCGTAACTGGGGGAAAAGAAATACCTGATGTTTTAATTGAAAACTTTTATCAGTAAACCCTTACAAATATTCCATTCATGTCACTTCGGACCAAATGACCGACTTGTCTTCTTGAAAGTAAAATAAGAATTTCATGAATAAAATATAAGAGCTCGACAATAGTCTCATCATAGATATCATGTGACTTATAAAGTAGAAAGTTGTCGGGTTTCAACATCAGATGCTGTTTCTATGTATTTCTTTTGATAAAAAAATACTTTTACTTGCACTCTATATATGAGTTATTGTAAACTTCTCTACTTTGAAAATTCGTCCCCCTTAAAAAAAAGAAAACAAAACTAAAAACCCACACCTAAAAATCAAACAAAAAATCATCATAACCAACAGCAGCAACAAATAAACAACAAAACAAACGTCCTGTTATGTCAAACAACTAATCATGTGCAGGCAATGTCTAAAAAGAGACAATAATCAGCTATAAGGAAGGTTTCAAATTACAAAAAGGAAGTAAAACAACAATTTCGCAGAATTTAGTCGTGTTTAACATCGTCATCGCGTTATCATTGATCGTTTCCTATTGTTTTGTATTTCTTTTCCGGACAATGCACTGGAAATGTTCAGTAAAAACATTTTTATTGAATAAAATACACAAATTAATCTACTGATCTGAAATTTCAGTATACTTCATTTAAGATTATTTAAGTACTTATTTCAAATCGTTATCTTGGGGTGTTTTTTTTATATATGGCTTATGACCACTTTTTTGTACTTTAAGTACACAGTGTTTTGACTTTCTTTTACACAATTGTGATTTACCTGTTCTAATATATATGATAATCTCTCCATGACCAAGAATCTGTAGTGACAAAATGTTGTCTATTTTTTTTTTTTTTTAATTTTACAAATATGTTTGGATTTTGACAATACCATATATATTTCCATCGCTACAAACGAGAAGAATAATGATTATTATCTTTAACTTTAAAATTAATATATTGTGTTTGATTGTAGGCCAAAGTTTAAAGTTGATTTGACGCTTGAGTTTTAAATTCATATATAAGTGATCTCGTAGTTAAAGGCATTGCATATGGGAAAATGTCGGTTGATTAGTGTATTGGAAGATAAAAATTCAATAGCAGTACATGTTTCCTGCTCTTCGGTTGGGTTGTTGGCGTTGTTGACTCTTTGACAAATTCCCCATTTCCATTCTCAATTTTATTGAAGATTTTGATAAGATAATGGAGTTTATTTTACAAGAAAGTTGACGTACACTTGTTTTAATTTAAAAAGTTGCCATTCTGGTATACGTAACATATTCAGTTTTTTTAAGTATCATATGACTTTAAGTAACTATGACTGTGTGTTAAGTAACAATAACTATGTGTTTGTCCTAATAATAAATTTTATAGAATGCAGACCTCGGTTTTTAAGTTATCATTTAAGATTGGTGTATTTGTTAATTTCTTGTTTTAAAGTTGTAAAATGTCCTTGTTTTTCGTGAAACTAACTTTACGGCTATAGTTTGATTTGACACTAATACTTTTATTTAGGAATAATTGTATGTCTTAGAAATATTGTTCAGCTAAATTTAGAAACTGGAAAATATTTTGTTTTTATTTCTCATGTAATTTTCTGTTTAGGTTCAGATTCGTATTATTTTGTCGAGATAAAAATCAGTTCCCAATAAGGAAATAGCACTCCAAAGTGATTGTGCAATTGTAATGGACAATGAATCAACTACAATTGGTTGTAAATTCCAACGGATATTATCCTTATTTTAGTAGGATTTTTTTTACAGAAGCACTTCTAATGTGAATACGACAGGAAAAGGTAAATAATATCAAATATTTTCAAGTGCTGTTTAAAATTTGAAACATAAAATTATTAGATAAATTCTGCGAACAAGCTTTTAAGATGCACTTATAATATTAATGTATTTCTAATAACTACCTTTAAACACGTCCGCGTATTTCAAATATGTACACATCAACGATTTTAAAGATATAGTTTTAATGCGATTTTAAAAACACCATGTCTTGTATACTAGTAATAAGGAAAATGTATAATCATATAACGTGTCTACTTTTAGAAAGAACTGTAACACTTACTTCTTAAATATGGAAGAAACTGCAGCCACGTGTCCAATATGTTATGACAGTCTAACATTTCCAAAAATATTGGATTGCAGGCATACGTTTTGTTATAAATGCTTGAAAGATTATGGAGATGAAGTGTTATCTAGAAAACAAAAACTATCATGTCCGTTATGTCGAACTAAATTTAATATACCAAAACGAGGATTTAGTCATTTTTTAACAAATTACTTTGTGTCAATTTGTAAACCAGACAAATATTGCAAGAACTGCGAAAGGTCTGAAGTTATTTACATATGCTGTGGTGTCTGTGGACTAATCTTATGTAAAAAGTGTTTCAATACACATAGGCATTTTGGCCGTTCTTCTGATGAGTCCTCGGATGAAGAAGAAGACGTACATCAACCCAGAACGCCATTACAAATTCAATTCGCAAACAAACAACATTATGTTCAAACGAATATAGATTGCAAACTTGATACCCAATTCGTTGTAGAGATACCTGTCGATAATGAAGGTCACTGCGTTATTTCTTCTCTATCCCCTTCAAAGAACGGGGGTATGTATGTTTTGTCGTATGATGTACCATTTATTATGAAATATGACCACAATGGACAAATGATAGATAGAATCAGAATACCAGACACACATAAATGCTATGCTGTTATTGAAATGTGTGATGAAAGTCTATTAGTGGCATTTCCCGACGAGAAACTGATTTTAAAGTATGCCTTCTGTGGTTGGTCACATTTCGCTACATGCATTGATTTCTGTCCAATTGATATGGTTGAATTATCAAACGGGAAAATATTAGCTTGCGGTCCTGATATATGGAACCCGATTTACAAAAAGAGCATTTCCAGGAGAGGACACGTGCATGTGTATTCTATGCATGGAGAACTGCTTTTAAAATTGAATGATATTTCAAAAGAATGTAATACACTCGAATTTCCACACAAAATGGCCTATAATAAGAAAGAGGAAACAATTGCTGTATCAGACCTGGAAACTCATTCTGTTACAATTTTAAAAGTTTCAGATGGAAATTGTTTAATAAATAAAGCTAATATTAGTATGGTTACAATATCAGTACCATTTCTTGAAATAGAACATACAGTTAATTTTCGACCTACAGGCGTTTGCAGTACCGATACTGGACGATTTATTGTTTCTACTCCAGAAGGATGTCTCCACGTGATAGACGAACTAGGATATTTGCGTTGTATGGGTTTTACCAATTGTGAAGACAGATTTGGACGATATAAACCAAACATAGCTCTCGATATTAATGGATTACTTTGGTGCAGCGACTCACAATTTGGTACTTTAAAAACTTTCAAAATTACCAAATATCAGAATTTCTTCAACAGCAGCAATTAGTTAATCTGTACTCATTTATCAAAAATAACTAACAATTGATATCATAGTTATAAACTGAAGGACATTAAAGAAAACTTTTCATGATCGTACAACAATTTTGATGTATTAAATGTTTTCGTATGTGTCCTAATGAGTCATATTTTGAAGAATTGAGCGCGTACTATTAGAAATGTATAATTATATGTAAGGAATAAAAACCATACAAATTTGTTAGATATAGTAATACTTATCGTTTTTAAAAACTGAAAAGGCAAATAAGCGGGTACACAACAACCAAACAACACAAAAACACAAAATTTTAATATAAAGAACACATTGTGTGATGTCTTGTATTTAAAGTTGCTTGTTTCTAGTGAGTTACCAACGCAATTCAGCAACACATCCTTCTTGATCTGAATAAACTTCTATGTTACAAAATAACTTCCTCACAGTTGAGTTGAGATTAAATTACTTGCTAATGCAAATGAAAGCATTCACGACTTTATTAAAGCATATAATGCAATCACTTACAACAGTAGTTTATCTTTGGTACTATAACTGTTTTCAGATTGTGTATTCTTCTCCGCCGGAATAGATAATGATAAGTGAAATCAAAATAAACTTTACATATTCAAAGTAAATGCAAATGATCAACTAAATAAAAGAAAGCAGCAAGTTTAATTAGGGAATATGCATATGGTTACTGATTATTATTACTCTATAGGATTTGCTTTCCATATTTGTAAAAATGAGTGATTTACCTGTGTATTCCTGCACCAACATAATAATTATTGATTGTTGATGATTGCTATCAAAACGTTCAGCGAAAAAAAAATGTTGAATATTCACGAACCTAACAGTTTTAGCACTGTGTATAAAAATTTAGGGTAAGAAAACACATGAATCCGAAACTGGTTTCGACAGTAATTGGGAGAGTATGGTAAGTAAGATAAAATAGAGGGATTTAGTTTTTGAAGCACCCACAAGGTAATTACTATTTTCGGCATTTAAGAAAAAACACAAATTTATGGAAATGTGTCCATACCCACAACGAGTGTTTCTGGAACAACCAGCATGAGGATCGTACAGTGTTTAAAAATTTAGAAAGCGAAAACCTGTATAAAAAGTACGATACATAAAAACCAAAAGCTCCCAAATAGAACAGAAAAATACTAACCATTGCCATTTTTTTTTTCTTTAGGAAACATTAACTTAATTTATCAAATTAGCATGTGTTTTTTAAATGAGCATTTACAGGGAAAATATTTCATTAAATAATTGATAGGAGATTCAAAGTGCACAGATTCATCATGTGTACAAGAATAACACATAACACCTAGCACTACAAGAAATATTAAACTCTATTCGCCCATTTGAAGTTTTAGAGGATTGTATATCTATATATTAAATAGTGTTCAGAATAACTCATATATAAAGAAGGCATAAGCTGTGTAAATTAAAACGTACAATAAGTAAGCAAATGAGTAAATCAAATTTTACGCCAAGTAAAATCACAATGTAAAAGAATCAACAAAAATGGCTTACATAAAATATCACATACCTCATTAACTACCCATTTGGCTTTTTCACAACCACATATGAATTTACTTTAGTTGAATTAATCTTTTATAACTGTATTGAGATCATAACTCACAAGAAAAAGGATGCGTCATTTGATTGCTCATGAAAAATGAGTTGTCACAGTTGAAAACCCTGATTCGATTTATACTTATTACTTGGTCTGAACCACCTGATGTCAGAGATTTCATTGTTATATAATTCACGTTTTTCGTGGTAGCTGTCATATTTGCCAAAAAATTTCATAATCTATATTCAAATGGAATGGCTAATCAAGCTGGTTCTTATTAAGGATAGCCGACTTGTCCATACAACATAGGACATTGCCGTTGTTGAGTACAGATGTATTTAGTTCGTACAAACATATATGATCAACTGAAACAATGGCATCAAGTTTTTGAATGTATGTGATTATGAAAATATTAGTCTGTGATAGGTTTTTGATTGCTCAAGCATTCCAAAATCGTGAGCAAAATCGTTATTGTTTAACAATTGGTATCTGCATGGTCATTATTTTGAAATCCACTAAATGTGTGTGTGTATGGCCGGGAAGGATACTGATAAACAGTAATAATTGATGGAGAATATACCCTCAAACAGTGTCTCCTCGCTTTTAGATTTGTTGTCACCTGTTGTTAAAAAAAATCCTTCTCAGGATATATATTGATAAAGTTAAAGCTAATTACATGTGCGAGAGGTAGCAATCAGTGATAGTCGATCCGTGGCAGCAGTCCTTTTGCGCCAATTGCTATTTTTCAGGGGTATCATTTGCGCCAAATTTTGTTTTCCAAATGTATCAATTGCGCCAATATTCGGAACTCATTTGCACCAGTTTACCTGTACACATATCTATCATATATATTAATGATTACTATATATTTATTCTTATTTTTTGCTTAAAAGTATCATATGTTCGGAGACATTTCACCATGAACATGAGCATCTGAAGAGAAATGACTTAAAATGCATTAGACAGTCAATGTACAAAGAGAGAATCAAACTTTTTGCTTTGCTGAATATTATTTAATATGACACTATAGTAAATATAATAAATAGAAGCTTTTGCTGAGTAAGTTTAAGCCACAAATGTTGTTGACACAGTGTTTTGTTCCCACCATACGTATGGTCTTTATTGTGCTATTAGGAATTATTATGAACTGTTTTATGCATTTCATCCTTCAATTTTTGTGCTTTTGGACAATAAAGTGAAGTTACAAGCTACTACATACATTAAATTGGGAGGTATCCATGCACCAGCAGTAAGAAAAAGATATGGTACAGAAAAGTAAACATTTGCCGGTTAAACTACCGGTTCCAAGTCCGAATAAAGGAGTAAGGAAGTAATTTTTCTTCTAATTGGCGCAATCGTATATTTTATATTTGGCTCAAATGATACCATGTAATTTGAAAACATGTGGCGCAAACGTATCATTAAAGAAAAAAAGTTGTGGCGCAAAAGGACGCATTTTTGGAGCAATCGGATCTCTCCCCGATCCGTAATACCTGCGTATAATAGTAACGTGTCACACCTTTGGTGAGAGTAACATCATTAGGTTGTTCATCTCCATAATATTTTTTTAAAGAAAAATGACAACTAAGAAACAGCAATGCAAATCTGAAAAATTTGAACTATTGGTAATATTCTATAATACAGAAATTATTTTAGGGACTGTGCAATATTTTTCTGAGGGTGGGCCGGTGTACAGCAAATATTTAAAAAAAAAAATGTATGCCCCGCCAATATTTATTATAAAAAAAGTTCTTGCCCTGCTTCAATTTATGAAAAAAAGTCCTTGCCCCGCTGGAAAAAAATGAAACCCATATATGGAAACATGATATTTTTTAACAAAAATCACAACATTCAATAATACATGTATATCAGAGTTGATATTTCAACTCAAATGCATATAATTCAATATACTAAAGATTTTATTTTTGAAGGAAGTCAACTGTGATTGAATGTAAGGGTACAATATATTTTTTTGTATTTATCTATGAATAATTGCAGTGTGTTTATTTACAAAATAAATTTTATTACCTATTGAAATATTTTCTAGACAACTATTTAAAAAGACTTCCAAAATTTCATAATTTTGGTGTAAAATGATAGTGGGCATCAGTTATACTATTTTGAAGCTTTTTATAAGTACATTTGATTTTTATCACAAAGAATAAAAATTATTCACTGAGAACAATACTGTGTTGAGAAAAGTGCTGATTCATCATAATAAGTCAAATTGATGGGTACTGATATAAAATTTATTCTAGGAGTTCTTAACTATATTGTATAAAAGGCACCAAACTATAGTTCTTTTGTATTTCTTTTCACCTTCCGCAATAAATAGTTAAATTGGAAACACCAGAATTCAAGTCGCGCGACAAATGTTTTTAACAGAGATATTTGCCTTCTTTGCTGTGTAATTCCCTAATGTATCACTTGGGTATTTCTCTAGCAATTAAAATTGGAAATGTTCTGATTTAGTTTGTACTGTTTATGGAGTAAGGCAATATTTAATCATACTAGAAGCATTTTCAGTGTTAAAATTGTCCATCTAAGAAAAAAAGGCCTACTCAGTGAGGCCAAATTTAGATAGAATTAATATTCTCCTGTGTAGAGAATTTGTTCACATTCTTGGCAATTCATGCAGAAAATATTTCAATAGTGCTTGATTTTGTAGTTTATATCTTTAATTATATCAGGCATATATATTTTTTCATTTTCTACTGTTTGCAAGGACTTTTGTTGAATTAATACTCCCAAGGGACATAATTCAGCTTTTTCATAGATTAAATTGTAATTCTTTTAATGTTTAAGAATTTAATTTTGTCTTGTTAAAGATTTATTTAAAATACAATTGAAGTTGTTTTACGTTTAAGCATTTATTACCATATGTTATGTCATATGTTTAATTTTCAAAACATTGTTTATAGTTTTCCAGAATTTTGATCAGAATTATATTTTTTTTTAATAATGATTATTAAAAGCATAAACACAAAAATATATTGAAGCACTGTATTTGGTTATTTTGTTTTAAATTCAATTGTTCTTTTTCTATCAAGTTACTTTTTTCCACAGAAATCACAAATAGTTTTAATCTGTTATACTCTGATTTAATTTTTGTATGCACACACGAAGGGTGTTTAAAAAAGTGTGCGCCCCGCCAAAGGTGTGTTACAAAAACTTTGCGTCCCACTCATTAATTGCATGTAAAAAGTATGTGCCCCGTCCATGTTTGCACCGGTCCCACCCTCAGATATATAAATATTGCACAGTCCCTTAGTATCGCCTGAGATGCTTGAGATATATTATTGGGTCTGTTTTACGAAGCAAATATGTATAAGTTTTTATCATAACTTTTAAAGATTAAACAATATATATATATATATATATTGTTTAATCTTTAAAAGTTATATATATATATATAAGAAGATGTCGTATGAGTGCCAATGAGACAACTCTCCATCCAAGTCACAATTTGTAAAAGTAAACCATTGTTGGTCAAAGAACGGCGTTCAACACGGAGCCTTGTCTCAAGTCTTTTCCTAAGATGCTTTATCTGCAAACTACGAAAGGACTTTTAGATAACTTTAAATGTCACGAAGTTACCAGTAGGAATATAGATATTGTTGATTGCTACTATGTTACAAATTATTTGCATTAATTTTGATCATTTCACAAGAATTCTTTGGTAGACAGGAAGAAATTGTTAGAGTTAACTGATTATCATTTTGACAAATACATCCTTAATGTTTCATATGAGACTTATACATCATAAAAATTATATTGGTCGCAGGTTTCATATATAATTATAGAAGTTGGAAAATTATAAGAAGATTCAGAAAAAAATTGTCCGGTTGATGACTAATCTTTAAACAAAATTTAAAAGAATGAACGAAATAATTTAACAATACCATATTGATAATATTTACATGCTTTTTTGCCTCGCCTTGAGACGAAAGTCGCGGGTACAAATATTCCGTCTGTCGTAGTCGTATATCCATTGTACTTGAGCAGACTGTTTTGACATGCAAATTTCTCACTTATCATGAGAAAAACTGCATTTGGCATATGGAATTCTTTCAAGGTCTACATACCTGTCTGACAGACTCACTTTACCTTGACTTCATTTCATGGATCAGTGATCAGGTAAAAATTGTGTGACTTAGTACGTATCTAACGACAATATGTCAACTGTTTTTGGTGTAAATATGAAAATAAGAAGATGTATTATGATTACATATATTGATTGATTGTTGGTTGCATTGGCATGGTTGCATATAAGACAACTCTCCAGAATGATTTAAAAGTGTTCATGTCTGTCCGGCAGGTTTCATTTGAACTTGATCTCTTTTAAAATGTTAATTAGTCAATGTTTACTTTTCGCGGTTTTATCCATTTCTCGAATACTATACAGCAATAATACAACCATATTGTGTTTCATCTGACCTCGACCTAATTTTCATGGTTGATTTGTAAATATAAAATAAGGACAAGTGATATGATTTCCAATCAGAAAACAATCATAGCCCAAATGAAGCAGATTTAAGCAACTTTAGGTCATCATAGTCTTTAACAACGAGCAAAATATATACAGTATGAAATACCCCGACATGATAAAATGTAAAAAATTCAAAACGAAAAAGGCAACAACCTGATTAATTCAAAAAAGAAAGTTGTTTCCTGCGGCAACCATTTGTGAGGGCCCTCATGGGGTTTTTGATTATGTGATTACTTGGCCGTTTTTTTTAATGATTATTTGATTATTAAGCCAAATATTTCATGATTATTTGATTACCTAGGACTGTATTTTTAGTTTATGATTATTTGATTACTAAAGATAAGCAAATATTTAATGATTATGTGATTATATTGGCAAAAAAATGGTGATTATGTGATTACTAGGACCCCCCCATGAGGGGCCTCATTTGTCTTAAATTTCCCGATTTGAAAAAGACATATAGAATGTGGCGGGGTAAAGATCCATCTTCTCCTAACCTGGGACAGTGGTGTGACAAAACAAACTGCTTTGCTCATCAGATTAGCAAGAGGCACCACAAATTAACACCTAACATAAAGACAAAATATAGAACGATTCGAACTCCCGTAAAAGTAATGCCAAATAATTCTCCAATAAGAATCGAATGCGGTTATGTAAGACTGATAGTGATTCTCTATTGCAGTCTAAAGAACATAAAAACATACGAGCAGGTTTTCGTTAATTACTTTAAAATACATATTATATTAAAAACATTTTATCATCGAATTATATAAATATACAAAATTTAAACAGAGAATTATTTCCTTTGGATGTTAACATATTAATATACATATGACAAATTTAGAATAGATCTAGGGTAAAGTCTGCTTGTGATGTGTGTTTTTTGTTCACGTGTCGCTATATGAGATCATAATGTAAGATTCAGACCTTCAAGGAAGTTGTATTTTATCATACAAACAATGTCAGTTTTAAAATATGGTTAACAAATGGAAACTATTTTAGAAACTATATATATCTTCTATAATAATTGCGTAAACGGTTTTCCAATATAAGAGCTTTTTGCACGGTTTTGATAGCATTTTTTCAACATATGAACTGTTATTTTTTAATCTTTTTTTTTCACTTATCTTAACATTATAAATATTAAACGTTTATATAAAGATAATCCACCGAAATGTAGATGGGAAATATTCAGAGCATAAATAACTAGTTAACTAGTCGGGTCTTTTCTGCTTTATGGTCGGACTGTTCTCTCTTTGACATATTCCCTGTTTCCATTCTCAATGTTATTATACATGTAGTTAAAATGATACTACATTATTACAAACTTGGTAAATAGTTATCAAAGGTATCGGGGGCCGGTTTCACGAAGCTATCCTAACACATGCCATACGATATATCTAAGGACATGTCTAATGATCCTCTTATAACTATCCTAGGACATATCTCAGACCTCGTCTCGAAGCTGTCTTAGGATGATCTTAGCTAAGACATCCTAAAAATGTCGCAAGTTCTTTAAATTTTAAATATAAACATTGATTTACGGAAATAATCATGTAAATGTAGTATGTATTTACCATAAAAGAGGGACGAAAGATACCAAAGGGACAGTCAAACTCATAAATCTAAAACAAACTGACAACGCCATAAATTATACTAAACGTATTGATTGATTAAGGATCCTCTGGTTTTATCCACTTGAATGCCTTGAAAAAATTTGCCCGGTGACCCCCATTTTTCTTTTTGTAAATCTTTTACATGTGTAATGATAAGTCATCTGTAAAAGTCTTAATTTTAATTACTTTTTAATAGTTTTTAACACCTTAAACTTGTCAATGATAAAGTTCTATGAAAAGTCAAGAGAGAATATATTTCCGCCAAAATTTCAATGGCTTATATTTCGAAAACAAGCACGGTGACCTATATATTTTTTTGCTCTTTGGATTCCTTTATTAATCCCCTATCAATATAAACTAGTGTTTTGAAAAGTTTATTACTTTGAAACTGAGAAGCGAACTACCATTTTTAATACAAAATTGAGAAAAACAAAGAATATAAAATGATGACACTTTTTTGGTACAAGTGAGTTGAATTCAATCTATAAAGATTACATAATAAGCAGGAAAAGGAGAATAGGTAATTAGATAATAGTAAGATAAATTGCAAAATTAATATAAAAGTGTAATTTATATAAATAAACGTTTGACTATCCTAAGACCATCATAAGACACCTCTCGTGTTGTCCTAACTTTATGACCAACTTTTAGAGCTATCCTAATTTAGGACCACTTTGTGAAACCCACTTAGGACTTAGATATGTCGTACGACCATTCTAAGACACGTCTTAGTCCTAAAACAGCTTCATGAAACTGGGCCCGGGATTATAATTTAATACGCCAGACGCGCGTTTCGTCTACATAAGACTCATCAGTAACGCTCAGATTAAAATAGTAATAAAGCCAAACAAGTACAAATTTGATTGATATCACTATATTTGTTATTTGTCGATATAATTGTAGTGAAGTTTTTAGCTGTTCAAAAATTTGTGTACTAATATTTAGAATCTTATAGACATCTCAATATGATGAAAATAATCTGATGAACTGGAACATGTTTTTATGTGCATGCTATGATCTGCTCTCGTATTGTTACAGATATTAAAGGATGTTCATTCTGGGATAACTTCTATTATCATTATGTTTTACTTCTTGCAATTACATAATTTTAATCGAAATCTTTGTGTATAGTATACCCGAATTATTAGCCCTAGGGGTATGACTTGTGTAGTTTTCCTGCCAATTTATTGAGTTTTAATAATTGTATTTCCAGTGTCTGTTTCATAATTTGGGATTGTCGGGAACATAATAATTTTCGGTATCTTTTAACGTTATGAAATGTATTTATGTCAATTTATAGATTTAACAATATAGAAATTCAGCTAAAAATTCAGTTCAAATGGATTAGTTTTATTGACATACAAGAAATTTCTTGGTATTTTTAAACGGAAGAATATATAGACAGAAGAATTATACGTAACAGCAAAACTATTTTCATTTACCTGTGTATAATATGACGTAATTTTTTCCAAAGTTGATGTTTTTCTCAAATTGTTTAACACTTCACAGCAGTTTTATACTTTTACTGTAATAATTCATCCATTATTTTTATTTACCGTGTATTTACATTGTATCACAGATCAAATGTATTTTTGTTCATTATGCTTAATTTGTGTTACTACGTTTTTTTATTGAGTTAAGTCATTCCAATTGATATTTTATAGTGCGTCTTTCTATGTTGTGATGTTATATTACTGTTTCAGAAAAGGGAGAAGGTTTTGGTACCATTAAAACGTTTAATCCCACTACAATTGTTTGCACCTATCCTAAGACAGGAATATGATGATAGTGGTTGTCATCTGTTTATGTGGTTCATAATTGTTTCTGGTTGTTTATATAGATTATACCGTTGGTTTTCCAGTTTGAATGGTTTCACACTGGGGCCCTTATAGCTTGCTGTTCTGTTTGACAATAGGCTTCGTGTTGAAGACCGTACCTTGACCTATAATGGTTTACTTTTATAAATTGTGACTTGGATGGAGAGTTGTCTCATTCGCACTCATACCACATCTTTCTATATCTATTTAGATTGCTAATTAAGCATTCCAAAATCGTAATTGGTTAACAATTGGTCTCTGCACTTAATAAATGCTCCATCAACATTTATAAATCGTTATTTTTAAATCCACAATATAAAGTGTGCGTGTGTGTGTTTGTGACCGGGAAATGGGTGGGGTGATAAACAGTAATTATTGATTATTTTGGGGGGATGATAAACAGTAAACATTGATGTGGCACTAAATTAATTACTGATATACATTCAAACATTGCCTCCTCACTTTTGAATTTGTTGTCACTTGTAGTTAATTTTTTTCCTATTCAGAGTAAATAATGAAAAAAGTATAATCTAATTACACAGAGAGGAAGCATCAGTGATAGTTGATCCGTAATATAGTATATACCTGCGTAATAGTTCCGTGCCACCCCTTTGGTGCACTGAGAGTAACATCATTAGGTATAATAATACATTTTAAAGAAATCAAACTATGAAACAGCAATACAAATCTAAAAAAAAAATGAACTATTGTTAATATCGGCTGATAAAGAAACTATTTTAGCATTTATCATAACTTTTAAAGATTAAATAATAGATGTAAGAAGATGTCGTATATGTGCAAACGAGACAACTCTCCACCGAAGTAACAATTTGTAAAAGAAAAACATTATAGGTCAAAGTACGGCGTTCAACACGGAGTCTTGGCTCAAGTCTTTTCCTAAGATGCTTTATCTGCAAACTTCTAGATAACTTTAAATCTCACGAAGTTCACACGTCAGTAGAAATATTAATATTGTTTGATTGCTGCTATGTGACAAATTATTTGAATTTGATCATACACGCGATAATTTCCTTGGTAGACAGGAAGAAATTGTTATAGTTTACTGATTATCATTTGACAAATACATCCCCACGCTCTGTTCCATATGAGACTACTAGTACATTATATAACAGTTGCAGTTTTCATATATAATTATAGAAGTTGGAAAATTGTAAGAAGATTCTGACAGAAATAAAAGAATGAACGAAATAATAAATAAATACCATATCGATAATGATTGCATGGTTTTTGCCTAGCCCTAAGATGAAAGTTGCGGAATTCGAGACATAAGTATGTTAGCAGACTTAGCAATTTGTACAAGTTTTGTGCTTATCTATATACCTCATATCTTGTATACAGCTACATAATGTTACAAATAGTCCGTCTGTCATATGTCCATTACCCTTGAGCGGATTTACATGGTTCAGCGAATGTTTCAAAAAATGTTTTGACACGCACATTTGTCACTTATCGTGAGAATATGGAGCGCAGGACATTTGAGCGAAAAAATTAAAACTACTAGGGGACATCAAGTTGAGCGCCGACATTAGAGCCCATTTAAGCGCCAGATTAATCTGCTCACCTTTATTTTCGATAGCCCATTTCAGCGAAAATTTACCTGGTTGAATAATGAAAATATTGAACGATACGAACTCCCGTAAAAGTAATGCCAGATAATTTTCCAATCAGAATCAAACGCGGTTATATGTAAGACTGGCAGTGATTCTCTATCGCAGTCTAGAGAGGAGATTTTCTTTTAAAGTCATAAGAAACCTCAAATTAAAAAAAAATAATGCAATTGCTTTTTTATAACTCAATGGATACTTTTCATTATAAAACTTATGTACATATACGTTTTTCTGAAGAAAATTCTTTAATTTATTCATATTTAGAAGAAGTTTACTTTATTTTAATTGCTTCCTTCCCAGGAAGCAATTCCACATATTTTCCGTATGCAAAGTGACCTCAGTGTGACCCATCTCGTAAAAATCAGGTGATCACAATACGCATGGATGTCCTTAAAAAAACTATTACTAGTATCTGAATTTAAATGTTAAACACGTGCTCAATTTCCATGCTTTTTTTTTTTGATTTTTTGTCGATTGTTGATAAACAGGTGACAATCGTTAAACTTCGGCTTCAAAACACGAACTTTAATTACCTGCCATATTTTCACAACAACACAGACCGATTGAAAAAAAATTGACGATTATACGAAATTTACACGAAAAAAATGATAAATTCGTGCACAGAAGACTAAGTTAATGATGTTTGTATGGATTGGTTCAAGAATTGAAAGAACATTATTTTTCATCGGTCACTCGTTTCTTATGACTTTAAAATAAATTAAGAAATTCGTATCATATTTAAGATATTTTATCATCGGTATATGGAAGAATAAAATTTAAACAGAAAATGATGTCCTTGAATGGACACTCAACATATAAATGTACATAAGTCAAATGATTTAGAAAAAAAGTCCTAGGACAAAGTCTGCTTGTCGTTTGTGTTGTCTCCTCACGTGTGGCTATGGGAGCATTATGTAGGATCTTCAAGAATGCTACCTTTTATCATACAACCAATGTCAGTTTGATATGGTTAACAAATGGAATCGATTTCAGGAACTATATCTTCTACAAGTCAACAAAGAGTTGTTTTACAATATTTTGCTATTGAAATATACTGAATATTTTGGTGCTAAAAGACAACATGAATACGCCAATTCCCGTGTTATACGATATTTCTCGACAGCTAATTTGTTTAGTATTTAAAAATCTCGGAAGTTTTGCCTTTTAGATTTGATCATTTTACTGTCTCGAGTGGAGAAATTTCGTTTATACTTCCCCGAACGGTTGATTTTTTTTTCTATAATCAGCGTGTGGTTCGTTATAATTTAGTTCTTTATAGGTCTTGATTTCCTCCGAGTTTGCTATCATGACGTCATGGAGAAAGGTGAATATGCCTGATGCCGTCTCATAACCAGTACATGAGTATTCATTTGTATGCTGGAAATAATCAGATCAGCTGGAACATATGCTTGATTTGCATGATGCTCTTGTATTGTCTGAAATAACTTTTATTATGTTTCTACTTCTTCCAATTACGTTATTTTAATCGAAGTCGCTGTGCACTATATCTATAAAAAAATCTCCCATATAATTTTCAATACAAAAACTTCGAAAAAAGTTTTAACTTCCGACATATTCCTTATTCGTATGCAAGCGTTCCCCTTATAAAAGGTTTTAGACTGACACACAATTAATATTGCCATTAGGCCAACATGGTAAGAATGTTGGAATATGGCGTAAACAAATCGAAGAAATGAAAGGTTAATTTTTTTATTTATGTTGATCTATTCGATAAAGAGATGTTTCCACGGCTACCAGACGTGATATTTCCATATCTTCCAGACGTGATATTTCCATGGCTACCAGACTTGATATTTCCATGGCTATCAGACCTGATAGTTCCATGGCTACCAGACATAATATTACCACGGATACCAGACGGAATATTTCCATGGATACCAGACATGGTAAGTCCACGGACACCATACGAGATACTACCTCGGATACCAGGCGTGTTATTTCCACGGACATCAGACGATAAATTTCTACGGATACCAGACTTTTTATTACTGTCGAGTTCGTTCCTGTAATCAATAACCTTATAAATTTTGATGGCACCATTTTGAGGATCACTACACCATATACTTCCTTTATCGTCAATTGTAACGAGTCTTCCAAAGCCATCTTTATCGTCTGTCTGACCAACTCCAACCAATTTTCCAAACCGATCTACCATATGATATTCATCGTCGGAAGTCACTATAAAATGTCCATTTGGACCGCCACAGAGTCCTAAAGGAAAAAACTTGTCACTTATTCCAAATAATGATAATGGAAATGGAACCAGCGGCCTCCCTTTGTAAGTGTGGGACGATTTGTCTTTTTCGTGTATCACTATCATTTCTTTATTTCCTTGGTCGACCACGGAGATGACCATCCTATTTTTGTCGTATGCCAGTATACATGGATATGCTAAAGTGCTGCCCAATAGTTTGTCTAGTCTGAACAACGGTTCTCCCCGAAATGAGTATACCTGAAGATACCCTGTTCGTCTGATAGGCTTTTCCTTACGCTCCAGTAATCGGTTTGGACCACATGCGAGTATATTTCCATTGGACAATTCTACTAAATCGAGTGGGTAAAAGTCTTGGCAAGTTGCAAAGTGGGACCAGCGACTGAATGCGTATTTCTTAATCAATTTATGAACAGGAAATGTCGCCAACAAAGTGTTAATGTCCGTTTCAATAACTCCACTACACTGCATTTGGGATGGTGTTATTATCCTTATTTTTTCATGTATTCTATCAGTTAGGTCAAATTTTAAAATGAAATTAACCTGATCGGGCACAACATAAACTCCTCCATATTTAGACGCTCGTACAGAATGAATAGTACAGTTCCCCTGGTTGTCTTGAGGAATGTCTATAACGAAGTAAGATTGCAGTTTACAAGTAAACATTGTCCGAACTCCTTGTAGTAGCAAGTGTATTGGGATCGAACCGTCTTCGTCGTTTTCGTCATCTGAGGAGTTATTATCAACGATTGAGTGAATGTGAGACTTGAAACACTTCTTACAAAATAATGAACCACAAACAAGACAAAAACTTGATATTTTTTCTGTTTCCTGGCATTTAAGGCAATATTTTTGCGGCTTTGGTATATCAACGAAATAATTGGTGATTAATTGACTAGGTCCACCTGTTGGCAGGTTAAACTTAGAACGACACAGTGGACATACTAAATCTCTACTGTCGGTCTTAATGTCGTCGGAATAATCTTTTATGCATTTTAAACAAAACGTATGCCCACATTCGAGTAGTTTTGGTAATATGATTCCATCAAAACATATTGGACATGTAAATTCTTCTGTCGTCATCTGAAAAGAAAAGAATAATTCAACATTGTTAGGGAGGTAGAAATCTCTTTATATCAAGCACCATACTCCTGTAAATGAGCATCTCGTACCAAACCATTCGAAGAATTACAGTAGAAGTTGTTTTTGAATCTACGTGTAGTTGTTCACATCCACGCCAGTTGGGTTCTGGTTGATAGTTGTCTTACTGGCAATCGTACCATATTGTTAGACTGAAGAATTTGGCAACAAACTATAGTTTAACAATTTTCATTTAAGCGAGTAAACAGATGGGTTTGTTTCAATCTCCTTTTTCTTCCCAATTTATGGGCATTATGTTTTCTGGTCAGTGCGTTCGTCCGTTCGTCCATTCGTTGCCCGCCCATCCGTCCGTCTGTCCCTCTTCAGGTTAAAGTATTTTGTCGAGGTAGTTTTTGATGAAGTTGACGTCCAATCAACTTGAAACTTAGTATACACATGTTCCCTATGATATGATATTTCTTATTCTAATGCGAAATTAGAGTTTTTATCCCATTTTCACGGTCCACTAAACATAGAAAATGATAGTGCGGATGGGGCATCCGTGTGCTATGGACAAATTCTTGTTAAGATAAAAAAAAAAAGTAATCATTAAAACAAGATGGTAATTGTACTAAAGCTGCAAGGGAATTTGTTTGAAATGATAAGAAATGAAGTTATATAATTGAATTGGTTTTTTTTAACAATTTGTTTCAAAGTAAAGTTTGTGTGGGTCAAACGTCAACGCGGCAGCAACCAAACAAATATAATTAAATCGTTGACGATCATCGGTTGTAGACTAATGTCTAATCAATCTGTAAAGCTTGGAAAAACTTGGTGTATGGGTAAAAAAGAGATGGTATGAACATCTAATTTTCCAAAAGACAAAATAACATTAAGATAAACAGGACCATTATTGGGACAATCACAAGAAAATTTAGCGGGTTTAAACTGATTTGTTGAAAAGTCCCCCTCATTTTAATTAAGATCGATCCATGGAATAAAAAAAAGATACAATGAAGAATGTACAACAAATATTAGTTCAGAAAAAGCACTTACTTCTTTACTATCGATAGAATTAAACATCAGAATGTCAGATATAAACAAAAGAGCAATACATCATATCAAATAATAAGTGCTGTGGCTGAAATCAAACTCAAATTTCTTTTTAAAAAAAAGGTTGAAAATAGCTTCAACTTTACTACTAGGAATCTTTAGTTCAACACTTCCTTGTAAACAGTTATCTGGATCTCCTTCTATCAAGGAAATCACAATAGAAATCACAAGCACTGGAATATCTGGAATAACCTGTTAATAATATTTAACACATGATACCACCTACTCTTAAATTTAAACGTCCACACTACTGAGTTATCATGAATCAGTTTTATAGCAAGGCATGTTCTTTTGCAATACAAAAATAAATTATAAAATATTTCAATTCAGAAAAAAATCTTTCCATGTACACACATTTCCTAATCAGTCAGGAATCTACTTCGTGAAAATTATCTCTTCATTAAAATGGAAGCCATTGTAGGGAATACGCGGTGCCAATTTTGCTCTTGGAAACCGATAAATTTATCCACATTGCACCATTACGATCCTTATATGCCAGTTGTTTTTAAAAAGATAAATGTATCAACTAGTAAATGAGCATCAGTTAGGCAGCAACCATTTGATTTTCTGGGGGGGGGGGGGGGGGGGGGGGGGGGGGCTATGGTTTTTTTTTCTGGACAAATTTTTTTTTTCGCGAAAAACAATCTATTTTTTTCGCGACAATTCGAAAACAATTTTTTTCTTTCACTTTTAGCATTACATATAGTGGCAGCTGAGGGTGAAACAAACAATTTTTTTTTTCTCAGAATCAAAAACAAATTATTTTTTTTTCCAAAAACTGGAAACAAACTTTTTTTTCAAAAAAAAAACATAGCCCCCCCCCCCCCCCCCCCCCCCGAAAATCAAATGGTTGCTGCCTTAATGATCTTGTCTGCAATGATTCAACTTAAAACTATTGTCTGATCGGTTGTCAGGTTGAATTTTCGAAAATTCATAAACATTTCAAAAAATTCTACTTAAATATTTCGAGGAAGGGCAGACTAGATTTTTTAAGTGGTTGAAGACTATAAACCCTAGATATCACACACAAAAAAATATAGTTATTTCACTTGACCCATATATTTCATCTTTTAGCACTGTGATTGTTTTTATATTATAAAGTCAACCTGTAGCTTTGATATATAAAAATGATAGAATCTGAAGCGAGACGATGTATGAAATATTCTTGCTTTGTACGATATCAAGACAAAAATATTCAACTCAAACACGCCCTAACATAAAAAGGTGCACTCGATTTTCTCTTTTCGGTACAATTGTTACCCTTTTTTTTAGATTTTTTTCTTGAGTCACATAATGGAAGGGCAGACACGAACATTACTGAACTAATAGGAGGTTTTGCATTTTCTTCATCCAACTTGAAAGATACCCCATGTCGTCGACTTGATATCTAATTGTTCTGCTTAACTATGTTCAAGATAAATTGAAAACTTATGCAAATGGTGATTTTAAAATAAAACACTTCGTAATTGAGAAGAAAATTTTCATTTTTTTTGTTTCTATTAACTTTTAAAATTTGTGTTACTATAGTAAACATCACAGTAAGCATTTATCGCCTTCTCTAACAAAGAGCTTCGATTCTTTTGTTCTATTTCAACTGGGTTTCCGACTGTTAACGAAACGAAATGGAAACGTGTCTTTCATTGAACACATAGTGTACGCGTTATACTGTGAAGTTATATCTGGGAAATATTTAATTCTTAGAAGAGGTTAAAAGCATTGTTTCAATTATCAATTTATTTTAATTTTGTCTCAATTTGTATGTTAATTCTGGGAAAATAATGGGAAAATACCCAATTGTTCTTCCTTTCAACATATAAATAGTTGAGACCATTGCTTTAGATACAAATTGATGAAATGAAAAGATCCTTTTTTTTTTGTTTACCTTACCTCGCACAACTTTTATGTTTATTTAAGAGAAAATTTTGTATAAATTGTACCTTTTACATAGCACCATCTTTTGCCGATCCAAGTGACAGCTAATTATAACAAAACAACCCTAATGACATGACTTCAATACGTATGTTTCCTCAGTTTCCTATTCCGTATATATAGCTGGTTATCAGCAACTTGAAATCTGCACGGGATGGGAATATTTATTATCTAAAATCTGTCGTTACCAACTATGGAAACATAAAATCAGTTGTTCATAACAACTGATATTATGTTTATAAATAAGGTGCCTAGAAAATGAACCTAACGATATTAGAGTAGATCTGATATTTAACTTCCTCCCCGAGCGGGGCTGGACTCTGTACTTTTTTATTTCTAACTTCTACGACAAGACCGTTTAGCATTGCGCAGACACCTCATCCCCTCCTCTAACTATAGCTTTTAAAATAAGCTTTCGTTTCGGGAGGTGTTATCTTCTCGTAGGAATTAAACAAGGATATCTGATACGCATATACGTATATTATATACCGTAAAAACAAAATGGTCGTGTGTGTCAATCTTAATAATTGTATTCAAATAAATTATCATTTTTTATCTGAAGATTTCTGTTTCCGCATTTCCGTGCAAGTCAATGGCATACAATTTTCAACAAAGTGCATCTTTTTAATACTCGAATTTAACATATATTTACTATTTGACTATATAAACTTACATTTTTCGTCAATATGTTTTGTAAAGTCCTGTGGGTGTTTTTGGTGTTTTTTATGTTGTGAAAAGGTTATAGCTTACGTGTTTGTATAGTTATGATGTGCAGGTTTTCATTTCCTGAGAATACAGTTTCAATTTCCCTCAAACGAGTTTCATTATTGTACTTGAACTAAATATATTTGTAGATGTGTGACACAACAGAAATATATACTACACTATCACACAATAGTAGCACCATGGAAGTATTATATTGACAATATAATACTTCCATGGTAGCACAAAGGATATAAATTTTCTAATTCTATATTAAATATAAGAAGATGTGGTATGAGTGCAAATGAGACAACTCTCTGTCCAATTCACAATTTGTTAAACTTAACCATTATAGGTCAAAGTACGGTCTTAAACACGGAGCCTTGGTTCACACCGAACAGCAAGCTATAAAATGCCCCTAAAAATAACTAGTGTAAAACCATTCAAACGGAAAATCGACGGTCTAGTCTATATAAAAAACGAGAAATGCTAACTTCCGTTTAGATTTTTAAATGTTGATATTGTTTTAAGTGACATGTATAATACATGTATGTCAGTTTTGACCTTAAAGAGGACCGTAGCTATACAAAATACATGCCCGCCAAATGTATGTAAATTATGAAATCTGATGAATATGGAATACATATACAACGCGTGATCCCGTAAAATTCAGAATGGAAATGGAGAATATGTCAAAGAGACAACGATAACCCGACCAAACAGCAGATAACAACCGAAGGCCATCAATGGGTTTTTAATGCAGCGAGACACCCGTAGTTGGGCCTCAGCTGGCCCCTAAATAAAAATGTATATACTAGTCCAGTGAAAATCATAGTGGACGTCACACTAAACTCCAAAACATATAAATGAACTAAAATTGAAAAAAAAACATACAAGACTTACAAAGGCATGATGCTCCAGACTTGAAACTGGCGCAACAATGCGACGGGGCAAGTTAAAATTTTTTTGAGGTATCTCAACTCTCTCCTTATTCCTTATACCTCTAGCCGATGTCACGAATAACGAAACACACGGTATACATGTACACAGTAGAACTCAGTTTAAAACTGCTTCCATAGAAACAATACAGATGCATTTTCCTGTGATCATGCAGTTTCACAACAACTTTAGTCGTATTTTTTTGTGAAACTGTTCACATGATCGTTATTAAAAAGACGACAGGGGTGGAGATAGGGACCATAACTATATATATATATATATATATATATATACCCATTTGGGGTCTTGTACGGTCACAAAATGAGTGTTACGCGCAAACTTAACGATTTCTACGCGCATGAAAACGGATTCAAAAGATGTGGAATTATCAACTTAAAAGCTGTTTTAAATCTTAACTTATTTCCTTTAACGGAATTTACAAATAAGAAATTTTAAAATTTATATATCACATATTCTGAATAATCAAGATACATCACTAATTTTGTATATATCCTTAAAAATCAAAATGGTATCAAGCGCTATTACAGCGCGGAAATCTTTCTTCAACATTTATTTTTATTTATTTGAAAATGCAATTACGGAAACTATGGCAAGCCGTTCTCGTCAAAACTATGTTTAAACCCTTTTTCGAAAAAAATACACACTGAGATTTAAAAACCTAAAATAACACACTGAGAAATCGAAATTACACACTGAGATTTAAAGAAATAAAAAACACACACTGAGAATTCAATTACAAAATAACACACTGATCGAGATAAAACGACACACTGAGATGAAATAAATAGAAAAACACACACTGAGATTAATATGCAAATTACTAATGAATACTAGTATTCATGAGATGAATAATTCAACAGCTTAATATCTTGATCTCAAGAACTCTTGTTATTATAATGAAATGCGATTCCTTCAACCAACATTCGTAATAAATTTCAAGACTTAACATCGCTCATATTCATAAGTTTGTTGCCTATAATTCAGATCATTACTACCAGTGTATCGGGATTTTTTTTTAACTTAAAACCGTTTAAGCATGCGTCCCTTTTCAAAGTTTTCAAACTGTTACCCTGATTTCGCAAGGTAATCTTTTATAGTTTTGTTACGTTTATATGCTATAATAGACACTTGAGTAAAAATTTCACTGCATTCTTTGTTTTTTGCATATTGTTCCAATGTTTTCTTATAATTTTAATAAAGTTTTTCACCATTTGGTTATATTGTGTAATAAGAGACGGAGTAAGTGGGTATTTTTTTTTTTTTTTTGTTCTTGTATTTCTAAAGTTTTTTTTATTATCGACTCCTAGGAACGATGGACAGTTAGTGCGTGAATTTTTCTTGCTACCTGATTGGAAGATATTACGAGACGTGAATAATCAAAGTTTATTGATTGGTTAGGACAATCAAAACCTAGTAAATGTCCTTCAATCCCGTAGAGTATCGGATTTGTCCTCTCTATTTTAGCAATTAGATTTTGCCTGGTCATTAATCATGCATATTCATGATATTGGTACACAGGTAACTTTTATCTATAAATAGTCGAATCTTCTGGAGTTTCGTAAACAACAACGTTAAATGATATATACTACTTCATAACGTGTGACCTCATGTGTGTGGTAAAATTTGTTGATTGATGCATGTGGCTATTCTAGTAAATGAATTAATCTACAAAGCGAGAGCACTTTCCATTTTCATCAGCTAAACGTCAACTAGCCCTTTTTGAAAGGCTAATGCTTGTAAATAATTTGGAACCAAATCGAAGGACTAACGAGTTCTGTCCCCTAGTTGTTTTAAGCTTGTAATAGATTCAGATCAAATATGCTAATTAGATATGTGCGCATAAAAAGTGCGCACAAAACATAGTGTGTAATTTCAAATTATCAGTGTGTGTTTTCAGTTTATTTATTCTCAGTGTGTCTTTTTGAAATCCCAGTGTGTAATTTTCAATTCTCAGTGTGTAATTTTTAATTCTCAGTGTGTCAGTGTTTTTCATTTTTGTAATCTCATGCAGTGCGTCTTTATGAAATCTCAGTGTGTAATTTTTAATTCTCAGTGTGTGTTTTGAAGTTTTTAAATCTCAGTGTGCTTTGTCGTAATTCTCAGTATGTAAATTTTTCGAAAAATGGTTTAAACATAGTTTTGACGAGAACGGCTTTCCATAGAAAACAATGCCCTATTCTACCTTCTACCAAAGCTGCAGTTTTAGAGCCATAGAAACTAGCATTATGATGCAATAATTACATGTTATGACATTTATACGCTATAATGCCTTGAGAGGTGGCAGTTCCAGCTTGGGGCGCCGCCCAGGGGCGGATCCAGTCATTTAAAAAAGGGGGTGTTCCCAACCCTGGACAAAAGGGGGGCCCGACAATATGTCCTCATTCAAATGCATTGATCGACCCAAAAAAGGGGGGTTCCAACCCCCGAACCCCCCCCCCCCCCCTTGAATCCGCCAATGACACCGCGATGCTATTTATTACACATCCTGTTTCTAAGGACTTATATTCATACTGGAAGAAACGTGCTACTCTTTTCTGCATGCTTTTCATCTTTTTATTTTGCCAGATGTCAAACTGATGAGTCCACAGCTTGATCAGGCAGCACCATATATTCCTATACCGCGAATTTAACCGCATTGCTAAATGTAGCCAGGCTAGTTTATCATGCACATTTAGGGCATGTCATAATTAGGCTTTTTCTTAAAAAAAAAAAAAAAACTAGCTTGCCTTGCTTGTGTTTTTATTGTCACAGCTTGTATATATTATCTAAAAAAAAATAATGGCATATATATTCAAAGTTTATAGGTCATTTGATGATATATATTTCTACGGGTTGGTTTCAGTAAACTTGCTCACAAAACAACAATAACAACAACAATATTTTATTTTAAGAGGGTTACACAGTTAGCTATATAACTAATCTTCCCAGAGGCCCTCATCATGAGAAATCAAACAAAATGCAAACATATATACATTGCATACAGTAGTATAAAAAAAATGTGGCTGTCAAGTTGATAGCAAGAGTGTGAAGATTTTTGGTCAAAACTAAGTATGTACCATTGTATGCGTTTAAATTCTTTCTCAAATTGTGTGCCGGGACAGCCTATACTTCAAGTGCTTACATATTCTTGGAACAATACCTCATTTCTTTGATTGCCACTTGTTGACCTAAGATTGGATAGCACTTGAATTTGAATTTAAATATACATTTTTTTGTTTTACAGTTGCGACTATTTAATCTGAAATATAACCCAGTTTGTTTGTGACATACAGATATCCGTCTGACTCTAGATTATATCATATATATATATATATATATGACATATATGTTTACGGCTTGGCTGCTTGACTAACGGTAACTACCCTTCGGAGCCTCTTCTGTAAATGCGTCATTGTTGAAATGCGCACATGTTCAGAGGGGGTTCACCTATTTTTATCCAATCAGAAAACCAGAAGTTATTCATTGCAAATTTCTCTTCCGCCATTTTTGTTGTATCGGGAGATGGATGCGGGAGGCCCTGGTCAATTTGATGCACAAAAAGCTGCTTTTGCTGACGCTGTAGCCCGTGCCCGACAGGTATCAATAAAACAAACATTTTAATTTCAGTTTACGTCTAGTATGCAGGTTAATATAAGACCACAGCTTTGTTTAGACGATCGTTTGGTTCGCTATTCCTGACCGCGTGCGTTTATTTTCCCCCACGCTTTGCAAACCTCGTGCGTTACTTTCCCACGATGCTTTACAAACGTTGTTGCCACTGAACAATAGTACACATTGCTATATTATATCGAAATACCTACACATCTCACAGACTCTTAAGCTTTTCACCTTTATTACTTTTACTTAAAAAGTCCATTGTTTCACACTGAATTCCTGGATTTACCACCGGCTTCCTGGGAAAATAAAAGCGAAAGCTGAATAAAAGCGTTTATTTAAAGATATTCAATTTTAGCAGTGTTTTGTAAGGGTCAGATAATTGCAATTCGAAAATGCTGTTGTTGATTTATATTTTTAAAACTTATCGTGATATTTTATTGGATATGAATAAACTTTTTATAAAATTGTCCTGATGCCATAATGCTAGGGTCAAATATGAATAAACGTATTTACACTTTTGGTATTTATCTGAATCTTGCCTCGAATGACCTTAGATCTACTCCGAATCACCTTTTGACTTCAAGCAACAATCACTTTTAAATTGTGACGTTGAATAATTTAAATTATGATGTCAAAGTTTACGGGAACCTGTGTGATTTTACGTAATGGTGGACAAATTTGCATATAAGTGTAAATACGTCTATTGACTTGTCTCTGTTTTACTTTGCATTTTCATGGTACACCGTTGATGGACCATAAGAGTTAGTTTTGCATCTAGTGATAATAAAGATGTTTGAGATATGTCATTTTTACTAACACTTGATTCAACTACATCTCTACATCAAATTGGGTATTATTATTATGTAAAGAGTCGGACGACTCACCTTACAATCTTTATAGGAAGAAGATGTTGTATCAGTGCCAATGAGACAACTCCCCATCCAAGTCGCAATGCATTAAAAGTTTCCAATCTTTATCATAGTTCATAGTACAGCCTTCAACACAGAAACATGGCTCACACCAATACAGCAAGTTATAAAGAGCCCAAAGAATGACGTGTAAAACCATTCTAACAGCAAAACCAACAATCTCATCTGTATCAAAAAAAGATACTCTTGTGAACCACATAAACAAACAACCACTGAACTGCAGGTTATGTTAACAAGTTTGCTTTGTTACTTTTTTAGTTGAAAATATGTTTTCATATGATTTTTTACCGCAATTTAATAATTACTTTTCTTTAAGACACTACAAAAAGTGTTGCTTGAGAAGTCCCCTGAAATTACACTACATTTACCCTCTTTCAGATTGCTGCTAAGATCAACCAGCCGGGACAAGGTGGTGGTGATACAGGGCCATTGAAACGTTCATTTGAATCAGACGGGCAAGGTACTAGAATAAAAAAATTTTATTGTATGAATTACTTGTTAAATGATATTGTCAATATTGAATGTGAATTGATAGGTTTTAGCTGTTATATCATTTAAAGGTACATTGTCTTAAACAGGGACAAAGAAAAGCATAACGGGAAAAAAAATCACAAAAAGAGGTATGCTGTTTCTTTTTAAACTTCCATTTTTACAAAATTTAAGATACAAAAAAAGGAAGATTTCATCATATTTATTGACAGTGTGCCTCTAAGTGAATTCACTTTGGTAGGGATACACATGTTGCATTTGTTTTCGTTACAGGTGAACCTGAATTCAAGAAGAGTACTCCTGATATTAATGATCGTATGTGTGATATTTGTAAAAACACATCTTTCACTGCACATCCTGGTTCGGAACAAATGTCCAATGTTTTTCAATTAACATTTCTTTAAATTGTTTAGAAACTTTGCTATTTTTTTTGTGTTTTTGGTTTATATAACGGTTTTGTATTGCATCCTTTTATCTCCTGAAATGAATCTGTGGATAGAGTAGAAAACAGAATATGTATATACTGAAAGGAAATGGTATTTAGGGTTACATTTTATTTAGTAAACCATGTTTGCCAGGAAGGTCTGCTTTATTTACAGTTTAGTTTTACATGTAACATTGAAGTAAAGCAAGCAGAGGTTGCTTTGTTCTATTTAAATGCATAGGCATTTATTACTCTTTTTTTTTTAAAACATTTTTTAGGGTTTTCAAACCCATTCCAATATCAAAAACCTATTATGACCAATTTTAGTCTTAAAATTGGCTATTCAGATTTTCTGAAAATAAGTATCTAAGCAGGGTTAAACTATAGTCCAGTATTTGAGTAAAAAGGTTCAGATTAAATACTTGTGACCAGCGAGATCTCGCAGATCTTTTGATTTTAAGTATTTATAGGTGTATACAGAAGCTTTTTATAAATATTGGAGTCTAAATAAAGTTTTGCTTGGCAGTGTAAAGATTCTGAGGATGCTAAACAAGTCATTTGTATTATAGTACATAGTCCCCATTATCATTGAAGCAGTTGATTATAGCATATCATACCATGCTGTAGAATTATGCATTTCATGAAAATGGGGGGGGGGGGGGGGTTGAAGAACAATAAGTTCTTGATGTACCAGTATTGTACATAGATTTGTACATTCTTTTCTTGACAGAAAAATTGCCGTTTTGAAAATGTATTTAACTCAACACACAAGTTTATTTTGACAAGTTAAAAAAAATGACTGCTAACCTTTACATTAATGTGACAGTTTTATTGACCAATGGTATAAAGTGGCAAATTCTTCATCCATTCTGCTACATGTAGGTCTAAATCAATCCAATTCAGTTCCAGTTCATAGTTTTGAGATAAAAGGATGTAAAGACAGTTGATTCTATTTTAAACAGCTTGGCATATATAATCATGAATTATTTTCCAATGTTATAAATTAATCCTCATGCATGTACACTTGTTAATGTGGATGTTTAAGGTAAGTGTTTTATATGTGATATTTATATATGTAAATCTATCAGACAATGATATTTCTTTTGTAATGCAGAGCTTGAATTTTCAGTGTTGACAATCTGAAGGAGAACCCTGGAGGAGATATTTAGAAACGTTGTGGATTGTACATACATGAAAAATGTTTTTCAGAGCACTGAGAATTTGAACCCTGTTTAAAGAAACTATTAATGTTACATTTTACTTAATAATAAGAGCATCAGGTCATTTGACAAATATATTGATATTTATAGATGTATCTTACATTGAGTTGGTTTGCTACTAGTATGTTACATATATATACTTGTAATTTCACTATAATTTTTGGTCGTATATTGGTATCACGTTGGCGTCATCGTCGTTCGAAGACACTCTAACTTGAGTAAAAGTAAATGGAAATCTATGAAATTTAAACACAAGCTTTATGACCATAAAAGGAAGGTTGGGATTGATTTTGGGTGTTTTGGTCCCAACAGTTTAGGAATTCGGGGCCAACATGGGCTCAAATAAGCATATTTTTTTTTGGTTTTCACACAAAAACATTGGTATAAGTAAACTGAAATCTATGAAATTTTAACATAAGGTCTAGGACCACAAAAGGAAGGTTTGGATTGATTTTGGGAGTTTTAGTCCCAACAGTTTAGGAATTAGGAGCCAAAAACAGGTCCCAAATAAGAATTTTTCTTGGTTTTTGCACAATCACTTTAGTATAAGTTAATAGAAATCTATGAAATTTTAACACAAGGTTTATGACCACAAATGGAAGGTTTGGATTGATTTTGGGAGTTTTGGTCACAACTAATTAAGGACCAAAAGGGTCCAAAATTAAACTTTGTTTGATTTCATCAAAAAATGAATTATTGGGGTTCTTTGATATGCTAAATCTAACCATGTATTCAGATTCTTAATTTTTATGCCCCACCTACGATAGTAGAGGGGCATTATGTTTTCTGGTCTGTGCGTCCGTTCGTCCGTCTGTTCGTTCGTTCATTCGTTCGTTCGTCTGTTCGTTCGTCCGTCTGTCCCGCTTCAGGTTAAAGTTTTTGGTCAAGGTAGTTTTTGATGAAGTTGAAGTCCAATCAACTTGAAACTTAGTACACATGTTCCTTATGATATGATCTTTCTAATTTAAATGCCAAATTAGAGTTTTGACCCCAATTTTACGGTTCACTGATAGAAAATGATAGTGCAAATTTCAGGTTAAAGTTTTTGGCTTCAGGTTAAAGTTTTTGGTCAAGGTAGTTTTTGATGAAGTTGAAGTCCAATCAACTTGAAACTTAGTATACATGTGCCCTATGATATGATCTTTCTAATTTAAATGCCAAATTAGAGTTTTGACCCCAATTTTACGGTTCACTGAACATAGAAAATGATAGTGCAAATTTCAGGTTAAAGTTTTTGGCTTCAGGTTAAAGTTTTTGGTCAAGGTAGTTTTTGATGAAGTTGAAGTCCAATCAACTTGAAACTTAGTATACATGTGCCCTATGATATGATCTTTCTAATTTAAATGCCAAATTAGAGTTTTGACCCCAATTTTACGGTTCACTGAACATAGAAAATGATAGTGCAAATTTCAGGTTAAAGTTTTTGGTCAAGGTAGTTTTTGATGAAGTTGAAGTCCAATCAACTTGAAACTTAGTATACATGTGCCCTATGATATGATCTTTCTAATTTAAATGCCAAATTAGAGTTTTGACCCCAATTTTACGGATCACTGAACATAGAAAATGATAGTGCAAATTTCAGGTTAAAGTTTTTGGCTTCAGGTTAAAGTTTTTGGTCAAGGTAGTTTTTGATGAAGTTGAAGTCCAATCAACTTGAAACTTAGTATACATGTGCCCTATGATATGATCTTTCTAATTTAAATGCCAAATTAGAGTTTTGACCCCAATTTTACGGTTCACTGAACATAGAAAATGATAGTGCAAATTTCAGGTTAAAGTTTTTGGTCAAGGTAGTTTTTGATAAAGTAGAAGTCCAATCAACTTGAAACTTAGTATACATGTTCCCTTTGATAAGATCATTCTAATTTTAATGCCAAATTAGAGAATTTATTCCAATTTCACAGTCCTTTAAACATAGAAAATGATAGTGTGAGTGGGGCATCCGTGTACTGTGGACACATTCTTGTTGGTCCTGTTTTCAATTTGGTCTACATTAAGGTCCAAAGGGTCCAAAATTAAACTTGGCTTGGTTTTAACAAAAATTGAATTCTTTGGGTTCTTTGATATGCTGAATCTAAACATGTACTTAGATTTTTGATTATGGGCCCAGTTTTTGTGGTCCAAATCGGGGTCCAACATAATTATATTAAGTATTGTGCAATAGCAAGAAATCATTTGCACAGTATTCTGCAATATTATAGCAAGAAATCTTCAATTGCACAGTATTGTGCAATAGCAAGAAATTTTCAATTGCACAGTATTGTCCCGTTTTCAAATTGGTCTACATTAAGGTCCAAAGGGTCAAAAATTAAACTGTTTGATTTCAACAAAAATTGAATATATGGGGTTCTTCAATATGCTGAATCTAACCATGTATTTAGATTTTTAATATTTGGGCCCAGTTATCAAATTGGTCCACATTGAGGTCTAAAGGGTCTAAAATTGAATATTATTTGATTTCATCAAAAATTGAATTCTTGGGGTTCTATGATATGCTGAATCTAACCATGTATTTAGATTTTGAATATTGGACCATTATAGGTAAATGTTCAATTTAAAATTTTAAAAGTTTTTAGACCACATTCATTCTGTGTCCGAAACCCTATGTTGTGTCAACTATTTAATCACTATCCAAATTCAGAGCTGTATCAAGCTTAACTGTTGTGTCCATACTTGCCCCAACTGTTCAGGGTTCGACTTCTGCGGTCGAATAAAACTGCGCCCTGTGGAGCATCTGGTTCAATCTTAAAAGTTTAGTATACATATCCTTGTCTCCATGCCTCACTTGTAGTCTGTCATACTTCGGTATCTTGAATGATACACACAGAGTTCGCAAATTCTTTTTTTTCCCCTGGTGGTCCTTGAAGACAATCTGCTGATCCTCACTATCATATCTATTGCAAAATACTAAAATTGTGTCAGTCCTTTGTCAAATTTTGGTGGTAAAATCTGTAGGACCATCACTTTTCGCAAACTCTGGATAAACATGTCTTCAAATATTCAAGGGAGGAATTGTTATTTTGGATCAGATACTTACAAACAAAAGCATGGATGTGGGATCAGGATTTTAAGCAGATTGGTTATAATTAAATGTATGTTTTGATCAATATTAATTCTTGATGAATTAAATATTAAATGTTTTTTTTTTTTTTGTGTCCTTAAACAATGCCTCATCTTCAATTATTCATAGCTACATATATAGCTCTTGATCTGTATTGATGTTTTAGGTTGTTCTACAATTGATAATGTTTTACAGTAGTTGAATTTTGAATCCATGATAGCACAATTTTCTCTCTAATAGCTAAGGATGGATAATGCTTATTTTATCTATTGATTGATATCATTACTTTTGTTTCATCTTTGTTTACTTTTGCATGTTTTGTGTTAAAAAGCTCTTTAAAATCCACAAAGCAAAATAAATAAATTTTGGTACTATTAATAAAATGATTGATGATGTTGCCAAGTAATAAAGATGGATTGAGCACTTGCATAAAATGCAAAATAGGAATGTTAAATAGTTATCTTCCCAAACATTTTTTATTGAAATATAATATATTATTTGGTTTGATTTTAACCATAACTACTGACTCCAAAATCTATGGGGGATGAATTGGGTTATAGAAGGAATTTATTAAGCCTGCTGAAGAGTGCAACTCAACTTGGAATAAGGGGCATTGTCATCTGAACTTGGTCACATTTTTTCTCTCTTTGCCATTATACTGCTCAAAAGTGAGGAAAGAATGGTGATACATTAATACAAGATGCCTGTTGAATTTTGTTTACCAGTTCCTCGTGAAATGGCAACTGAGTGTTCATAGTATTAGATACACAAATTGTCAGTCTAATAAACAGAAGAAAATTGTGTAAACATAAGCTTGTTCACTCTGCATAGCATTTTTTTTTTGACATTGGACAATAATTCCTACTATGTGCTAAACTTTCACTTGTATGCATGACATCTCTATATGTTTAAATGGGAAAGCAGTCTTCATGATTACATAGAAAATGCAGTACCTTGTAGATTTACCTAACTAACTTTGTGTTTCATATAGATTAATGCTAGCTTTACTTGTAGATATAACACAAGTCCAAGTTGTGTCTGAACTATTTTATTTTGAGATTTTGTAAAATTGGATTATGAACTTGTTATTCTGATTTGAAAACGTATAATATTTCTTGTAAACATATTTGGACTTGTGTCGCTGCAAGATGTCATTGTGTGTTTACAGTTGTTTTTGTTTAAAATCAAATTTCTCTACTCCTGGAAACAAGTGTCCAACATTTTTTATTAGACCAGTCCTATGTGCACAGTGGTATTTAAAGTGGAAAATATTCATTAGAGTACCTAAAAACATAAAGAAACACTTAAAAAACTATTTTTTTTCTTCAGACTATGAGAGTACAAAGACATTAACAGCTACACATGTAAATAAACATCTGTTTTCATTAATTTTGATTAATTACAAGTAACTTCCTTTATTAGATATTGTTGAGAAAGAAAGTTAAAGATCTCAATGAGAAAAAAATCATTTTCATTAACAGTTGTAACTAGTCCTTCTTGCATGTATTGGGGTTTTAAAGAAGTCAAAATTCTCTGGTAACAATGATATAGTTGTGGTTTAAAGTGACCTTTTTTTCTATCCACAGCATTAGGATCACAGATTAAGTCAAACCAAGATCAACAAAGGTATGTCATAAGTAATATATATTACTAAGTAAATTATTGCAGGTTTCCACTTCTGAAATCATTTGATTCAGTTTACTTTCTGTAGTATTATATTGATTAAATTTTTGATTAAAGATGCATTCTTCTGATGAATGAAAATAACCATTCTACTTTTAATGTTCCAACATAAAAGATACAGTAAATGGAATAAGACATGATCTTTTCTTTGTAAGGCCACGGTTTTTTAATTTGTTGGTTTACGGATTTTCCCCATGAAAAAGTCGGGTCGGTCGGTCGGGAAAAAAAAAAGAAAAAAAATCATCTTTGAAGACAAAAAAATATGGAAAATCAATATATATTTCACCTTTCTAGCAATATGTTTGTTATGCTATTTTATCATCATTTCTAAAATTTTAGTTCGATGAAATATTATTGCTCAGCTGTTATAAACTACGCATGACATTGTCTAGTAATTTACAGTAAAAAAAAAAGGGGGATGCACGGACAAAGACGAAATTAAATCATCATTTCAGAAACAAGAAAAATAGATTCGCGTAGCTCTTAATCAATTCCAGAAAACTTTGTAAATAATGATCTTCAAGCACGAAAACTGATAAAGAAAAAATGCATAAACGTCGTACGAAAATAAGTTTCAACACACGTGTCAAAAACCTAATAGAATCGTCCACTGGAAAAACGATATCGGGTTAATCTGTTGTCTTGCATTCCCGTTTTTTTATCCAAATGAACGACATTTTTTTTATTACCTATAAAAACAAGAAAATTCCTAATGATTTGTTAATATTCAGTTCTTTAATTTGATGCCTTCACCCTGTCCACATTTGGACAAGTCTATTTCTATGAGATGATGCATCTTACGGACTGATAACAAATAAGGTAAACGAACTTATTGTGTAATTGGTTTTAAACACAAGTTTCGTTCCGCAAAATTATTTGCGCAAACGACATTTCAAGGTCAGTTATAATTGATTTGTCTATATTTAGAAACGTAAACTGGAAGGGTTTTTTTCATACCAGAAAGTGTTGTCAATTTTGTTAGTGATTAATGCATTTCATTTCAGGAAAAAAAAAATTTTAATTATTTTTCAGGGATAATGCATTTGTTAAGGTCGGCGGGAAAAAAAAAGCGTGAAAAGTGAATTTTATTTTTATTCTGGAAATCAGCAAAATCGGGTCGGCGGATCCGTAAACCAATAAATTAAAAAATCCTGGCCTAATGTACCATACTTTTGCTTAGTATTTACAGAGCAAATAGGTGAAAGATGTGATTTTAAGTATTTTCTAGACGATTTACTTCTCTTAATGCAAGTTTTTGGTTCTTTTCTTTGGTTTTAAATTTTTATGCTCCATTTATGGGTATTATGTTTTCTGGTCTGTGGGTCGGTTTGTCCGTCTGTCCCGCCTCAGGTTAAAGTTTTTGGTTGAGGTAGTTTCTGTTGAAATTGGAAGTCCAATCAACTTGAAACTTTGTACACATGTTCCCTATGATATGATCTTTCTAATTTTAATGCCAAATTAGAGATTTTCCCCCATTTTCACGGTCCACTGAAAATAGAAAATGATAGTGTGGATGGGTTTTCCGTGTACTGCGGGACACATTCTTGTTTTGTATTGAATTTTAGAGAATTATCTTTACACACCTAAAAAAGATGAGTTTTTTCTTGTTTTTTCATTTGATTATTAAAATTGTCAATGTTTGTAAATAGAACTTTTTAATAGATATCAATTTGAATTTTTTAGTAGAAGTTCAGCAGCTCAAGCTGCTAAAGAAGCAGCTCAAAGAATTAACCAACAGCTAGGAAAAGGAGGACCCACATCGCCCCCAGCAGTCAATCCAGCTCTGCAGAAGCCCGGCCCACATGCAGGATTGGGAATGGTGGTCACAGAAGAATTTAGAGTCCCAGATAAGATGGTTGGGTTGAGTAAGTTCTTAGATTTTGCAGTTCAAGAAGTTTGTTTCATTGTTTTTGTTTGGAGAAAGATTTTTCTTTCCCTATAACTAAAATATGAAATGATCGTCATTTAGTCAGCAACTATTATTCATAGCTTCTTCATATTTAGAACCAAGTTTCAACTAGACATGTTTTCAGATTCGTTGCTGTTCTATTTTCTGTTAGTTAAAAACTAATATATTTTTTTAACTGTATTACTTTTATATGACATTTTGGTCAATTTCCTAGACAACTTTTTCATAGCTTCTTAAAATTTGACTTTTAATCTTTCAACATCAGATTCAATGATTATCAGCTAGCTGGCGAGGTATTTCAGTGTGTGCACTCTTTGTTTCTTATAGTAATAGGAAAAGGAGGAGAGCAGATAACAAGACTACAGGCAGAGACTGGGTGTAAAATACAGATTGCTCCTGGTGAGTTTCTATGTTTGTTTTATTCACTGACAAACATCTACCAATTTAAAAGGACTCAATCTTGGCATTTATTATTATTTCGTGTTTTTATAGAAAGTAAATACAGATTTGCGGTTTTCTTCTATCACTCCCCTACTGCTTATTTGAAATTTGCTTCATGGTCATTTTTATACCCCACCTACTATAGTAGAGGGGCATTATGTTTTCTGGTCTGTGCCTCCGTGGGTTCGTCCGCTTCAGGTTAAAGTTTTTGGTCAGGGTAGTTTTTGAAGAAGTTGAAGTCCAATCAACTTGAAACTTAGTACACTTGTTCCCCATAATATGATCTTTCTAATTTTAATGCCAAATTATAGTTTTGACCCCAATTTCATGGTCCACTGAACATAGAAAATGATAGTGCGAAGTTCAGGTTAAAGTTTTTGGTCAAGGTAGTTTTTGATGAAGTTAAAGTTACATCAACTTGAAACTTAGTACACATGTTCCCTATGATATGATCTTTCTAATTTTAATTCCAAATTAAAGTTTTGACCCCAATTTCGCGGTCCACTGAACATAGAAAATGATAGAGCGAGTGGGGCATTCGTGTACTATGGACACATTCTTGTTGATTCCTATTTTGCACTTGTCATCAATTTGAATCAAATTAAGAAGAAAAAAGAAATATAATCAATGTTACATGTAATGTAAGAGGTGTTCAAAAATTAACTTGAAAAACAAGATACTATGTCAAACATCATGACAAAAAGTGAACAATTCAGTAAAACCTCTGATTGTCCTGGGTTTACATTAATTTTGACAAGAATAAGATGTTAAAAGAATGAGCACTCAAAAGAAACAAGCTTCAAGTCAACTGATAAAATTTATTATCCAGGTGAAAAGTGCTGACATTTAATGATTTTGTATATCAATTGATCTAATCAATTATTGTAAATAGGAAAAACAAAGATATAACAATGATGATGTTTAATGGACATTGCAATATAAGTGAAAACTTTTTTTTTTCTAATATGTAGTATGTTGGTTGAATATATGAAAATAAGTGCTGACTATTTGATTCCTTAACTGTGTTGCAGGGGAATAATATGGAATTGCCTTTAAGTAATTAGTCTTTTATGAGATTGTTTGTAATCTAAAATTTGTTGGTTTCAATTTTAGACAGTGGTGGACTTCCAGATAGACCATGCCAACTAACAGGGAGTGCTGCTTCTATTGGGTATGTACACATAGTGTTATTGTAATTTTATCACCAACATGAAGCTGAATTGAAAAAAGTTAATACCTGACATACTGTGAATTCATTATTATTTTTTTGTGGCATTTGTTTTGATATCAATTTGTCTAAAACATTCTAATAAGATAAGTAAATTTTATTATCTGCATAGCTCAGCAGGTTTAGCAAATTTTTGGTCACTATGATATACATTTCACACTAGAGTGATAGTTAATTTTTGTGATATTAAATGTCCATTTTCTTTTATATATAGAAGTCTGGTAAAGAAATTTATCAGGAGTCTTGTTTTTGGTTCAATTGCTCGTCCAGGAAAAGATTAAACATTACACTATACA
Source organism: Mytilus edulis (assembly GCF_963676685.1). Lineage (NCBI taxonomy): Eukaryota > Metazoa > Mollusca > Bivalvia > Mytilida > Mytilidae > Mytilus > Mytilus edulis. Next base: position 65,015,951 of record NC_092345.1, on the reverse strand, counting down.
GTAGTATAGAAAATTTTCCTATTGAATATATATATATATATATATATATATACAGATATTTTGAGGACTTGAATCTTTGACAAAATCATGTACAGTTAAAGTAAAAGAATGAATAAATTTTCCTTAACAGTGCTTGTAAACAGCAGATGCAGGATATCATTGCCAGAGGACAGAGTGGAAATGGTATGGAGATGGGAATGGGAGGAGGACCAGTCGGTGGTGGCAATGGTGGAATGTATGGGGACATGCAGACTGTTGTAGAAATGTTGATTCCTGGTAACAAGGTCGGACTCATTATTGGAAAAGGAGGAGAGACCATTAAAGTCTTACAGGTTGAAATAAGATTCAGACATTGCTTTATTAAATAGAACTGCATTTAATTCTATTTCACAGTACAATGTTGAGGATTTTCTTGAGATATTCTTGTTTATTTTCATAGGAATGCAATTTTCCCCCAATATTAACAGTCATGGTTGATTTTGATCAAGTTATTTAAAACTTGTTCAACTTGCTTTATTTATATGTAAGATAGCAAACTTGTCTATAAGCTTTAAATTCTTTACTCTTTGTATAATGATGTTTATTAATTATAGGAAAGGGCAGGTGTTAAAATGGTTATGATACAAGACAGCAATATTCAAACAGCCAATGAAAAACCTTTGAGAATAACAGGAGATAATCAGAACTGTCAGGTAAGATGCCCCTCTCTCAACTAAAATCTAATTAAAAAGGATGTTACTACGGTAAATTCTATAGAAGTGATGGAATGACACAGATTATTATTGTGTGTGGATTGTCTGTAGCTTCCAAATATATTATAATAGCAAACTTGGACATACATTCAGTGATATTGATAGCTTTTTTTCAAAATTAACTCTACCCTTTTTTATTGGGAAAATATGTGTCATTTTCATCAAATTGGGAAATTTATAATGACCATGAATTTGACTGGAACTCCAATTTGCTGACCCCCTTTTAAAGAGGTAAACCCTTATTTGAAATAAGACACCTAATTGTCAGTGATGATACATAAATAGACCCTCAAATCTGCACATATAGTCATTTTAGGCATGAAAAATGTTTAAATGAGTGTTTTCCAGTTTGTATTCATGCACAATTACTACTGAGACTGCACTGTCTGTGAAAATAGTTGGAATTTTGGGGAATAATTTTAAGCCATTTTTTTTGTCGAGCCCGCAACTTTTGTTGCAGAAAGCTCGACATAGGGATAGTGATCCGGCGGCGGTGTTAGCTAACTTCTTAAAAACTTTATATTTTAGAAGGTGGAAGACCTGGATGCTTCATACTTTGTATATAGATGCCTCATGTTATGAAGTTTCCGTCAGTCACATGTCCAATGTCCTTGACCTCATTTTCATGGTTCAGTGACCACTTGAAAAAAAAGTTCAAATTTTTTGTAATGTTGAATTCTCTCTTATTATAAGTAATAGGATAACTATATTTGATATGTGCGTACCTTGCAAGGTCCTCATTTCAAATTTCATTTCATGGATCAGTGAACAAGGTTCAGTTTTGGTGGTCAAGTCCATATCTCAGATACTATAAGCAATAGGGCTAATATATTCGGTGTATGGAAGGACTGTAAGGTGTACATGTCCAACTGGCAGGTGTCATCTGACCTTGACCTCATTTTCATGGTTCAGTGGTTATAGTTAATTTTTTGTGTTTTGGTCTGTTGTTCTCATACTATATGCAATAGGTCTACTATATTTGTTGTATGGAATGATTGTAAGGTGTACATGTCTAGCGGGCAGATGTCATGTGACCTTGACCTCATTTTCATGGTTCAGTGGTCAAAGTTAAGTTTTTGAGTTTTGGTCTTTTTATCTAATACTATATGCCATAGGTCAACTATATTTGGTGTATGGAAATATTGTATGATCTTTATGTCAGTCGCGCAGGTTTTATTTGACCTCATTTTCACGGTTCATTGCACAGTGTTAAGTTTTTGTGTTTTGGTCTATTTTTCTTACACGATAAGTAATAGGTCAACTATATATGTTGTATAGAAGCATTGTTAGCTGTGCATGTCTGCCTGGCTTGATTCATCTGACCTTGACCTCATTTTCAAGGTTCATTGGTCTTTGTTTAGTTATCTTGGTTAATGTTAAGTTTATGGTACAGTTGTTATAAAGCTTAGCTTTATACTTAGGACTATCAACATAATATCAATGATTAGTATAGAAGGCGAGACATTTCAGCGTGTGCACTCTTGTTTCAAATTGGGATTCTTCTCCAGGGGAAAAAGCCTTTATTCTCTGGTAATTTAAAGTCGTATGAAACCTCAAATTAAAAAAAAAATATGCATATGTTTTTTTAAAATTAAATGGATAGTTTTCATTATACAACTTACGTACATATACTTTTTTTTGAGGAAAATTCTTTAATTTGTTTTCATTTAGAAGAAGTTTTCTTATTATTTTTAATTGCTTGCTGCCAGGAGGCAATTCGCCGACATATTTTCCGTATGCATAGTGACCTAAGCGTGACCCTCCTCGTAAAAACCCGGTGATAGCAATATGCATGAATCTGTCAATAAAATAAACGATAACCTGATTGTACATGTTAAACACGTGCTACATACCCATGCTTTTTGTTGATTATTTACTATAAGGTGACAATCGGTAAACTTCGGCTTCAAAACACGGCATTTAATGAGTAGCCATATTTGTTAAATCATAACAGACAGATGGAAAAAAAAATTGACGATTTTACGATATATTTGAGTAAAAAATGATAAAATCGTGCACAGAGGACTATGTTTATGATATATACATGCATTGGTTCAAGAATTGGATGAACATTATTTTTCACCAGTCACTCGTTTCTTATGACTTTAAGGCAAACAATATCAATGTACATTTAGTTATAAAACTTTGTCACATTTAATATATATCAAATCAGTTCTTTATTTCATGCTTTATTGCAGAAACTTTAATCAATAAATCAATTTTTTTGAGACGTTTCGGCCATTGGCTTTGTTGGTTTATTGATACAGTTATATAAAGTATGTTCCCTATTGGAATTTTAAAAACAAGAAACTTATCATTTAAAGGGTGTTAATAATTAGGGCCCCGCCAAAGGCGTGTCGCCCTATAGTGATCAGTCTGTCCGTCCGTCCGTAACACTTTGTGTCCGCTCCATATCTAGAGAACCATTATGATTTCATACTTTATACTTTACATGTTTATTAACCACCACCAGAGGGCGTGTCATGATGTATGTACAACTTCCTAGGTCAAAGGTCAAGGTAAAAAAACTTTCAGTTGACAACCCTGTGTCCTGTGGTGAAGATCGTGTCCGCTCTATATCTTGAGAACCGTTATGATTTCAAAGTTTATACTTGACATGTATATGAACCAACACCAGAGGGTGTGTCATAATTTATAAACGATTGCCTAGGGCAAAGTTCAAGGTCAAAAACTTTGGTTTCAGTTGACAACCCCATGTCCTGTGGTGAAGAGCGTGTCCGCTTTATATCTTGAGAACTGTTATGATTTCAAAGTTTATACTTGACATGTATATGAACCAACACCAGAGGGTGTGTCATAATTTATGAACGACTGCCTAGGGCAAAGTTCAAGGTCAAAAACTTGGTTTCAGTTGACAACCCTGTGTCCTGTGGTGAAGATCGTGTCCGCTCTATATCTTGAGAACCGTTATGATTTCAAAGTTTATACTTGACATGTTTATAAACCAACACCAAAGGGTGTGTCATAATTTATTTACAACTTCCTAGGTCAACGGTCAAGGTCAAAAACTTTGATTTCAGTTGAAAAACCCATGTCCTATGGTAAAGATACAATTTTTTAATGCACATTATTCACAGCGGGGCCCACAGAGATTGCTCCCATCTCAATGATATCTAGTTAGCTCAAAGTGATGAAAATATAAAGATTATTGGTGTAAATTTATGTAAAGTGAACAAACAAACATTTATGATCAGAAAATGTCTAGGAAATGTTGAAATTGATAATTGCGATGGGATTTAGATGACAAGTACCTAGTATGATTCTAATCCTTTCAAAATTTTTGCAGTTGTATATATTTATGTGTCCAAATTTGCACCAACTGTTCAGGGTACTACCTCTGCGGTTGCTTCAGGCTGCGCTCAGCAAAGCATTATATTATTAATTTGTCAATGCTTAAGTGTTCTCTTTTTCATTTGTAGAGAGCAAAAGAAATGGTCATGGATTTATTAGCAGAGAAGGAAATGGAAGTAAGTATATATATTTAAAACAACTAAAAACCTCTTTAAATCATTAGATTCCATAGCAAGTTCAAGATGAACATAATACAGTGTGTTAAGGTCAGATAGATTGTACATATAATATATCATGAAACCCAACACATTTGGTATAAAAAAATAATGCGGGTAATAACTATGGCTGCCACTGATTACTTAGATTATTTTGATTGTTGACAATGCACATAATTAGAGCCCATATGACCATTGATTTGTCAGATGGGTGTCGTCATGTGCTACATTAATGTAAGATATCGCTAACACCATAAGGATGTGTATTCATTCTGTGAATGGGGTTTGATAGTAGACCTTACAACACTTTATCAAAAAACAACTAAAATTAAAGAAGCATATGTATTTAAAGACGATATTTTTTATAAAAAATAAATGCCCCCTTCACCCACACAACCCCCCGAAAACACACATTTATCTAAAGGACCCTAGGTAAGTCAGTTGTGCCTCTAAATTTTCTTAAGAAAAAAAAAAAGATTTAATTTAAGCTTCATCTCCACTTTACAAAGTTGTTTCAATTTAAACACAAAACTTGCATTTGATTATGATGAGATTTTTGTTTTGTTTTCAAGAGTTATACTGTAGTAGAGGTTTTTCTGTGGTCACCAGGTTAAGCAAATATGTTAGTTGAAGTTTTTAGTAAGATGTAGACAATTTCATAATGATGAATTGTTCCCTTATAGAGAATCAATATTTATGTGCATTATACACAAGATTTTTTATTGGTTGGACTCTTTTAGAGAAAATTAACTCCATGGATCATTGATCATATCACAATTTCTTGTGGACTGCAATATTGTAAATTTTTGTCTGAAAAATTTGAGAGCTAATATTCCTGTACCTTTATAAATAGAAATCTACCACTTAAGATAATTGCATCCCATTAATTCAATATTTCTTAATAGTCAAGTTGCACTTCAAACTTAAAAAATCAACAGAAAATGCACATAATTAGAGCCCATGTGACCATTGTTTTGTCTAATGGGTGTCGTCATGTGCTACATTAATGTAAGATATCGCTAACACCATAAGGATGTGTATTCATTCTGTGAATGGGGTTTGATAGTAGACCTTACAACACAATCCAAAAAACAGTTTTAAAACTTGGAAGATGCATATGTACATGTATATTAAGTAGAATTTTTTTTTAATAATAGAAATAAATATCTGACTTATGCCCCCCTTCGATGAGATGCGCTCAGGGTGATTAGTTCTACTTCCTTAAAGGGAAACTTCGCAAAAAAATCAAAAATTGATATTATGTTCATTCTGTATAAAAATGCTCAAATTCATAGATATTAAAGTTTTATTCCGCTAGATAAGCGATCACCATCGATTTAAAATTTAGAGTATCAATTCTCTGCGATCCGCCATTTTGTCTTCTTTCCCGATTAATAAAAACGATATGTCTATAAACCACAAAGAAACAAAACTACAGTAACCGATGTAGTCGTAATTGCGTGTCGATATCTTGTCAATCGTACGGTTGTTTTATCCGACTAACTAACTTGATACGAAAAATATTCTTACTTTTTTTAAATTACCATGGTCTGTTGTTTTTAAACTGTTGATATTGGAATTAGGTGAAAAGTCAAAGTTGAAATCATAAATAAGTGTTCCGTGAAAATTGTTTTCGAAAATCTAATTTGTTCATAATTCTTTAAAGTAATAAACAAATATATTTTGATCTTCCCTCATCTGATCACCAGCATGGCTAAAGGTATTACTTCCAAAGGTATTGTGAGGGGTGTGAGGTGACACGTCCAGGTATTCAAGCGATTTCCTGTCGGGCTTGCAAGTTCATGCATCGTTTCACTTCTGCAGGTATTGATCAGTGTACACGGCTGATAACTTATAACTTATAACTTTCCATTTTGAACTATCAGATGAATAATATACAACTCTGTCTTACTTGTCACAAGGACGTATATTAGTTATACGTCCTTGCTTGTCATTACTAAACTCATACGCTTGTTTATAAATAACATTTCTGGTGTAAAGAATATAATTCATAAACATATAAATAATACCCAAAAAATAAGATTTGATGAAATTAAAATCTATTTAAATATTTTTTCCAAGGGTGAATTTAGGAAAATGTAATATATAGTCATTGTCAATAGTGAAGGACAGATTGGAACAGACCAGAAATATTGATTTAAAAAAATGTACGCACTTGCAGTTGCCGACGATTCGTTTATACGACTGGATAGAAAGTTACGGAACTATAGCGCAATTTAAGATATATACATGTATACATTGAACATAAGAAAAAAACATATATTTTGAATAAATAGGGGTAAAAGTGTTGTAAATAGACTAGTCCACGTATGCCAACAGTATGTAATCATCGAATGTCGATAAACTATTGTATACCAGAAGAAGAAGAGAACCAATTTGATTTAAATACAGGTCGATGTATAACTTTTGCTTTGGTTCATTGAAGCTGTGGACCTAGTAAAATCACAGATTTATATTTCAATAAGATTGTTCTCGAACAAAGGAAGTAATTCGTCATCACAATTGTTATATATGCCACTGGACGAACACTAATTATCCCCAGGGAATGTGAATATTTTGCTGGGAAACTTTTGAGTATCAAAGTTTCAAATTAATTTCGGGATTTATTTTCTTTCTTGGTATTCAATAACAGAAAAAAGAATAAATTACTTGTTCGCTAAATAGGGGTATTCTTGTCAGATAAAAGACTTTTAGTTATATTTAAAAAATAGGGAAATATGACATTAAATTGGTTCTGTCTTTTTTTTAAACATCGTTAAAAAGATGTGTGTCTAAGGTGAACGCCACAAGAACCCTGTAATACTAGTACGAGAGTATAGCATGTAAACATTCCTTCTCAATAATATGGTTGTATTGGAAATCTTTTCATACAGATTGACAACTCATTGTCCGATATGCATGTAATATTTGCCACATGACGCCCATAGTTCTTTCTACCATCATCATCTTATTCTGTGATATTGCTGTAAACATCGATGGTTCAGACCCAAACAAAATGGGAGTAATGGACCTTCAGAGCTTCACCGTGTTATACACTTGTGAAATATATAGACGAAATTTCTGTATTGAAATGAATCTACATCTCACAAACAGGATTTTCAAATAACGATTGTGAGCAATCACCTTACAAACCAATATAAACGTATGGCAAGATATAACCATGAAGGAATTTAGTTTTTGTCAGACGCAAGAACTCATCACTATAGATATCATAAACGTATACGTATATATATGCATACAGTTTCAAATATTAAGAACAAGCGGTCGATGTCGATAGTCTGTTTTCTAACTGTTCAGAGTTAGACATGTCACTTGTTCATTCTTGGAAGCCTTCATATTCCCCGTCTAACGATGGGAACTCTTTCTGATTGTGTTGACTATAAATGCTTGTTTGGTAATTCTGTCGTTTATCTGTACAAGCGGTTGCATTTCCTCTCCTTTCCCAACAAACAAACGAACGAAACGCCACTAGTCTGATTTCTCTGGAGCTCATCCTCAATGGCTCTTATACGTCAGGAAACTTACATGTATACTAATAATGATTGTATCAAGAACAACGATGTATGGACGAACTATTATAAATTCGTCAATATCAGTTATGCATGACTAAAATATAACTTTTATTACAACTACTGTATTACTTATTTGGATTAATGACGGCTATCATGTTCAACATTGCACAAATATTATCATAGAATTTTAAAAAAAATCCTCAAAAATCCTCAAAAGAAATAATGCCTTAGCTTAGATAATTGATATTCTTTTCACAAAAAGTTCGTGTAAATGATTGTCAAATGAATTTAATTATGTAAGAATAAAATGTTAAAAAGAAACTAAAAAAAAATCATGCATGTTGTATGTTGTATTTTTTTGTCAATTAAAAACTTTAAAATTGCAATAGTTTTATTAGCATTTAAACACAGCCAGATTTGAATACAAGTTAAGAAATTCCGGTAAAGTCAATGATATCAAACAGATGTACAATGGTATATCAAATTGGGTAATATTGCATTTAGTTTTTATAAAAGATAAAAACTACTATTTTTTGCTTCATATTTGAATCTTTACGCCAATTGCCGCTAAGAAAGTAATCAAAAATTGTTTCCTTTTATTTTTATACACTTTCGGAATTACGAATCTGAATTTTATTTTCAATTAATTTACACAATTTAATTATTGTATCTTTATTCTCATCGTGTATTAAATCTTAGTGTATTAACATCGTGACAGCATACTCTTTCTAATCCTTTCTGTTTATCCTTTCCAAATAACAACATTTATACCTGTGTACCCTTGAACTCACACCTGCGGCTAAATAGCTACAAGGTAAACGAATTGACCTCAAGCCGAGAAATATACAGTGACCTTTACAAAATAATATACACACTCTGCTCACACATTAGTTGCATTGAAATGATTATCAAAACAATAACGGTAATATTTTCAGTTCAATATCAGTAAAAATGTTCAATAAATATTTTATGAAAAAAATCTCAACAATAATTAATTAAATTTATTCAAAAACATTTACTAGAGATAATTTTATAGGAGTTTAATTCAATCAATACAAAACGGTATATGCATATTCATTTTCGTTCATTCTTATATTGTGGTTCATAACTTCGACCATTCGTCAGCTGTGCGCTTTTAATTACATATATTGTCGATAAGCTATAAGAGTTAAACAGATTTTATTTTTTCCCAGAATTCAATAAATCGGGCTAATACGTCACGACCCACTCGAGAATTCAACCAAAAAAGTTACAAATACTTGATTTTCTCCGTTATTAGAAGGAATATAAATTTAAAACTTTGCAAATGTGTTTTTTATGTTAAGATGAACATAATTAGATGATAAGTAAAAAATCACGGAATTTCCCTTTAAAGATAAACTTTTTGGGATCCTCATTGGAAAATTTTATAACCCAGGAAAAAAAGAAAGTCCACAAAATAAATTTAAGTATTATAGTTGAGTACAGTCTGTAACCATACTTGTAAAAGTAATTCGAAGAAGAATCAAACTTTTTTATTTGAAATATTTACTCAAATACAAAATGTTTTTTAGTCATTATTTATTGAGAATTGCATAAGAAGCTTTAAACCCTGGAATTATTTTAAAAAAAATCCTGCTTATATATTCTGGAGTATTTTAAAAGTAAAGAGCCAAAACTACCAAGATACTGCAAATGATTTGAATATGCATTTGCAGAAAATGCACATAATTAGAGCCCATGTGACCATTGTTTTGTCAAATGGGTGTCGTCATGTGCTACATCAATGTAAGATATCGCTAACACCATAAGGATGTGTATTCATTCTATGAGTGGGGTTTGATAGTAGACCTTACAACAACCATAACACTTGTCATTAACTCTTATTGAAAAATTAAAATTAATAGGCAATACTTATGATCAGCTATGATGGGTTAATTTTTGAAGGTCTTAAATGGCAATTCAACACTTGTATTCCATGCTCTCGTGCTTTTTATGCTCCATTTATGGGCATTATGTTTTCTGGTCTATGCGTCCGTCTGTCCCGCATCAGGTTAAAGTTTTTGATGAAGTCTAAAGTTCAATTAACTTTAAACTTAGTACATATGTTTCTTATGATATGATCTTTCTGATTTCAATGCCAAATGAGAGATTTTTTCCCATTTTCACAGTCAACTGAACATAGAAAATGATAGTGCGGATGGCGCATTCGTGTACTATGGACACTTTCTTGTTTCACTCTAGAATGATTCAAACAAGTCTTGCAGGAAATTTCCAGGGAACAGGATTTTTGACTAAATTAATTTAAGTAGTATTCCAGTTATTGTTTGAGGATTGTACAGGAGGTTATTGGCTAGCTCAGTGTATCCTAAACTGTCTGACCAACAAAATGTCAGACAAACCCGATTACAGTTTTGCAGAGACTGCTAGCTCTAATTTCTTCTGTGCTATAATTTATGAATATTTTCAATGATGCTTTTCAAACCTCACTATGTTGTTGCAATTGACAAAATGGAGGTCAAGTTTAATACTTATTTTCAATGTTGTTCAGGGGTAAATTATGGTCCTTGATTGACTTGAAAGTGGCATTTCTGTTGTTTCTGTACAACAAGCTAACTGTTTTAACCAATTCTTTAAGCTTCTATTATTTTGTCATTGATGAAAAAAGGAAATGGAGGTGCAGTACAAATAGACAGTTTTCAGTGTAAAAAAAATATTTTAGTTGACAGATTAAAAACTGTTCAAGTCGCCGTCTGTGATGATAACATTAGTTTCTTAAATATTGAATCAACTGATAACAACAGTTATAATGAAAGCCAAATGCACATAATTAGAGCCCATGTGACCATTGTTCTGTCAAATGGGTGTCGTCATGTGCTACATTAATGTAAGATATCGCTAACACCATAAGGATGTGTATTCATTCTGTGAATGGGGTTTGATAGTAGACCTTACAACAATTAAACACTGGCCATAAAACTATTTGGAAAAATTAAAATAAACGGGCAATACTTATGATCAGTTTTGAAGGTCTATGATTGTAAGTCATTTTGAAGGTTTATAATTGTAAGTCATCACTTTTATGCCAATCTCTGGTGTTAGTTTTTATCTAGAATGGTTTCAATCAACAGTCATACAGAACATTTTCAAACTGTAAGATTTTTAACTAAATTCATTATTTAAGTAATTGTTTGAGGAGTGTACAGGAGGCTGGTGACAAGCTTCAATTGGTTCAGTGCTATAACTAATAAATGTTTTCAATCATGCTTTTAAAACCTCACCATTGAGTTGTCTTCATTGCTTTTACAAGGACTCTAATAAGAGATTAATATCTTTAGTCTGTGATGTTTACTTAAGTTGACTAATTGAATCAACTGATAAATATTGAAGCAAAATGCACATAATTAGAGCCCATGTGACCATTGTTTTGTCAAATGGGTGTCGTCATGTGCTACATCAATGTAAGATATCGCTAACACCATAAGGATGTGTATTCATTCTGTGAATGGGGTTTGATAGTAGACCTTACAACACTTGTTTCAAATATGATTATATCTACATTAAATTTTTACTACAGTATTATTTTAGTATGAAGGTTAGCATTGCCTAGTCTAACAAAAGTAGATCCCCCAATGGGGTTTTAAAAAATAGTTACATTAAATAACTTACTTGCATGTATATATTTGATGTGTATGACCCTTATTGATTACATCTATTTTTAGTCTATGGGAGGTGGATATGGCAACTTTGGTGGTCAGAATTCCAGCGGGTCAGAGGTAAGTTTTATTCTCCATTTTGATAGTAGACAAGTTTATTAATAAAAAAAAATGCTGTAATCTTTTACCCAGCTTGCAATTCATATTCAGAGAAAAAAAGGTCTTGATCTTCAGATAAAGTTAAACATGTGAAAGAAAGCAGAAAAAAACTGAAACAACAGTTCTGGACACATCTAATTGAACACTGGGTATCAAAAGTTAGTTGAAGAATGAAATAATTGTATCCAAAATAAATCTGGACTAGTTCATAAACCACACACTAAAGATATATACCAGCCAGTCTTTTGAAATGTAATCTTAAGATTGCTACAAATCATATGTCATTGAGACTTGATATTAGATAAAAAAAAAATTGTGTTCGAAGTTAATTTGAACCAGTCCTGAAGTTTAAACTTGTAAGAAAATACCCTTGAATAGCTGTTGGTCCTCCGAAACATGTGCAAGGAAGGAATGATATATTTTATGAATTAGTAGACATGTAGATAACTTAAAATAATTCACTTCTTAAGGATATAAATATGTGATTTTTTTCTATGTAGATTCAAGTTCCAAGAAGTGCAGTAGGAATTGTTATTGGAAAGAATGGAGATATGATCAAGAAAATCCAATCAGAGACTGGTGCTAAGGTTCAGTTTAAACCAGGTTTGTAGAAATTAAGAGGTGAACATGTAGATATAATGCAGAAAGAGAATCTAATCTGAGACTTTTATTTTGCTATGATTCAGAAACAGGCATGGCAGAATAAGAAATGTTTAGCAAGGATGATTTGATTTGGAAATATGATACCGAGTTAACCAATTTTATTTGACTGAAGTGAAGTGTTTGAAACCTGCCCATATTTTAGGATAAATAGAAATATGATTTTAAGAAAAAATTAAGAAAAAAAGAAATGTTTACCTTTTGTTCATCTGCATTTAATTTAGATTAAGAATTTCAAAGTAACTATCAATCATCTTATTTTCCTTACATGATTTATGATAGAAATAAATGGTTCAAATAATATTTTGAAGGTTGTACATGTGCAGTCGTGTTTCCCTTCTATTATAGTCAATGATCAACACACCGTTTTGCACATTTTTGCGTGTAATCTTGTTACAAAGATGCACATTTTATCAGAATGTGTAAAATGTTTCCCAAATTTTCAGTATCCATCGATGAACTTTTAAAATAACTGAAGTTTCTGTTGAATACAATTTAGTTATAATATAAAGTAGCAATTGATAATCAGATAAAAAAAAATGAATGTTTGTAGATGATGGTAGAACTGATAACCGAGTATGTACTATCAGTGGTGCATCAGATAAAGTACAAGCTGCTATCCAGATGATTCAGAGGTTGTTACCAGACGAGGTCAGTATCTCCATTATAGAAAATATATGTATAAGCTAGCTCAAGTACTTTGGCAGTTGGTAATTAACAAGAATCATAAATTTATCTTGGCATCCATCTTATTTGCTTACTATAACAATGACATAAAATGTTTACCAAATAAAATATATGCACCCCTTGTAGTTCAGAACAGGTTAAAAGTAACCAGTCAAGTATTTGACTTTCAAAATTTATAAGCCTCAACTCCTTAGACCGACACTAACGCATTGAACCAGGAAATCTGGCAATCAGCTGAATTACTTGTTTCCATGTTACAAGAATTATTAAAATAATCTGACAAACATCAATCTGAAAGTCACAATCTCTTTTCAACAATAGCAGGATACAATAAGACAATACAATTACATATACATACCATACAGATATTGCTGAAGTTTAATTTATACATCTATAAGCTAAAATGATGCCAGGATTAATAGAATTCATGCATACTTGTGTTTTTTTTTTTCAATTTTAATATGATATTCAAGAAGTGTTTTTACAGATCTTATGGCATGTGTTTAATTTCTTGTCTCTCTTTTAGGATGGTGATTTCCCATTTCAAGGTGGAATGGGTAGAGGCTTTGGTCGTGGAAGAGGGGGACCTGGAGGAGGAAGAGGTGGATTTGGGCCAGGTGGTGGCCGTGGAGGAGGAAGAGGAGGTGGTGGCGGCGGAGGCATGGGAGGTTTTAATGATGAAAACTTCTTCCCTGTGCCAGCTGACAAATGTGGCTTGGTTATTGGAAAAGGTAGGACTTCTTGATACATTTGCTTAATTTTATAAAACATGCAACGTCATTATTTCAATGGTACATAAAAAATTCTCTCTTTCCTTTTATTTCTTAATTGAAAACTTTTCAGCAAGTTAAGAAAAATGTGATTTTAGGTCAATATGAAATAAATAACTTGAAATTACAAATGATTTCAGCTAAATCTTTCAATATTATTGATAAAGAAATTTAATGTCAAATGGAATTTTAATCAGTAGTCATGTTTGAACAAACCAATTGATGAAAAAAAAACTAAGAAAAATTGTTAATCTAGGTAGTTATCATGTGATTTACACCCGAGAAGTTTTAAATGGTCAAGATGAAAGGTATATAGGAGCAACTGGCCTTCATGATTCCTATAGGTCCCATCATTTCTGATAGTAAATTTGTGTTTTAAAAACTATTACTGATTGACATATATTATATTATTAGGTGGAGAAACAATCAGACAGATCAATCAACAGTCGGGGGCCCACGTTGAATTGCAGAGAAACCCAGGTCCAAATCCTAATGAGAAGGTGTTTGTTGTCCGTGGTAACCCACAACAAGTTCAACAAGCTGTTCAAATGATAGCAGAGAAAGCTGGAGTTCCAGTGGTATGTTCTATTGTTAAAATTTCATAACTTGACTATTTTTCTTCTGCAAAAATAGAAGTGTCAGTGTAATAACTTTTATAGTTCTAAAAATTCTAAAAATATTATTATTTTGAATATATTAAGTCTGATATATATTGATTCTGAATTAATGAGAAAAATCTTGCCGAGACCACAGTATATAGAAGACTGATCTTGATTCTGAATTTGTGACAAAATATTTCCGAGACTGATAACCATAGTATATTTAAATGTTAGTACTGTTTAAATTAATTTATTTCTGAACTAGCAAGTGAGTAAAGTATTTGTTTGTTACAGGGTGGTGGTCCTGGAGGACCTGGTCCAGGTGGTCCACATGGTGGTATGGGTGGACCCGGTGGTCCTGGAGGGTATGGAGATCAGTTTGGTGGCAATGGTGGTCCAAGTCCAGGAGATCAAGGCCAGTTTGGCGGTCCTGGGTAAGCATGCCATTAAGTTTGGTTTCTGTAATGATATTTGTACATTTATTTCTGCCGCATGAGCTTGAACCAAAGTTTTGTGATAACATTATATTTGCTTCAATTTACAAAATTATATTGAAACGAATAATAGAAATCTTTTTGGAATTTTCATTTATTTTGGACAGTCATGATATTGTCAAATTTTAATCGAAGAATTCTGTTTTAAGAATTCCTAGACTTTTAGAATTAAAAAAATGTAAGGTCAAAATAATGCAAACCTCCAAAATGATTTTTTCTTGGCATTACTGAAACATAATTTTGTGGAATTTTTGCCAGGCCAAATGATGGAGGAAATAGTCCTTATGGTGACCATTATGGTCAGTCAGGGTAAGTCCTTGTTCAGTTGATCACGTTTTTTTATTCTTTAGATATGTTTTGACTAACACATTGTAACTTTACATAGATTAAATTGCAACTTGAAGAATTGGTCTTCAAAACTCGCATTATAAAATATGTATGGGTAAAAAAGGAACACGAATATAGCTGAAGTGTTACACTGAACCTTTTAATTTTTATAGCTTTTTACTAACCTTTGCTTGAAAAAGTCCTGATAGGATTAGTCTCATGTGAAGAAAAAAAAAGAAAGAATTTCTTCCATTTCTTGTTATAAGCTCAATAATTGTTTTTAGAAAGTGAAAGTGTTGAAAAGCTTTGATATAGTGTCGATTTAATGGTTTGAAATTAAGGTCAAGTTGTGACAAATTGATATTACACTTATTTGTTAGAAATGTAACACACAGGTCTCTTGAAAATTATCAATGGATATTGATGTTAAAAATAATTTCATAATAATTAAGTTAACACATGATACCAGTTCTGTGATTTTCAATACATATGAGATGTGTGGAGGAATATTTGAGTTTGGAATTTTATCAACTAATTTCTCTAAGTTATAGCTCAATTTTGAATAGGAAATAACTGGTATTTTGTTTTGAATCAGTAGTAAATATTAATGAGATGAACACACTTACAATCGCTTTTGTGTTTAATCACTACATTTGAAGTGTCTACCTTGGTTCTGTAGAATAGTGCTATAAAAAATATAACTAAATATGGAAACAAGATATTGAATTTTATTTTATTGGTAGCCTGCTTTATAACTAGAACAAACACTACCTTGTTGAGAATTTTTTGTGAAAACACTATATAGATTACAAGGATTTTATGATGAAGTCCAAATCACTCTTTCATTCTATACAATTTTTATTTGATGATAACCCATTCTTTGAAACTAGTAATCAAAGTGCTGCTTAAACATACTTGACCACCTTGTTAAATTAGTATGTACTTCATAAAACCTTGGATGGTCTTTGCAACATGACTGCATGAACTTTTCAATTCATTACAAAAAGTTAATTATTACCGAAAAATATAAACAATCAAAACCATATACATTTTGTGGTGATTTTTGTAAAATTCTTTGACAGATTATCAGGGTTCAATTTTTTCAGATGTTAAAATTTAATTACATTTTTCTTTTAACAGTGGTCAACCCCCTCAACAGTATGGTGGACCTCAGGGTGGCCAAGGAGGCTGGGGAGGAGGCGGTGGTGGTGGTGGCGGCGGAGGAGGAGGAGGATGGGGTGGTGGTGGTAACAGTTATGGAGGACCCCAGGGTGGTCCTGGATATCAACAGCCTCAACCTCAACCATCTGGAGATCCAAATCAGAGTGAGTAAATAGGAACTACTGAAAATAAGTATGAAACTAGGTAGAATTTAGGATGACTTGTAATTCCAATGCTGTTGTAGGTTTGAGATATAACAACAAGTATGATAGGAAATGTCTATTCCCTTTAAATAACATTGATTTTAGTCTGAACTTGTTAGGGTTGAGAAGTAATCATTACTGAACATGAACATCAATGTACCAAATGTCATGGCAAACGACCTTATCCCAATGTTAAACTTGATTTAAAATTTGCAATTTAGGGAGGGGGGGGTAATGAAAATTGTTCGTTTTACTTCCTGGTCTGTTTTGTCCCTTGGTCGATCCCATGTCGGGTCAGGTTATAGTTTTGGTTTCAAATAGTTAACCATCAAATTTTGGTGGCATCAGCTTGTTAACTACGTATACATGTTTATTATGGTGTGAACTTTCTAAGATATATGCCAAATTAAGGACATGAAAATTCACAATTAAGTCTAAATCAAATCCCAAAGGTGTGAAGAAAAGTCTTGTTCCTTTTCTGGATGTCTTGGTCATGATTCAGAATTAATATACCTTAATTTCACATTAAAAAAAAGTATTATGTTTGAGAAAGAATTATAGCTGTGTTAACACATTCTGTACATTATTGCTAATTACATTTAAGTACTAGTACATTATAAGCCAAAAGAATCAATCTAAAAATTTTGATGGGGGGAAATACAACAAATAATGGTTCAAGAAATTAAAAACACTTCAGAATTAATAAGCCTTTTTTGAAATTTTGTTTATTTGCTTGAGCTTTAATTTACTAGTAGTTGTACTTATGACCTTGACCAATCAGAAGAGGAAATTGCATTGCTTTAAAATAAATAATATATGTAACAGGTAAACAGGCTCAAGATAACGCTGCAGCATGGGCTGCTTACTATGCCCAGTTCTACAACCAGACTCCCTATGCTCAGTATGGTGGACAACAGTTTCCTGCAGGACAACAACCCCAGCAGCAGCAACCTGTTCAACAGCCACAGCAGCCAGCTTCTCAACAACCTTGTTAGTGGAACCTCACTTTCAATAATTATCTTTATGTTGTAAAAATTTAAAAATGAATAGACTGATTTTTTTTTTCTCTCTCGCTATGATTGATTGAACCACAAATACAGTAGGAATCACTTTCTAGAACGCTAGTTTTTTTAGAACAATTTTATTTATATGTTGTAGCATTGATTTCGGGGTTGATTCTATTTGGCTTTACTGGGGATTTTTGCTATTGTTGCTTCTGATTTTATCGTTATAATTTCTAGATTAAACATGTTGATTGGCACCAGCCATTTCTTCATTTTATTTTCATGAGTAAAATCATTTCTAATCATTTGGCATGCAACATTACTAAGTTTGTGTAATTAAGATAGGATATCGGGTAGATTAATTTAAAACCAACTAGAAAATTCCCCAAAATATACCCTCAATTGTCTCAAAACTTTGAGAGATAATCAGTTGGTTCAAAAATACTTGAATGTAATGTTTTTTCTTCCAGCGGCCATCAACCCACAAACTGGGCAGCCAGATTACAGTCAAGCATGGGCAGAGTATTACAGACAACAAGGAATGTTTACACAGGCACAGATGGTCTTACAACAAGCTGCAGCCTTACAGGCAGGGGCAGGTGGTCACCAGCCTACACAGCCTCCTCAGTAAATTACTAGTAACAGGTACAATACTACTTTTATTATTAGATATAAAAAATATTTGTTTTTTCCACTTGATTATTAGATCTAAAAAATATTTGTCTTTTATTTATTGTTTTATTTATTCTTTCCACAGTAAATGGAGTATTATGTAATTGATGTCTACGATCAAAGGCTCTACATTATGTCATCTGTTGCTTTTATAATAAGTTGAAAGTGTTGTGATTGGATTGAGAAACAATTTATATAAAAGTATAGAACATATCAATTATTTGTAACCAAAAGCATCTGAATCTGAAGATGAATTTATACAGGAGGGTTCCAAACAATGTCAAGTAGAGATGTTTACACTTGAACAACTCATTGATTAATTTACAAAATTTAGCATGAATATAATGGAGAGAAAAAAAAATCAAGATGAAGAGAACTGTTAATAGTAAATGATTCATTTTCTTTCATTTTAGGAATCGAATGGCAATATTTTGGTCGAGACTTTTATATAAGACTGTTGTGAAAGAATCATCATATTTAACATCCACACAGAAGACATAGGCTACTATTGAAAAGTGCTCATCTTGACAATGAACTTTTAACTAAGACTTTTGCATTGGGGTATTCTTTAATTTGTTAAAATTGTAAGTGCATTTTTCTATATAAAGTTGTTTTCTTATTGATAAAAGTATATGTTTATTGCCATTTCATGTTGCAAATTGTGATTCATTATTTTATGTAAAGAAGAGTATTTTATTATCATTGATGATCATTTTATCTTGATGCCCTTGTATTGTATATGATATAAAACATTTCTGTACTTCAGTGCCAAATTTGCATGAATTTAGGATACCCCAAAGCAAGTCTCTCTTTTTTTCATTGTCAGGGATTATTTTTTTTTGTCTGTCATAAAATATAGTTGTAGGACATAGTTTGTTTTATACTTTTTAGACAATACATTCCAAATGGTAAATGCTTATTTTTTTGTTTCTTGAAAATATTGCAATTTATTCACTGTTATTTATATTATGTATTCTTGAAAATTATTTTGCATTGCAATCAAAACTCTTAATATTGATCGTGAAAGACTTATTCTTTTTATTTTGTGTTAGTTGTAGTTTTTCAGAGAAAGACACTTGTTTAATTTTAATGAAAATAATGTGCATTGAATTTATTGCTGTTAAAAGATTTCATATTGATATCATGTTTTACTTGAAATGTTAAAAGTATTTTAAAGAAGATAATAATGCCTTTTGAAATGATAGAGATATATAATTTCATTATTTTGTTGAAATGACTTTTTGAATTGTTTTTTTACATAATGAATTTGCATTGCATATGATATAAATGAAAACTTTTTCGTATTGATATATTTTCCATTGCATATTGGTCGTAATGATTATTTTAGTTTCACTTGAACAATGAATTTTTAAACATTTGAAATATTGATATTTTTTTGCCATGTCTTATTGAAATACAAAATGTATGTTTCTAGTATTATTATAATATGATGCATTGAAAAAACATGTCCAGGAGAGGTAACCTCCCTTTAACTAAGTGAGATTACCTCTCTTTCTTTGCTTAAAATGATGATTATATCCAACTATATTATTAATGTCTGTTAAATTGATGATGATGATACCCATGTGTTGATGATGAGACTTCTATTATGCATTGCGTTGTTCATTTATATTGAGATCGTCGATTCTTGTTGCCATAGAAGCTGGTCCCCCAAAGCCTCCTGCCCATTGGTCATCGTTGTAAATAGTGTGTTGTATATCCCATACTTATTCAGGTTTTCCTTTATTGGACCTAGCGCCAAGATATTGTTTATGTATGAGCTGTTGGTGTTAAATAATTATTAGTATATTCTATCTAGGTGATTTGACCATTAATCTTTACATAGTTCTTAGCCATTTTTTCTTGATATTTGCTTGGTATATGTTGTTTTTAATTTGTAATTGGTATTCACAGATACACACAATCATCCATGTTACCTTAACTGATTGATCACATTGAATGTCTTTTTTATATAGAGTAATGATAAAAGCATTTTAATAAATAACTATGTAAACCCAGTGATAACTATCTCACATGTATTTCTTTTGTGCTGTGTATATGTATACTTTTTTACCCTCAGAGGGTTTCATATGTCTACCTGAGAATAGGTATGGTTATGTGACAAAAATAAATATGTTTTAAAATGAACTTGCTTTTATATGATTGCTATGATTTGCCTCTATTTATGTAGATTGGGACAGGAATTGGCATTGACAGAGGCTGTAATGGAGAGAGAAAAAAGGCTGCAAATCGATACTAGTCCTGACCAAAAATGGCCTTTGTTTGGAGAAAATTATGGACATAAAAATATTTATGCATGAAATTGAATATCTATGGCATATTTGTTACTTGCTTAAAATTCATTGAAAATTTTTGTGAATGATTGTTGAATGATGCCTTTTTCAGACTGTTTTGTGCCATATTTTGCAATCTCGTTTATTAATTGACATTCTTATGAAATTTGATATTTGCATTGACAAAACTGTATGTTGCTATTAATATGACAAAATCATCACTGCCATAATTTTATATATGACATATGCCACTTTTAGACCAATTTTAAATGCCTTTTTATATGCTCATTTCTGATTGATATCTTGCAAAATATTTATTTATTATATGCAAAATGTCCATACAAATACTGCATAATTGAGAAAAATATAGATATTTTTATACACATGATTTTGTTCCTTTCAAATGGTAGTTTGAAGTTTGAATAGATTTAACTTATTGCCGGAGTAACAGCAATAATGATAATCTCATCCAAGAGAAGAGTTCATCACTTACATGTATAGATTTAACTTGTTGCTGGAGTAACAACAATAATGATAGTCTGATATCTTCAGAGAAAAATTCAGTTTTCGCAGATAAAGAAAGTCATTGAATGGAGGTGACTATATTGTACCCTCAATGCCAAAAGTCTGATATAATCTTCCAAGGCCCCATCTTGGTTTTTACGTTTTACATAATACATGCTCCTGTTTTGAGTATGACTTCTCTTTGAAGTTTTCTTATACCATTGAGCATGGGAATTTTCTAGGCTTGTATAGAATGGAATAACTTGTTCACTTAAGATAGACAGGAGTGATTGTTCTGAGTTCTCTAATTCACCTTTTAGAAAAAAGTCTTAATTTTAAATTACAACCGAACTTAATGCATTCACCTGGCCTGTCCCTTTTGTTTTAATCCAAATTTTGTTGGGTACTATTGAGTGGGACAACTTCATATTGGGTCATTGATGAGTTTAAATGTGAGCACTAACCTGTTCCGCCGTTTACCTACTTTCTGTTTGAAGCAATTTCTGAAATGAATTTAGAAGGGTATAGAATTTTGTCATCTGATTCTACTGAGCAAAATGACAATATTTCCAATATCTTGTCAGTAATGTGTCGACACACTAGATCTGATGGACACCACAGTTGTGAAATTTAGATTAGACTGGAAGCTAGGTCTCTTTATTCATAGCGATAATTTTGATGCCTGCAGCAGACGGTACATTTTTGAAACAAGATACCTTAAGGATGATTAAGGCTAAGTTTGGGTTTTTGGAAAGATTAGAACTTGATTTAGTTCTAAATCTTTACTTAGGCACCGGCTTCCCTAACAACAGGACAGGTTAGCTACTGTTACTAAATGTATTCACACTGAAATATAGTTCCCTATGGTTCTGATGTATGTGCACATAATACACATATAAACTGAAAAAAACTGGGTACATTATTGGAGCAGTTCATTCAAGAATGTATGTCATTAAGGTGTGTTGATGTGCAGGCTTTTTAAAAATCATTTTGATTAGGTAACTGGGTATTGATTCAACTAGTATGATTGACAACTGACATCATCATTAAACAATCGGAGACAAGGTGGACCTTTAATTACAATGCCCCACCTCCTAAACTGCCAATCAAATTGACCACATTACCTATCAACCTCAGTCTTACATAATTATACAGACCACTCAATATAATTCTTAATGGACAAGTATTTGTATTCAATAATCATGATAATTGAATACACAAATGTGTAAATTAGATGTTTGATATTTATAAGGATGATAGATTTATTTATTGCCAATTACTTTTGATCTACATTACATAAAGTGATTCTGTAAATTATATCAGAAAGATGAATGATTAATGGATTAACAAGATCTTAAAAAAATGAAATTTGAATATAAATATGAATAAATAAAAAGTATTCAAGTAAGGCCTATAATTTACTTGATATAAATTTCCAATAATCATCTGTAATTAATCAACAATTAAATTAGTACACCTTTTTTTATCAGGAATTGGCTTGAAACAGTTTAAAAATTTTAAAACTTTTAATTATAACAAACCATTGTTTATTAGTTTATTTCCCATCAATCATTATGTCTATTTTAGTCATTTGAATTTTTATTAGAAGTGAATATATATTTTTGCAATCAAGAAAGAATCCACATTTCAATAAAATAAGTTTTTTAATTGGTTTAGGTTGAACAAGTACATTTTCAATGCCCTGTGTTGAAAAATACTTTAAAAATTCATCAAAAGGCACTCTACAACTTTTAATCTTCAATGTCATATAACCTCTGTTTCAACTTACAAAATGCCCCAAAACAACATTTTTCATTTTTTTGGTTGACACTTTAAAGTTTTAAGCTGTTGGTCCAGATTTATGTCTTACAAGGATAGTTGGTAACATTTACTAGAAGAATTTTTGCATTTTTTTGTTTTTTTGAAACATGTTCAGAACTGGCAACATAATTTCGATAAGATATAAACTGCAGTTTAAATAAAATTGTGCAAAATAAGATCCCCATATTATTTAATTTGAGCTCATTTTATCCTCATACTGGAAAAGCAAGTTTCCTGCTGTAAATGCAATTTTCAGCAAAAGTGCTTTATAAATGTTCATTTTTCCCCACCTTACCTTAATATGAAATAATTCAAACTACTCTTCTAATCTTTCCATGAGTGATTTCCATCACTTTGATTTTTTGGCCCAGTAGTTTCAGAGAACATTTTTGTAAAAGATTTCAAAAATAAAAAATTGACCTTGTAGGGCAATAACTCCTTATTGGGTCAAATGATAATTTTCTTATTGCTTACTTTGCTGAACAATTTTACTGCTTACAGTTTATATATTAATTATATATTCGAGATAATAACCAAAAACTGCAAAATTTCCTTAAAATAACAAATTCAGAGGCAGCAACCTAACCCAACAACGGGCCGTCCGATGGATCTTTACCTGATGGAACAATTTTATCCCCAGTCAGATTTGCTCTAATTGCTTTATTTTTGGAGATATAAGCTATATATGTTTTCATTTAGCCATGATGGCCATCTTGGATGATTGGCGGGGTCATCAGAAACATTTTTAAAACTAGATACCCTAAAGATGATTTAGCCCAAGTTTGGTATTATTTGGCTAAGTAGTTGCTGAAAAAATTTTTGTAAAAGTTAATGGACGCCAAGTGATTAGAAAAGCTCACTTGGGCCAGGTGAGCTAAAAAAGTGGGAGATTTACCAGTTTTCTTACAATAACTCTAAATTGCTTTCGGCAATTCCCATGAAACTTTGGTGAATTGTTTATATTGATTGATGATGTAAGCTCCCTTTTGATTTTCATAAATTTCTAATATGACATTGAGAAGTAATTGAACTTCATTCTTTTGGTAAAATCACTCTAAAGACAACAGATGTCAATGGCCTTGCCATTTCCAAATGCTCATGTTTCATCTTAAGTTGTTGGACTAAAACTGTCATCAATATATTATATGCCATTTGCAAGTGTACTCGCTCTCGGAAATCGTTTTTGACTGACTAAACCGCTACAATGTTCGCCTCCTCAAAGGACGATGTGAGCTAGTGCTATTACTCAATGTCCATTATTGTAATATTTTTCTTTAAAAAAAATCTCCCTCAACGGAAGATTGTTTGCTTCATCTGTAAGTGTCTATTATGAATTTTGTGGTTATCATCTAGGCAGATACGTGTGGTCTATGTCAGTCATACATGTCATTGTGGCGAAAATTTGTATAGGATAGAACTGCAGGGTTTTGCTTATCTGTCAGAAATAATAGCAATTAAACAAAAACAAAAATAACTTGTAATAAATGGGAGGCTGTTTATACCCTAACTAAAGGGGTGAATTTGTTCACATGTAACTGTAGTCCCCAGAAATATTTATCTTTACTTCTGTTTGAAAACTAGAAGCTATAGCAAGAATTGTAATTTGAAATCATTAAATATCAAGATTGCAAGTTTTATCTCCATCTGCATAATCCAGGAAATTGGGCAGACCCTATATGGAGTTATTGCCCTTGAAATTTGAATTTTGTATTGTGACCTTGACGTCATAAACCGACATTTCGATTCGGTGGCCGAGTGGTCCAATACGTCGAACAAGTTAACGTTATCACTAACATGTCAACACTGGTGTAGTAGTGTTGTCTATCTACTACAATCCTAAGTGACTTGGAATGTGATTCTGTCCTGGTACTCAAGCTGCCTTTGCCAATAAACTGACCGATACGAATTGTCACAATAAAGCTGAAAGTTGCGTTAAACACCAAAACAATATATCAAATATTGCATAGAATAATGATATCTGTTCAAACATTGGATTGAAATATATATGTTGAATCTGTTTCTATTTTCCCCGGTTTGTCCATTAAGTTGAGATCGTCTAAGGAAAAGTTATGACAAGGCACAATATTTTTACAAAGAAATAAGTGTAATGTGTGTTTCGATAAAATTTGTGTAAAACTGTTACCAATATCTATTTTAACAAAACCATACTTAAAACGGTCATTTGAGATCGAAAAAAGGTAAATTTCAATATGTTTTTAACATCATCACGTGTGACTTTTTTTTCTCACTTAAATGTCCAGAATATATTGACCTGGCAATTCATCCATAAAATTACTATAGTTTTTAAAAAGGAGACTAAAGATACCAAAGATACATTCAATAAGTCGAAAACTAAACTGACAATATATTGGCTAATAAAGTAAAAGACCAAAAGACGTACTCAAAACACAACATACAAAACTAAAGACAGAGCAACACGAACCAAATCAAAAACTGAAAATTATTCCAGGTTATCCGTTATGGTAGGCAGATCCTGCTCTATACATGTGCCACTATCGAACTTAACATGAACGTACAAACCCGGTGATAAGTCTTTAAAATTAGTTAGGTCTAGAGGCTTGGCATTTACCTTTTATTGCATGCCGTTTCTTGTTTATGTAGGCCACTGTGATTTGTTGTTGTTAAGGTAGATTCATGGTATGCCGCCATCTTGGATTGCACAATCGCAGTACAAAATCGGTCTAATTATTTGCCTAAATCTGCAAATTTGGAGACAAATTTGCAATTCAATGGTTAGACTGTTTTTTTCTATTTGAAGACAAATTGTTAATTAATCGTATTATTCAAAATATTTTAACAAATATCAATTTTTTTGGTATAAAAATTATTTTTTTCAAATGAGCCATTTAAGGGGAAATAACTCTTTTAGTACAAAATTTATACTGGGCTAATAGGGAAATTTTTTATTTTTACTTGTAGCAAGAAAACAAGTTCGGTGACACCATGTTTTCTTTTTATTTTCTTAAAACATATAATGAAACCTTTCTTCTCACAATTTATTTCAAAATTCTATCTCATAGAATTTTTTTTATGCACACTAATGTGTTTTTTCATGAACAAACTAACCAAATTTTGGCAATTTTCAACGACCCATAGCTTGAAAAATAGCACAGTGACCCATACTTTTTATTAAATTTTTGAAAAGAGCATAATAAAATCTTCATTTTGGCAAATTATGAAAAAATTCTGTCTCAAAAAATATATACTTGTGATCTACCTTAAGTTTGTAAATGATTATCAGTCCGGCATGCAAGTCAAATTCATCACAGTGTATACCATCCGATTAAGCACAAACGACAGAGATTTGGCGACATTTGCAAACAATTTTAAAAACGGTTAAAATCTATTATTGCTGATTTGCTGCAACGATGAAAAGTTTTAACAACATACATCATACTGTCGTTTCTATAGGGACTGCCATTAACTGCCAGCTACTCAAGTTACCAAAAGAAGCAATCCATATGAAAATAGGTATGAACTAGTAGCATGTATTTTTATGCCCCATTTATGGGCATAATGTTTTCTGGTCTGTGCGTCCGTCTGTTCGTTCGTTCGTCTGTTCGTCCGTCTGTCTCGCTTCAGCTTAAAGTTTTTGGTCGAGGTAGTTTTTGATGAAGTTGAAGTCCAATCAACTTGAAACTTAGTACACATGTTTTTTGTGATATGATATTTTTTATGTTTGAGGCCAAATTAGAGATTTTACCCCAATTTCACGGTCCACTGAACATAAAAAATGATATTGCGGATCCGTGTACTGGGGACAAAATTTTTGTTTTGTAATACATTAAGGTCAAAAGTATATTGTTTGTAAATGTAAGTGCCCAATAGTTTCTCATTCACAAACAAGTTAATGAACTTGGCGTTTTTATATGAGGGGGTAATAGGGGGCCCGTTAACATGTTAACAACACCTCAATTTTGGCAAAAACAGTTAACAAAAAATGCAAAAATGACGATAACAGTTAACAAAGTGGGTTGAAAACAGTTAACAGCCTAAATTGATTTCAGATAACAGTTAACAACACCTTGGAAAGGGCCATAACAGGTTAACACAAAAGTTATTGCCCCCTCCCCCCCCTTTATATGCCTCTAAAAAGAGTAGGAAAACACTTTTGTCTTGCATCTGAACATTTTTGGTATAAATAAAAGACACATTTTGAAATGTTTTAAAAAAACTTGAAGTCCAAGTCCAAGTAATTATAAATCGCTTATTATTCGTCTTGATACTAGTATTTATAATATATTTTGTGTAAAGTGTGTCATTGTCTTAGCTGAAATATGGATAGCCGTTCGATAAGTTTAATAATGTCCTGTTTTAAATATAACAATACAATCTGTTGGAGGTCATGTGAAGAGGACACACTTTTCTGCTCAAAGGTGCTTTGACTACATGGTCAACACATCTACCAGACAGTAATTCCATATATATATATATGACGTACACTTATATATCAGGGAAATATAAAACCGGATTTTAAATGGTTTTTATATCTTACATGTCGAAATAGTTTAATTGTTCCAAAATCAGAATTGCTACACCAAATATTTCCATCTATGTCAACGGCGACATCGGTCAGTGTTCCAAATCCGTCGGGACAGTTGGTTAAGGCGACACCCATGACTTTACCATATTGATCCAACACGTGTAATGTGCCGTCTGTACAAGATACGAAGAAGTTCCCGGCTTGACTACAACACATTTCGATTGGCTGAAAAATTCCCTGTGGTTGAAGTCCAAAAAGGTTCATTGGTAAGTTAAACATTGATGTCCCACCATTATAAGTTGTTAATTCGTCTCCATTTTCGTGGTATATAGTTACACATAATCTTTTCTGGTCGCTAATTGCGAATGTTTTGCTTCGTTTATTAGACACAGCCAAAGAAGGTGAAAGAAAACTGTTTTCTTTGTCTTTTTTCTCAATTTCCCCAAGTGCATCACCACTCTCTGAATACATTCGGACAATGCCATATATTTCGTCTTCCTTAGTATTACCTGAAGGAAGGGCACTTGGACCACATACAACAATTTTACTATCTGATAACTCCGCTAGTCCATAGGGAAAATAATCTAGCGTCGTAGCAAAATGCGACCAACCACCACAAACATAGCGCAAAATAAGACGACTCCGTCTGAAAATCCCAAGAAGGTCTCCATTCTTAAGTTCAATTATACAAGTACAAGGGTCAGGTGTTCTTATTTTTCCTAATAAGTCTGTATTTGATCCAAATTTTAAAACAAAGGGTACGGTTTGAGGGAGAACATATGCCCCTCCTTTCTTTGAGGCCACGACAGAGTATATCCAACGCTTTCCTTTTTCGTTGGGTGGAACATCTAATTGAAAGGTTTTCGTAAGTTCACAAATATATTCAGTTCTGATTCCATCAATGAACATTAGATGGAAGGGAAGACGGGGATTAGGTCGGTCATCCTCTGTTACCTCGGTTTTACCACTTGTCTTTTTTCTATGATCATATTGACGAAAACAGACATTACACTTATACTTAAAGCAAGTTGTACAATATGTTGAAATATTTTCTTGAACACAAATTTCACAAATCTTAGACGGTTTTGAAATTTGTACGAAATAATTTGTAAATAAATCTTGAAATCCCTTTTTTGGTATAGTGCACACGTTCCGACAAAGAGGACATATGATTACACTTTTATCCATTGCATTGTTCGAATCTTTATCTGTAGCAGTTAACTTATTTGAAACAGTCTTTTGTTGATCGCAGTAGTCCTTTAAACAACGGAGGCAAAAGGTATGTTTGCACGGCAACAATTTTGGCATTATAAAATTCTCAAAGCATACTGGACAAGAGTCGTGATCTTCCATCATTCCTGAAAGAAAGAAAAATTAATGTATGAAGGACGGTCGTTCTTTTAATCGATAACCCAATTAATTGATCGAGTAGGCTATATTGCTATATATATTTCGTAGAATTCTAAATTTCTCAAATTACTAGTAAAATGGTTCAATATTATAGTGTGCTTAATATCTGCATTGTGTTGATAAATATACTCCGGGGAAAAATATATTCGTGCTTTTCGTTGGTAACAGTTTAGATGTACTGTCCTCAGCTGTGAAAGATGGGATAACACGCGCTCCATGTGGAACCCGGAGTCAATGTAACTGAAGTCCAGATCCCATTCCGGAGCACGCAGTCCTATCACCGGAGCCTTATTGTTGCAGCCAATGGGTCAACTTATTGCTTAATAGAGCCTGTGTCATAATGGTAAGCACGTAGCACACACACACAGACCCCATGGCGAAAGTCATTATGGTAATATATGTGAAAAAAAGTCAAAATGTAGCCGTTGTTAAATGTATACATGTATTAAATTCAATTATCGAATAACAAATAATTAAGATGACTGCAAAGTAAACATCCCTATGGTAAGCAAGATATACAGGTAAAAAAGGGGTCACAGTCTTGCAATAGTACGAATTGTCAACGAAACTCACCAAATAAGTTAAAACCGAAACCAAAACAAGTTGATTGGGAATTCCAAGTTAGATAACCCCAGTACTAACAAAATTAACCGTTAATATCTTATTTTACGCACAAAAAATGTTTACAGGTATTTATTTTTCGAATATGATTTAAAATACTAATAACTTTACGAATGGGTATTATAAAAACAT
Source organism: Mytilus edulis (assembly GCF_963676685.1). Classification (NCBI taxonomy): domain Eukaryota; kingdom Metazoa; phylum Mollusca; class Bivalvia; order Mytilida; family Mytilidae; genus Mytilus; species Mytilus edulis. The sequence continues at coordinate 64,986,482 of NC_092345.1, read as the reverse complement.
GTTATATATTAAGTTCATTTTGAGAATTTATGATGTCATAATTCTATATTTGACATTTAACTTACTTCCTTCTGACATTTATGGTTTTATTTTTATTTTTACGACCGTCGTAGCCAAACCAAGAGCCCAGTTTCCACACAGATTTGGGATAATTTTGCATTTAACTATGGACCGTTGAACTATAACTGAAAATTGAAAAAAAAATAAATAATGTATTTAGCGGGGCCTATAACTGAGGGGGAGGACAGGGGTAAGGGAGACCGGGAGAAAGGGGGTAGGAGAAAGGAGAAAGGGGGTGGGAGAAAGGAGAAAGGGGTAGGAGAAAGGAGAGGAAGGCTGGGAGAAAGGAGAAAAAGTTGGAGAAAGGAGAAAAAATAAAATATCTCTCCTTTAAAAAAAATTTCTAATATTTCAAGAAAAAATCTCTCAAAAGGAGATGTTTTATTCTAATGGGAGAAAGGAGAACAGGGGTAGGAGAAAGGAGAAGAGGGGTGGGAGAAGGGAGAAGGGTACCCCCTGTCCTCCCCCTCATAACTCTTATTCTCTAAAATATTACTGATTGAATTCTTTCAAAATAGGTGAACTTTTTGTATAGATGACACATTAAACTGAAGGAAATACGTTCTTAAAATCAGCAAATCTCCCATTTTAAAATTGCCTATTTTTCTGCCAAAAGTGAAAAACGTAAAAGCTTTGGCTTACAACGCAATTACATTACGCGTGTTCGGCGTTTGAGGTATTTTTTTCACAAAACCACTGAATGATATTTACCATGAAAACGGAATCGGTGACCTCAGTCGGTGACCCTATATTTAATTCGCATCATTTGAACTGGATTTCATGCAGTTTTTATAGAAAAAATCTACGAATTTTAAATTAGAGTTTAATGATATTAAGACAACTTAAGAATGTTTTATCGAGTGTATGCGCTTTCAATAGAAAAAAGTAAAATAACAAAAATGCCGAATTCCAGGAATATTCAAAACTGAAAGTCCTTTATAAAATGTCATAGTCCTGATGTAGAAAATGGTGGGTTAAACCTAGTTTCATGGCTAGCTAAACCTCTCAATTGCACCTATTTACCGGTATTATTGGCGCAAATGAAATTATATATATATATGCAAACAAGTCTGAATTGAGAAACAACGTTCCAACCTAGTATGATTGCGTTAGATAAAAACAGCATTTGTTAATATACGTGTGCATGCAAAACAAATTTCGTAGTAGAGGGGTACAAATACAGCACATGCAACATTTCCCAAAAGATCCATAAAGTAAAAAAGTATATTTTAACCAAATGCATTTGACTAGCAAGTCGAACAACAAATGTTATTTAAACCCTGCTGACAGATAAACAGATCACCAGATGTTACAAAATTGATTTTAATTATAAATTTAATACCAAACAGAAAATATAAACTTGCGGAAAAGATGGTATACTGAAAACAAAAGGTCCAAAAATTTGTGTGCACTACATCCGGATTTCAATTATTAGTGTCTCTTCAGTGATGTTAGGAATCAAAACTGTAGTTGGAAGGCCATATAATTTACCTCAATGTAGGATAGACGCTTGGATTTTGAAGAGTCGAAATAGGATGAACGGAATTATATAAACCCGAATGCAAATATAATACAAGCCCAAACGAAAAAACAAAAAACAAATCTAAATTGAAAACAACGTTGGAACCTATGATTGCGTTGGATACAACCGCAGTTTTTAAACGTGTGCATGTAAAACAAATTTCTTGGTAAAGGGGTTTAAATACAGCACAAACAACTTATATACGACCTTGTGTTGATGGGTGTTTTTGTGTTTATGTTTGTATGTTATTATCTAAAGAATTATGTCGAAGCGTGATGCTAAAGAAGAAACACGTTTTTAGGAATATGGATCACATTTCCGTTTAAACTTTTTTTTTCTAATTGCAGGTGATGGCACGATAATGAGTAACGAAAATGTCTGTTCTGTATGCTATGATACATTCAAATTTCCCAAAATGCTACCCTGCAAACATTCATTTTGTATATCATGTCTTCACGAGTTTCTGGGAGGTTTACAAGATCAGTCAAACTTAATATGTCCGTTATGCAGGGAACCTTGTTATGTACCAGAAAAAGGATTTACAGATTTCCCTACTAATTACTTTGTTCCAGTCGAAAAAACACCCAAAGTGTGTCAAGAATGCCTTAAACTACCCGTATACCAAAATTGTTTTTTATGCAGTACAGTTCTGTGCAAAAAATGCAATCGAATGCATTCTCATAATAAACATGTAACTGAACGAACACGCGGTGACGACAGTGACGACGAAGACACCGTCAGTCTTCCTCCACATTTACGATGGCGTCTTATGCATCAAAATATAAAGACTGAGTTTTTATGCAAACAAATTTCTATATTTGTCGGCGAGTTTCTTCCTATAAAAGAAATAAGAAAAACTGTCCGATCTATGGCATTTTCACGAAATGGTGGCGTTTTTGTCATCCTGGATGATAACGAATTTCTCTTAAAGTACGACAAACATGGTAAAGTAATGGACAGAATTCTGTTGCCAGCTAAAGCATTAACCGTACTGGAAATAAAGAATGGACGTATTTTGCTTGCACATATAGGAGCTAAGGTTGTTGGTTGTTACAGTCCACCGAACTTCCAAGTCTTTGCCAGAACGCAAACTTTTCATCCGATTGGTTTAGCGGAACTTCAAAATGGAAACATTGCGGTCAGTGGACCAACACATCTGTGCAATGCAAAGTGTAAAGATGGTGACTGCGAGTTGTCAAAAAATAGTCCTGGTGTTTTACACATTTATTCAACACAAGGTAAACTACTGCAAGAAATATATAAAGACGCAATGGAGTATATTTTTAAGTGTCCGACTCAAATGGCTTCAAGTTCTAAAGCTGAAACCATTGCTGTGTGTGACACTAAACTTAATAAAGTTATAGTTCTAGATTACGACGGAAAAGTGAGAGGATTATATAAAGGCTGGAAAAAAATGCCATTCTCTCTATTTACGGACGGAGAACCATTCCTTCCTCTCTCTGTATGCACATCGGCAGACGGAAATTTTATTGTAGCTGATATCTATAAAGAATGTTTGCATGTTATTGGTCCGCTTGGAAAATTTATTGGCATTATGCGTGTTGAGGAAGGTGACTCTTTATTGGAGAGCAGTGCTTTATGTGTCGATACAGAACAAAATATTTGGGTTGGTCACCACACTCAAGGAACAATTACTGTTCTTAAGCCTAGTTGTCTGAAGAATGTTTTCGACCAAAGACACTTTCCCTTCCTTCATGATGAAGAACTCCGATTACCATTGTTTCAAGAACTTAATCTTGACGGGAACTAGATGGTGATGTCCTAACTCAACAATAATTATTCCAAATAAGTGAGTTTGTACATGTACTTTTAAATATTTATAAAGACATATATTTCATTCATGTTTTTGTTCTATGCGATAAAGATTGATTCATTGTTTGTTGCTAAACGTCCAGTGGCAAATATTCCATGCATGTTCAATACCAACTATGTGATAAAGTATCGTTGATGTAGTTGAATAAAGTATATATATATATTTGTAAGTCCAAACACCCTGTCCCAACTTTTCCCGACCACCAGTTAACCACTATAACCTTTCCCCCGGGGAAACTTGATTTCTACAGGTTCTCCAGATACATTGGCACTCATACCACATATTCTTATATCTATATCCAATAATGCAATCAGCAGATTATATATTTTGAGATGAGCAAATGACTATTAACAATAAACATCATCTTTTGATGTCAAGATTTAAAGCATCTGTTGTTAAAGTCATGTTATACACTGTTTCTGTGGTCAGTGTGCTGTTTTGTACTGTTACTCGATACAGAAATGCTACACTGTCGTTGCAATGTTGTTTTATAAACCTAACTGTAAGCAAGCGGGATATTTATTCTTGTCTAATAGTCCGTCAGTCATTTTGGTTGTATGAGAAAATTTTAAAAAAAAAAGCCAATTAAAACTATCAAATAAATCACGTTCCAAGACTAAAAATCAATCAGTACACTTTCAACGGATTTAATGTTACGACGTCACAAACGGTGAGAAAAATATGACATTTTTACTACGACAAAAGTAAATATGATTTCAATAGGATGTAGGACTAACATTTTGTTGTTACTCAATAGGATCATATAGCAATCCATACGTAGTTCTGTTTGTTTCATTTAAGGAAAGCATTTGCCAGAACCGATAAAATCATATTCAAATATCTTTCTACAGTGTTAAATGCATATCCTTTAAAAATCTTAGTAGGGTTTTTTAAAATTGCGAGCTTCCTCAATAAGTTTTTGGACTTTTTATCGTCAGGTAATTGTTGTAAGATGTGCTGCACCATACGTGTTTCTCTCTCGTTTCTGCTCGTTTGTTATTGTACGGTCTGCTGTTATGCAAGTGCTATAAGTTGTGCTACTCTATTGTTGGTGATGTGTTTTGTTCTGTTGTTGCTATAAGGTGTGATACACTGTTGTTGTAAGGTGTGCTGCACTGTTGTTGTTGTTGTTGTAAGATGTGCTGTACTGTTGTTGTTGTTGTTGTAAGATGTGCTGTACTGTTGTTGTAAAATGTGCTGCACTGTTGTTGTAATATGTGCTGCACTGTTGTTGTTGCAATGTGTGATAAACTATTGTTGCTGTAATATGTGATGTACTGTTGTTGTTGTAAGATGTGATTTACTGTTGTTGTTGTTGTAAGGTGTGCTGCACTGTTTTTGTGATATGTGATTTACTGTTTTAGTTGTAAGGTGTGCTGCAATGTTGTCGTAATGTGTGATTTACTGTTGTTGTTGTAAGATGTGATGCATTGTTGTTGTTGTAAGGTGTGCTGCACTGCTGTTGTTTTTTAAAGGTGTGCTGCACTGTTGTTGCTGTAATGTTTGATTTACTGTTGTTGTTGTAAAATTTTCTGCACTGTTGATGTTGTTGTAATGTATGCTGTTCTGTTGTTGTTGTAAGATGTGTGCTGCACAGTTGTTGCTGTAATTGGTGATTTACTGTTGTTTCTGTAATGTGTGCTGTACTGTTGTTGTTGTAAGGTGTGATGTACTGTTGTTATTGTTAGGTGTGATACACTGTTGTTGTAAGGTGTGCGGCACTGTTGTTGTTGTTGTAAGGTTGCTGCACTGTTGTTGTTGTAATGTGTGATGAGCTGTTGTTGCTGTAATGTGTGCTGTACTGTTGTTGTTGTTGTAAGATGTGATTTACTGTTTTTGTTGTAAGGCGTGCTGCACTATTGTTGTTGTGAGGTGTGCTGCACTGTTGTTTTCTGTAATGTGTGATTTACTGTTGTTGTTGTTGTTGTAAGGTGTGCAATAATGTTGTTGTTGTTGTTGTTGTTAATGTTGTGAGGTATGCTGCACTATTAGTGCTGTAATATGTGCTGTACTGTACACTGTTGCTGTAAGGGGTGCTGCACTGTTGTTGCTGTAATGTATGATTTATTGTTGTTGTTGTTGTAAGGTATGATGTTCTGTTGTTGTAAGATGTGTGATGTACGGTTGTTGTTGTAAGGTGTGCTGAACTGTTGTTGTTGCTATAAGGTGTGCTGCACTGTTGTTGTTGTAAGTTGTGTTGTACTGTTGTTGTAAGGTATGCTGCTTTTTTGTTGTTGTAAGTTGGGCTGTACTTTTGTTGTTGATGATGTATGGTGTGATGCATTGTTGTTGCTATAAGGTGTGCTGTACTGTTGTCGTTGTAAGGTATGCTGCGTTTTTGTTGTTGTTGTTGATGTTGTAAAGTGTGCTGAACTATTGGTGCTGTACTGTTGTTGTTGTAAGATGTGTTGTACTGATGTTGTTGTAAGGTGTGCTGCACTGTTGTGGTACGATGTGCTGTACTGTTGGTGCTGTAATGTGGGATGTACTGTTGTTGTTGCTGTTGTAAGGTGTGCTGTACTGTTGTTGTTGTTGATTTTGTGAGGTGTGCTGTAATATGTGTTGTACTGTACACTGTTGTTGTAAGGTGTGCTGCACTGTTGTGGTAAGATGTGCTGCACTGTTGTTGCTGTAATGTGTGATTTACTGTTGATGTTGTTGTAAGATGAGCTGTACTGTTGTTGTTGTTAGGTGTACTACACTTATGTTGTTGAAAGATGTGCTGTACTGTTGTTGATCTAAGATGTGTTGTTGTTGTTGTAGATGTTGTGAGATGTGATGCACTTTTGGTGCTGCATGTGGTTTTTGTTGTTGTTGCAAGATGTGTTCTACTCATTTTGTTGTTGTCGTTAGGTTTGCTGAACTGTTATTTTAAGATGTGCTGCACTGTTGTTTATGTTATGTGTGATTTACTGGTGTTGTTAGGTTTAATGCAATGTTGTTGTTGTAAGATGGGTTGTACTGTTGTTGTTGTTAGGTGTAATGCACTGTTGTTGTTGTAATGTGTGATATACTGTTGTTGTTGTAAGGTGTGCTGCATGTTTGTTGCTGTTTTGTGTGATTTACTGTTGCTGTTATATGTGATATACTGTACCTGTTATGCGTGCTGCACTGTTGCTGTTATATGTGATATACTGTACCTGTTATGCGTGCTGCACTGTTGCTGTTATATGTGATATACTGTACCTGTTATGCGTGTTGCACTGTTGTTGTTGTAATTAAGGTGTGCTGCACTGTTGTTGTTGTTGTAATTAAGGTGTGCTGTACTGTTGTTGTTGTAAGGTGTGCTGCACTGCTGTTGTAAGATGTCATGTACTGTTGTCGTTGTAAGGTGTGCTGCACTGTTGTTGTTGTAATTTGTGAGTTACTGTTGTTGTAAGGTGTGCTTTACTTTTGTTGTTGTAAGATGTGCTATATTGTTGTTGTTGCAAGGTGTGATACACTGTTGTTGTTGTTATCTGTGATGTACTGTTGTTGTTATAATTATGTGTGATGTACTGTTGTTGTTGTAATAATGTGTGATGTACTGTTGTTGTTGTAATAATGTGTGATGTACTGTTGTTGTTACTGAGATTGTGTCGTACTGTTGTTGCATTTATGTGTGCTGTACTGTTTTTGTTGGAAGGTGTGCTGAACTGTTGTTGTTATAATGTGTGCTGTTATGTTGTTGTTATAATGTGTGCTGTTATGTTGTTGTAAGATGTGCTACACTGATTTGCTGTAATATGTGCTGTTCTGTTGTTGTTGTGATATAAACTACACTGTTGTACGATATGATGCATTGCTGTTGTTGGTGTCACGCACTGTAGTAAGGTGTCCTGCACTGTTGTTGTCGCAAAATGTGCTGCAATTTGTTTGCTGTGGTAAGATGTGCTGCAATATGTTTGCTGTGGTAAGGTGTGCTGCAATGTTGTTGTAAATTGTGTTGTTGTTATTGTAATGTTACAACACTATCATTTCAATTAGGTATGCATCGATGTTGTGCTACACTGTTGGTGTTGTATGGTGTTGCACTGTTATTGTTGAAAAGAGTTGTGCTTCATCGTTGTTGTCGTATGGTGTGATGTTCTGTTGCTGTTGTTAATTGTGTTGCACTGTTTTTAATGTATAGTGTGATGTTTTGTTGCTTTTGAAAAGAGTTGTACTGCACTGTTGTTGTATGGTGTGATGTTCTGTTGCTGTTAAAGCAGTTGTGCTGCACTTTACTTTTGTTGTCCTATGGTGAGATTTTCTGTTGCTGTTAAAGGAGTTGTGCTGCACTTTTGTTGTCTTATGGTGTGATGTGCTGTTGCTGTTGTTGTTGAAAGGAGTTATGTTGCACTGTTTTTGTCGTATGGTGTGATGTTCTGTTGCTGTTGAAAAGAGTTGTGCTGCACTGTTGTTGCAAATTGTGCTGTATTGTTGTTGTTGTAAGGTGTATCGCACTTTTGTTGTTATAAGGTATGTTGACCTGATGCTGTTGTAAGGTGTGCTGCATTGTTGTTGTTTTAAGGTGTGCTACACTGTTGTTGTTTTAAGGTGTGCTTCACTGTTGTTGTTTTAAGGTGTGCTGCACTGTAATTTTTGTAAGGTGTGCTTCAATGTTATTGTTGTAAGGTATGCTGCAGTGTTTTGTTGTATGATTTGGTGTAATGATGTTGTAAATTGTGCTGCACTGTTGTTGTTGTAAGGTTAAAACACTGTAATTGTTATTAGGTATGCAACGATGTTGTGCGACACTGTTGTTGTTGTAAGATGTGCTGCACTGTTGTTATAAGGTGTGCGGCAATGTCGTTGTTCTAAGGTGTGGTGCTCTTTTGTTGTTGTAAGGAGTGCATATTTGTAATGTGCGCTGCACTGTTGTTATAAGGTGTGCTGCATTGTTCATGTTCTAAGGAGCACTCCATTGTTGTTGTTCTAAGGTGTGCTGCACTTTTGTTGTTGTAAGGAGTGCATATTTGTTGTTGTAAGGTGTGCTGCACTGTTGTTGTAATAAGGTATAATGTAGTGTTGTTGCTGTAATGTGTGCTGCACTGTTGTTGTAAGATGTGCTACACTGTTGTTAGTGTAAGGTGTGCTGCATTGTTGTTGTAAGATGTGCTGTATTGTTGTTGTTGTTGTAATGTGCGCTGCACTGTTGTTATTGCTGTTGTAAGATGCGATGTGCTGTTGTTATTATATAGTGTGCTGTACTGTTGTTGTTATGTGTGCTGCACTTCAATTGTTGTATGGCGTGATGCAATGTTGTTTTTTCACACCAAGTCATGAATCTGGATCATCGCACCTCTTAAATAACATGTGATATACATGAAAGCAAGTTATTTTACTCGAATTCGGAAAGGGAACATTATTTCGTTAAAATATTTCTTTGCAAATAATCTTTCATTTTAAAGGCAATCCGGTACATATTTAAACATTTCTATGTAAACCTCATATTTCATCATTGTTGTGACAGAGGGTAACTTTGCTGCTATTGTTTCCTGTATACCATTGTATAAATCAAAGGTTATCGGAATAAACTTGTTGCACAAACTTGTTGTACAAATTTTACTGTTTTGTTGTTTTAGCAAGTTATGCGCTGCACTATTGATTTGATAAAACACGTTACACTGTTAATGTTAAAAAAAAAAGATGTGGTATGATTGCCAATGAGACAACTCTCTATAAGTAAGGTGTGCTTACTGTTATTTAGTAAAGTATGCTGCCATTCTGTTCTTATAAGATGTGTTCAATTGTTGTTTTTGTAAGTTACATTGTGTACTGATCGTTTTATGAGGTGTTTTGTTCTGTTTTACTAGTGTTTATACGCTGCAACATTATTGCTTGGAAACGAGTTGCACTGCCTTTTAATAACGTCTGTTGTTCAAGAAAGGTTTTTAATGCACAATTGTTTAAGTAGATATGCTGCATTGTTGTTTTTGTTATGTTTAAGGCTTATGTTTAATCTTGTATGACATGCCACACTACTGCATGTTTAGGGATTTATGCTGCAGTGTTGTTAGAGTAGATTGAAAGTATGCTCGCAAGACAATCCTTTTTGCATTGTGGAAATTAATTCTTAAGGATACTGGATAAGAGTAGCGACCTTTCACTATTAATTCACGAATGTAAAAAAGGGCACACTGCTCTGTTTTGTTCACGTTAAATCCATATATTGCATTTGAAACTTTACAAAATTCCTAGATACATGATATTTAAAGATCTTATTGAGTTTATCTGGATGCTAAGACAATATTTCATAAGATGATTCGATTTGGCCTTAAGCAAAGATATCAGATTCATAATCGGAGTTATATTTCCTTATTTTTACATCGAGATGACCGTGACCGGTAACTCTGTAATTGTTTTTGCGTGAAAATATGAATGCCTACTCATATCCAATCTTTTAATCGAATTTTTACAGAAGAGTGTCCACCATGCACTAGTAGAAAAGAATGATATACAAATGGATGAAAGTTATATATAGTTTTTTACATTCAACTGTTATATAAATATAATATATAACAACAAACCAGTGTATACTGATTTTTATCACTACAGTATAATAGTTATTACGGTTAGGTTGAATTTCCTGCCATTTATTCATCATCCACGTACGAACTTGTCTCAGATTTTTTTTTTATCTCTGTACATTAACCTCAGTTTCAGGTATAGAGATGTGATTTTTTTCTGTGACAAGTGCTTTTGACCATTCACAAGAACTTGTGGTCTTCCGATGTTCAGTACTTCAGTACTTTGATTCTAACATGCTTTACTTTAAGGATGTTATCTTCTGACGCTTCAGTCTCGTTGAAAACTCGTTCTGGAATTATTTCCAATGTTATAATCAAACTTAACTCTGTGAAAAAATTGTGTATTAACAATGAGTAGTATTTGAGAAATCATTTTTTTTTTCAAATTTTACGACCAATCAAGTCAAAATTTGAGAAAAAGGACGAGGGCTACAAGAAATGATTTTAACAGAATCATGCACATCCCATACCATGTTTTTCTTTTCAAATTTCTTAGATGTGTATTTTTTCAATCATTTATAACCAAAAAAATGAAATAAAATGCATTTTGTTCATAAAACTAACAAATATCACAAACTTACAAATTGTCAGCATGGTAAATTTGACACAAAAAAAGCATAACAATATGACAAAACTTTCGTATATTAACACCTACCTTTAATTTTTTAGTTTAATTTATCCAGATTGGTCTACTTCATCTTAATTGATAGTATGAAAAGAAGTTTAATTGTGGAACTGTGATTTTTTTCAAGATAATAGCACCAAAATTGATGAAAAATGGAAAAATCATCAAAATTAGGTACTTTCTAAGGGCCGTAGTAAAAAAAGAAGTGCACCACCATAGGATTTTGTTCTTCGCCAATTATTTTTTTACAGTCATATATAAACCCCCAAAAAACAGGTTAAGAAAAAAGTTTAATTTTAGAAATGTTTGGCTCCTAAGAGATGAGGGGGATAGGACCTTTATCGGGACTCCGGGATCGGGTGTTTTTAAGCTCGGGATTTCGGGATTGACCCTTTCGGGATCCGGGAATCCTTTTTTTCAGATTTCGGGATGTCGGGATTTGCTTTATTTAAATTCGGGACCTCGGGATTTCGTTTTTTTTAAGTCCGGGATTTCGGGATCAAGACCCCTCCTATCCCCCCTCAGAGATGTACGTCCTTAAACAAACAAGCATGTTTAATATTTGACGTATTATATACCGTCTTAACATGTAGTTGATGTCCACATGCATTTGTCTAAGAATTTTTTTCTAGAGACAAGAGCCTGTGTTGATGTCGCAGAATTTCAGACCATGTCATTGAGGGGGGGGGGCAAGGGGGTCCCAATAACAGCAAAACAGCAAATTGATTTGGCTCATAACAGATAATAAGGAATTAAAATGTACAAAAACAGATAACAGTAAATGAGATATTAAAATAATTCGGTCTTTGACAAATCAGTATTTCTTATTGCGGATATAATCCTTTGTAATGCATTCCATTTTCTATGACTATGTTTTTAGTATTAATTTATGTATCTAGAATCTGTTTAAATTGCTACTCAATATAGTATAATATTTTTTACACGCTCGTTTACGGAACGTATTATGGTATACTGATGTCCGTCTGTTGTCAACATGTCGGACATTAACTCAAAAACTCTTTAATCAATTTGCATTTAACTTTGGGAAATTGTTTATATCTATTGACGTGAGCTCCCTTTTTTTTTTTTTTATAAATTTTAGATTTTAAGTTTCTGGGTAATGGGTTTTTATTCAATAAAATTGGTGTTTTTTTCAGTTTTCTGAGAATATCTCAAAAATGCTTTCACAAAGCAAGGAATTTTGGTGAATTGTTTATATCTATTAATATGAGGTCATTTTCAATTTTTATAAATTTTAGATTTTACGTTTCCGAGTTAGCGGGTTTTATTAATTAAAAAGGGGGGATTTTCCAGTTTTCAGACATTAACACAAAAATGTTTTTAGCAGTTCTCACGAAACTTTGCTGAAATGTTTATAACTATTGTTGTAAACTCCCTTTCGATTTTTATTTATTTACATTTTATGTTATTGAGTTAAGGGATTTTATTCCTTAGAAAAAGGTGGTATTTTCTTGTTTTCCAAAATAACTCAAAAATGCTTTCAGCAGTTCTCATGAAACGTTGGTGTATTGTTTATATATATTGACTGAAGCTCCTTTTGTTGCTAATAAAAAAATGACCTAAAAGAGTTTGAATATTCTGACTTTTTCTAAATGACCATTTAATGAGGTGTGTGAATTTTTCTTAAGGGGGCTCCTGGGTATAAATCAATTTTTTTCTTCTAATATAGGATTTCGTTATATTTTTTTATAAATGAACTTTATCATATACTTTAAAGAAAAATGAAATAAAAAGATGGGGTCACCGTTCATTTAAGCTCACAATCTTCCTCTGGAAGAAGCATACATTTTTGTTAATGTCCTTTTTTTTCTGTTGAACTAATAGGAGAAATAGATGTAATATCGAAATAAAAAAATAACCTAATTACAGAAATAGCTTAAATTTTACAATTATTTAGTTTATGTACAGCTTATTTGAAAACAATAATAAAAAATATAGGTCACCGATGAGTTAAAAAAGATATTTCAAATTTAATGCCAAAAAATGGCAATTTTTGCACCAAAGGGAGATAATTTGGAGCTTTTTCAATGATATAAAAATTTTAAATTCTAAGGCCAAACGGAACCATTTTTTTGGGTTGATTTTGGTACCATATCAAAAAGTAATAACTAATAGTGTAATAAATAAAACTTGTAATAAAAAAATAAAGGTTTAATTTTTTGCTGAAACTTTGTACCCAGGAGCCACCTTAATAAGACTATGAGGCAAAGTGGTATATAGGGTAGCAAAATCAAAAGCACCAATTATAAGCATGCAATTTATCAAGTACTTCGAACGAATTTTGACACTCCAAAAGCAATTTATTCCACTATTTTCAAAGACCCTATTTGAACAATTTTTTATCAGCTGAGGTTTTTGATTGTACCAAGTGTACTAGTAAGTAGAATACATAGTTTAGTAGGGAAACAATGGCTTGAAACGAAAGAAATCTTTGTTTGTAATGAGTTATGTGCAGCTTCAGACCCAAGTACATCGTTGGAACTTTCATTGTACAATGCATTTGGTTCTGCTTTGAAAAGAATCACACAGTTGAGTCGATGTACCATATTATATAAAAGGTTAACTGGTTGTTAGGACCTAGTCCTTAATTGAGATCCTTGTCAGAGATTCCTGGCCAAATGTTTTCCTTTTTGTCATATTAAGAATTGTTTTAATTTAATATGTTCGTACGGGAAACCAGGAACATTATTCTCATACAAGAAATTAAGATACTTCTAAATACACATTCATAAAAAAATGGAATTTATTACAAAGGATAATCATAAGATATACTTGAATTGTCCTGGACCTCACTTCTGTGATGGGTAAAAGTTAATGGAATCCTTCTCTGAATACGGTACAAACATATTAGTAGTGGTAAACCCCAATGTCCAATGATCTTCAGTTTATACCGAATATTGACTGTAAAAAAAAATGCTTACATTCCAATTTTTAATAACAGTTAACAGCAAATACATTATCACAATAACAGATAACAAAAAAACTAATAGCCCAATAACAGCTAACAAAGAATAAGACAATAACAGCTAACAGCAAATATATTTTCAAAATAACAGATAACAAAGAATTAAATTGCCCCATAACAGCATAACAGTTAAACCCCTTGCCCCCCCCTCGTCATTAGCTGTGAATAGATGATTCGCAGAATTTCTGACCATGTCGTTAGCTGTGTATAGATGATTCGCAGAATTTCAGACCATGTCATTAGCTGTGAATAAATAATTTGCAGAATTTCAGACCATGTCATTAGCTGTGAATATAGATGATAAAGTTACCAGAAAAGTTTCGTCACATGATTTTTAGGTTTTGGTTGAAATATTGGTGCAGATTCATCATGCCATGGTTCCCAATTAATGATTATTCTCAGGAATCAGAAAGTGAAAAGAATTGGTTAGAATTAATAGACTTAGTTATATAACAATTTGATATGTCAACAACCAAGTTTAATAATTAAAAATATACAATTCCTTGTTTAAACGCACTAACTAATTACTAATTATATATATTAAATTTATAGTTATTCCAAGGTAAAAATATTGTTACCTTGGAATAACTATAAATTGTTCAGGAAGTTTAAATCATTCAAAAAAAAAATCTTATGGAAAAAGGAAGAAAAGCTTGGTTTAAAATTAAAAAAACAGTCTCTTTAGATAATTCCTGCAGTATGCTTGAAAAATTATTTGATACTTCAGTTGTTCCAATAACTCTTTATGGAAGTGAAGTTTGGGGTGTAAGCCAAGTGTTCAAAGATTCAGATCCATTTGAACATTTACATATTAAATTTATTAAAGAAATTTTAGGAGTACAGTGCAAAACAACAAATGTAGCCTGTTTAACTGAGACAAACAGAATCCCTTTGTACTTTAAAATTCACCTTTCAGCTATAAAATTTCTAAACCACATTGTAAACTCTCCTAACACTTTAGTCCATAAAATATATAATAATGTAGAGAAAACAAGTAAATGGGTTAACATTGTAAAAGACTGGTTAAATAAATTAGGTTTTGGTCATCTCACTTTTAATACTTTTAATTTAAAATATCACATAAATAGTATCCAACAAAGAATCTATGACCAGGCTTATCAAATTATGAATTGTTCTATCAATAAATGTGAAAAATTAAATTTCTTTTGTCATACTAAAAGAATTAGAAAAAGGCCCCCATATATTGATATATGTAAATTCAAAACCGACCGATCAGTTTTCAGTAAATTTAAACTAAGTGCGCATTCCCTAGCAATTGAAAGAGGGCGTTATACCAACATTGAAAGAAATAAACGCATTTGCTTATCCTGTAACAGACAAGAAATTGAGGATGAATACCATTTCTTCTCAATCTGTCCATGCTATAAATCATTAAGGGATACCTATATACAAAATATTAATAAAAATCTTAATTTCAATTTTATTAAATTGCAGTCCACTATAACACTAAATCATTTGACTGTACTTTTAAATAGCAGTCTACCAGTCATTATAAAAATCACCATAAAGTATATTAATGATTGTCTTTTATTAAGAACATCTGTGTAACTTTGTTTAATATGCAACCTAATTTTTGTTTGTGTTCTTTTTTATAATTGTTCATGAACATTAACAATGTGTAAACTGTTGATATTTATAGCCTTTTTCTTCTTCGCTGTGAATACCACTGTCACTCTAATATAGTTATAATCAATTTAACTATTGTCAGTTTATTGTTTTAATTTTGTATGCCATAACCATTTAATGTAAATGTGTTTGTGCGAATAAAATATTGTCTATTGTCTATTGTCTATATAAAGACTAAAACATTTCCCCTAAAAAAAGTCTTGAAGGCATTTGATTGTCCCTGATCAAAATTTATATTTTTAAATTCAGATACAAGTGTATTAAGCAGCAATTTTGGATCCATATAAATGCAGTATGGACAGTATGCTTCAGTTCGAAACTGAAACTATATCAGTGGGAATTTCCAAGTTAGATAACCCGTCATTCTTATTTGATTCATATTGTAAACTAGTTTATATCGAATATAACTTATAAATATTAAACTACGAATTTACATCATGATAACGTAAAAGCATCTGTTTAAAACAATGATATCAATGCTATTGATATTATAGTTTAAATGATATTTAATGTATGTCACAATTCTATATTTAGAATTATTTTACTTCCTCCTATCAGGATTTCATCGCAAAATAAGGTATGAATTGGTTTCATTTCTTTTTTACCTCTGTATTAGCAAATCTTTTTGTGTCAATTGAAATTTTCGATCAGTAGAATTGTGCTTTATGCATTCTCTTTTAATACCACCGTGACCCATAAAGTAAAACCAAGTGATACCTCTTTTACTTTCAATTTGGGCGTGCCATCACAATCAGTTGGTTCTCAATCTATCCATGGGAAGATCCATTATCAACGTATATTTACAAGCTCGTTAATATATGATGATAGTGGATCTTCCCATGGATAGAAACAAGTGCCTGTGCGTGTTCTGCTGTATGCATGTAGCATTGTTTTGTTTTCGTCCCATAAAAGACTAAGTGGATGTATATTTCTAGTGGCTAATATTTCATATATATATAAGGACGAGAACAAGTTAGCAATAAGTATGTAAAATCAAACTGAATGAAAGTTTTGCCAAGTGGGAGAAGTCGACCGATATATGAAGTCCGAGATTTTCGACAGTCCCTAGAAAATGCGGTTATTTTTAATAGAAGCAGTCCATCTACGGACCCATAAAAGAGTTATAGTAAGAGTTCTATAAGGATCAGAGATCATACCTATTCCGACCATTTGATGTGGATGCGACTTCAATTTTATACATCCTGCACACAGCCAAACAGTTGCCCCTATGTATGGGTCATTTTCAAAAAATGTCGAATTTTCAGTACACTCGTGCTATTTTTTTTAAATTTCTAATGGAAATTTCAGTTGCAATGAAAGAGCAATGAAAACTTGCCGGATTTATGATTTATGATAATAAACAAGATTTCCATCTATTTTGTTAAGATTTTGGAGGTATTTGTGTGCGTACAGTGTCAGAAAAACACATTTCAAATGATTTTTTTCCCGATTTTCTGATCGCCTTGTTATCTGCAAAAGGGACTTTTTAAGAACGTTAATAATTACTCTAACGAAAAATCGTAGCTTCTTTATCATTATATGTAACATATGTTACCTTTACATTTAAAACGCAAAGTTTCTTGAAGACAGTGTAGAGAAAAGAAATTTCAAGACATTTAGTGAAAACAGGGTACTTTTTTTCATGTCTATGCTGTTACCAACAATTTTGATTAATTACACCAACAGTATACTTGTAAAAAGTGCAATAACGTGTTGGAAACCAAATTCACAACAGAAAACCATAATCACTTCAACAAAGGGAGTAGTTATTTCACAACAGCAATCAAAAACGAAGAAATTTGTCTATCCTGTTATGTCTATCCTGTTACTATGGTTGCTATGGTTACAGTAACAGGATAGACAATTGTAGACAGAAACGTCGTTAATTTTTTTTTTATCTTAACATATAGTTGCAAAACGAATGAAATATTTCGTTGTTTGAACTCAAGAAACCCCAAATTAAAAAAAATAATGCATATGTTTTTTTATAACTCAATGGATAGTTTACATTATAAAACTTATGTACATATACTTTTTTTCTGAAGAAAATTCTTTAATTTATTCATATTTAGAAGAAGTTTACTTTATTTTCATTGCTTCCTTCCAGGAAGCAATTCCCCCGACATATTTTCCATATGTCACTGTTGCAAAGTGACCTCATCTCGTAAAAATCCGGGGATCGCAATACGCATCAGTACAACCTTGAAAATTGGCAAATAATCTATTATTTTACAGAATGAATATAGTTACATAGAAAATTATTCTATTGAAAACCATCTAATTCGCTACGTAAAACAAGCTTAAAATTTCATCTAAACCTTTTCTTAATAACCCAAAATTTCTTTCTGTCTGTCTGTCTGTCTGTCTGTCTGTCTGTCTGTCTGTCTGTCTGTCTGTCTGTTTGTGTGTTTGTTTGTTTGTTTGATCAGTTGTCCAAACTTTTTTCTTCATGCTTGAAGATATTGATTTGAAATTTGGTATTTAGTTTAATCATGACAAATAACAGATAATTTACGAATTATTTTCCGGTCCGATGGTTTTGTGAAGAGTTATGGTCCTCGGACTTAGAAAAGTTCACTCAAATAATCCTTTTTCCACACTTTTTTTCGTCATGCTTAAATATATTGACTAGATATTTGTTATATAGTTTACACCATGACAAGTTAAAGATCAAGTTAGCATTTTGTTCCAGTAAAATTAATTCTTAAGCGGCAGGAGACTATGTTTTACCACATATACAATACTCTCAGAATGCTCGTCATTAACATGTTTAAAATATTTTGATAATTAAAGAACTAACAGTCTCATTGAATACTTTGACTGTATTCACATGTCATACGATTCTCGAATTACATTGCTAAAAAAATCCATTAGAGAGATGATTATTCCTATTGAAAAAAATTATCCCTTTTTATTTGCTTTTTATTCGAATAAAAAAGGGATTAGCTACACCAGAGAAATTTCATACTATATTTTTTTTAGAATTGCTTTTTCCCTATTTTTTATTGAAACCCTACTTTTCTATTATACTTTTCCCTCCTTCTGAGACAAATCAAACAACTTATTTTATGGGAAAAATAAGCTTACCAAAAACTAAAGATGAATGGTCATTGCTATGGTTTCATATGGTTATATATCAATTAATTATACATTGTCTCATTTTAGGCAATATTGTGGTTTATAACAGCAAATTCTTAATTTTTTAGTCCCTGAATGGTAGAACCTTGTTAAAACATCATAATTAAGGTTACAAATGTATATTAGCTTTGATCAATAACAAATGTAACATTAACCGATGTAAACTTTTATTTCGTCGTGGAAGTCCTTTAAGTAACTGCTAAGATAGATGTTTGCATGCTGACACGAACTTAGAAAAATTGCTTATCAAGATTAAAGAACGACATAAAAGGTGCTAGCTATTCCTTTTATAATAAAATTTCCTAATTTGTCTCATGAGCATTAACCACAAAAGTCATGTTTTTTCTTCTCGTGATCTCCTCTTTTTCCCGTTGAAAATAAACAGTCACTGCGCCGAACATTCAGGTTGATACATACCAAGCTGTATGTAAATTTACAGTCTTAGTAATGTCCATAAATTAATGACACTTAATATTTTAAGATAGATTTGATAAAAAATATTTTTTTTAGTAAAATCTTGTTTAATTTTTTACAGGTTAAGGCAAAAATGGGTGACGAAAATGTTTGTTCTGTCTGCTGGGATACTTTTAAATTTCCAAAAATGTTGCCATGTAAACATTCATTCTGCATTTCCTGTCTTCACGAGTTTCTAGGAGGCCTAAAAGACAAGTCAAACTTAATATGTCCGCTATGCAGGGAGCCTTGTTATGTACCAGACAAAGGATTTACAGATTTCCCAACAAATTACTTTGTTCCAGTCGAGAAAACTCCAAAGCTATGCGAGGAATGTCAAGAATTACCCGTTTATAAGAATTGTTATTTATGCAGCACAATTATCTGCAAAAAATGTGACCGTCTTCATATTCATGATAAAAAGTCCGACAATCCAGGTGACGACGACAGTGAGAAAGATAGTCTCGCCACTCTTCCCCCTCATTTACATTGGTCTCTAATGCATCAAAATATGAAGACAGAAATTTTATGTCAACAAATTTCTATGTTTGTCGGAGAGTTTCTTCCAATTGATGATATACGAAAATCCGTTCGTTCTATTGCCGTATCGAGAACTGGGGGTGCTTATGTAAAATTAAACGAAAATGAATTTCTTGTGAAGTACGATAAGCATGGAAAGATAGTCAATAGAATTCTTTTGCATGGAGATGCAGCGACAGTGCTTGAGACGATGGATGGATTACTGTTTATTTCACATTTTTCACTAAAAGCAGTCGTTTGCTATGGTGACAATCCACCTGACTCAAAAAAATACTATTTTGTGAAAACACCAACTTTTCATCCAATTGGTATGACTGAACTGCAGAATGGAAATATTGCAGTGAGTGGGCCAACCCATCTTTGTACCGCCAAGTGTAAAAATAATGATTGCGAATTATCCAAAACTAGTCCTGGTGTCCTAAATATCTACAATAGACAAGGCGCGTTAGTGAAAGAAATTAAACAAGATATAATGGAACCTATCTTTAACTTTCCAACAGAAATTGCATCTAATGATAGAACCAAAACAATCGCTGTGTGTGACACTCACCTAAACAAAGTAATTATACTAGATTACGATGGAAAAGTGCGAGGTTTTTTTAAAGGGTGGAAGTTACCTTTTACGTTGTTTTCAGAAAATTTCCTTCCTTTGTCCGTGTGTTCAACTGCCGATGGATATTTCCTTGTTGTCGATCCTCACAAAGAATGTTTACACATACTCAATCCGTATGGTAAATTTATAGGTATTGTGCGTGGTGAAGATGGTGACAGTTTAGCGGATAGCAGTGCTGTATGCGTAGATACTGAAAACAATATATGGGTGGGACATCACAACCAAGGAACTATCACCGTGTTGAAACCAAGTTGTTTTAAGAACAAATTTGACCAAATGCGCTTTCCTTTTCTCGGTGGTGAAGATCTTCGATTACCGTTCTTCCCCGGACTTAATCTCGATTCGAACTAAATACCCCGCTTTGTTATTCCTTGTGAGGTTTATGTTATTAAAACGATATACATCCAATAAATACACTGTGTTATATCAGCATCAATCTATATATGCCATTTATTCTGTCATCTGAGCTTTCGACTGTATAGTTATTTTTTTGGAGTAGTGTTCATTTGCATTTGTTGTTTTTTTTATGTTCAGACTAATAGTGAAGTAGTTATGTCAGCTGTTGTGTGTGTTTAGTGTGGTAGTCAGTTAGACTGTTGTGTTTGTCATTGCAGTAGTTAGTTCGGCTGTTGTTTATATTGAGTGCAGTTGTTAGGTCGGCTGTTGTAAATGTTTAGTGAATTTGTCAGGTCGGCTGTTGTTTATATTCAGTGCAGTAGTTAGTTCGGCTGTTGTGTATGTTCAGTGCAGTAGTAAGTTCGGCTGTTGTTTATATTCAGTGTAGCAGTTAGGTTAATTGTTGTCTGTGTTCAGTGCAGTTGTTAGATCGGCTGTTGTATATGTTCAGTGAAGTAGTCAGGTCGGCTGTTGTTTATATTCAGTGCAGTAGTTAGTTCGGCTGTTGTGTATGTTCAGTGCAGTAGTAAGTTCGGCTGTTGTTTATATTCAGTGTAGCAGTTAGGTTAATTGTTGTCTGTGTTCAGTGCAGTTGTTAGATTGGCTGTTGCATATGTTCAGTGCAGTAGTCAGGTCGGCTGTTGTTTATATTCAGTGCAGTAGTTAGTTCGGCTGTTGTGTATGTTCAGTTCAGTAGTAAGTTCGGCTGTTGTTTATGTTCAGTGTAGTAGTTAGGTTAATTGTTGTCTGTGTTCAGTGCAGTTGTTAGATCGGCTGTTGCATATGTTCAGTGAAGTAGTCAGGTTGGCTGTTGTTTATATTCAGTTCAGTAGTTATGTTGGCTGTTGTGTATTTTCAGTGCAGTTGTTCGGTCGGCTATTGTAAATGTTCAGTGAATTTGTCAGGTCGGCTGTTGTTTATATTCAGTGCAGTAGTTAGTTCGGCTGTTGTGTATGTTCAGTGCAGTAGTAAGTTCGGCTGTTGTTTATATTCAGTGTAGTAGTTAGGTTAATTGTTGTCTGTGTTCAGTGCAGTTGTTAGATCGGCTGTTGCATATGTTCAGTGAAGTAGTCAGGTTGGCTGTTGTGTATGTTCAGTGTAGTTGTTAGGTCGGCTATTGTAAATGTTCAGTGAATTTGTCAGGTCGGCTGTTGTTTATATTCAGTGCAGTAGTTAGTTCGGCTGTTGTGTATGTTCAGTGCAGTAGTAAGTTCGGCTGTTGTTTATATTCAGTGTAGTAGTTAGGTTAACTGTTGCCTGTGTTCAGTGCAGTTGTTAGATCGGCTGTTGTATATGTTCAGTGAAGTAGTCAGGTTGGCCGTTGTTTATATTCAGTGCAGTATTTAGGTCGGCTGTTGTGTATGTTCAGTGAAGTAGTCAGGTTGGCTGTTGTTTATATTCAGTTCAGTAGTTATGTTGGCTGTTGTATATGTTCAGTGAAGTAGTCAGGTTGGCTGTTGTTTAGACTAACAGTGCAGTAGTTATGTCAGCTGGTGTGTGTTTAGTGTGGTAGTCAGTTAGGCTCTTGTGTGTGTTCATTGCAGTAGTCAGTTCGGCTGTTGTTTATATTCAGTGCAGTAGTTAGGTAGGCTGTTGTGTTTGTTCAGTGCAGTAGTTAGATCAGCTGTTGTATGTGTTCATTCCAGTAGTTAGATCGGCTGTTGTAAATGTTCAGTGAATTTGTCAGGTTGGCTGTTGTTTCTACTCAGTGTAATAATTAGGTCGGCTGTTCCGTGCGATATGTTCAGTGTGGTAGTCAGGTCGGCCGTTATCTGTGTCCAGTGCAGTAGTTAGGTCGGATGTTTTGTGTACTAGTATACACTGTAGTAGTCATGTCGGCGGTTTTTTTTATCATGCACTGTAGTAGTCATGTCGGCTTAATTTCGTGTATGTCCAGTGTATTAGTCACCTCGACTTTTATATATATGTTCAATGTAGTTATCAGGTCGGCTGTTACTAGTATATGGATGTACAGTGTAGTTGTCAGGTCGGCCGTTTTGTAGGATCAATGTAGTAGTCAAATCAGCTGTTTTATACATGTATCTTGAGTGAGGAAGACAAGTCGTCAATTATGTTTTTGTAGTGTAGTGGTCAGGTTGGCTATTATACGTTATATGTTCAGTGTAGTTGTCAGGTCGACTGTTTTGTATGGACAGTGTAGAAGTCAGGTGGACCGTTTTTATATGCTGAGTCAAGTAGTCAGGTCGGCTGTTTCGTATGTCCAATGTAGCAGTCAGGTCGGTTGTTTTGTATGTTCAGTGTAGTAATCAGGTCGGTTGTTTTGTATGTTCAATGTAGCAGTCAGGTCGGTTGTTTTGTATGTTCAATGTAGCAGTCAGGTCGGTTGTTTTGCATGTACAGTGTAGTAGTCCGGTTGGTTGTTTTGTATGTTCAATATTGTATTTAGGTCACCATTTATGTATGTTCAGTGAAGCAGTCAGCTCTGTTGTTTTGTAAGTTCAGTGCAGTATTCAGGTCAATTGTTTTGTATGTTCAGTGTAGTAGTCAGGTATGTTGTTTTGTATGTTCAGTGCAGTAGTCATGTCTGTTGTTTTGTATGTTCAGTGAAGCAGTCAGGTCTGTTGTTTTGTAAGTTCAGTGCAGTAGTCAGGTCGGTTGTTTTGAATGTTAAGTGCAGTAGTCAGGTCAGTTGTTTTGTATGTTCAGTGTAGTAGTCAGGTCTGTTGTTTTGTATGTTCAGTCAATTAGTCAGGTCGGTTGTTTTGTATGTTCAGTGCAGTATTCAGGCCGATTGCTTTGTATGTTCAGTGCAGTAGTCAGGTCTTTGTTTTGTATGTTCAGTGCAGTAGTCAGGTCGGTTGTTTTGTATGTTCAGTGCAGTAGTCAGGTCTGTTGTTTTGTATGTTCAGTGTAGAAGTCAGGTCTGTTGTTTTGTATGTTCAGTGTAAGTAGTCAGGTCTGTTGTTTTGTATGTTCAGTGTAGTAGTCAGGTCTGTTGTTTTGTATGTTCAGTGCAGTAGTCAGGTCTGTTGTTTTGTATGTTCAGTGCAGTATTCAGGTATTTGTTTTGTATGTTCAGTGCACTAGTCAGGTCTGTTGTTTTGTATGTTCAGTGCAGTAGTCAGGTTTGTTTGTTTTGTATGTTCAGTGTAGTAGTCAGGTTTGTTTGTTTTGTATGTTCAGTGCATTAGTCAGGTCGGTTGTTTTGTATGTTCAGTGCAGTAGTCAGGCCGATTGCTTTGTATGCTCAGTGCAGTAGTCAGGTCGGTTGTTTTGAATGTTCAGTGCAGTAGTCAGGTCTGTTGTTTTGTATGTTCAGTGTAGTAGTCAGGTCTGTTGTTTTGTATGTTCAGTGCATTAGTCAGGTCTGTTGTTTTGTATGTTCAGTGCATTAGTCAGGTCGGTTGTTTTGTATGTTCAGTGCAGTATTCAGGCCGATTGATTTGTATGTTCAGTGCAGTAGTCAGGTCTTTGTTTTGTATGTTCAGTGCAGTAGTCAGGTCGGTTGTTTTGTATGTTAAGTGTAGTAGTCAGGTTTGTTTGTTTTGTATGTTCAGTGCAGTAGTCAGGTCGGTTGTTTTGTATGTTCAGTGCAGTAGTCAGGCCAATTTCTTTGTATGTTCAGTGCAGTAGTCAGGTCAGTTGTTCTGTATGTTCAGTGTAGTAGTCAAGTCTGTTGTTTTGTATGTTCAGTGCAGTAGTCAGGTCTGTTGTTTTGTATGTGCAGTGGAAGTATTCAGGTCTGTTGTTTTATATGTTCAGTGCACTAGTCAGGTATGTTGTTTTGTATGTTCAGTTTAGTAGTCAGGTCTGTTGTTGTGTATGTTCAGTGTAGTAGTCAGGTTTGTTGTTGTGTATGTTCAGTGTAGTAGTCAGGTTTGTTGTTTTGTTTGTTCAGTGCAGTAGTCAGGTCGGTTGTTTTGTATGTTCAGTGCAGTAGTCGGGCCGATGGCTTTGTATGTTCAGTGCAGTAGTCAGGTCTGTTGTTGTGTATGTTCAGTGTAGTAGTCAGGTCTGTTGTTGTGTATGTTCAGTGTAGTAGTCAGGTTTGTTGTTTTGTTTGTTCAGTGCAGTAGTCAGGTCGGTTGTTTTGTATGTTCAGTGCAGTAGTCGGGCCGATGGCTTTGTATGTTCAGTGCAGTAGTCAGGTCGATGACTTTGTATGTTCAGTGCAGTAGTCAGGTCAGTTGTTCTGTATGTTCAGTGCAGTAGTCAGGTCTGTTGTTTTGTATGTTCAGTGCAGTAGTCAGGTCGGTTGTTTTGTATGTTCAGTGCAGTAGTCAGGCCGATTGCTTTGTATGTTCAGTGTAGTAGTCAGGTCAGTTGTTCTGTATGTTCAGTGCAGTAGTCAGGTTTGTTGTTTTGTTTGTTCAGTGCAGTAGTCAGGTCTGTTGTTTTGTATGTTCAGTGCAGTAGTCAGGTCGGTTGTTTTGTATGTTCAGTGTAGTAGTCGGGTCGGTTGTTTTGTATGTTCTTTGCAGTAGTCAGGTCTGTTGTTTTGTATTTTCAGTTTAGTAGTCAGGATTGTTTTTTTTATATGTTCAGTGCAGTAGTCAGGTCGGTTGTTTTGTGTATTCAGTGTAGTAGTCAGGTCGGTTGTTTTGTGTGTTCAATGCAGTAGTCAGGTCGGTTGTTTCGTATGCTTTATGTAGTGGTCATGTCGGCTGTTTTGCATGCTGAATGTAGTTGTCAGATTGACTCTTTAGTATGCCCAATGTAGAAGTCATGCAATTCAACTGTTTTGATATGCAGGAATAGTGCTCTGTTGTAATATTATATTGTCTTAAATATCGTTATGGAAGTAATATTTTGTGTATTTCTTTAGTACTGTCTCGTGGTTTGTTATAATCATACAGGTGTAATATTCTGTTGTTCTCGGTTTTAGAATTATTGGTGTACCTTTTGTTGTTGTCAGTCGTCTGAACTACTGTTGTTGTAATCAGATCAGATGAGCATTGGAAGCAGATCTTACATGCACATGTATTTATCTCTGTCGTAGTTCATACTGGTTTACTATTACAGAATGATGTAGTCACCATAATGGCATGCTGTTTTAACCTGGCATAAAATAACGATGGAATACTTGTAGTCAAACATGCACTTTTGAATTAAGTCTGATGTATTGTTTTTTTTTAAGTCTGTTGTAACATATAACACTTTTTTTATCATTTATGATATAATCAGGTTAATAGCCGACTTATTTGTTTTGATTTGTAGTTTAAGCATAGATCAGGCAGGTGGTTGGTTTTCACTTTCGAATTGTTTCCCATTATTCATATCTGTGCCTTTCATAGCTTACTATATAATTTGTATGGTATGAGTTTTCCTCGTAGCTGGAGAAGGTATTACTATGTTCTTAGGGTGCCCTAAAGTTACTTACATTCACGTCCTTTGGTCTGTTGTAGATAGTTGTCTCAGTGTCTCAGTGGCAATCATGCCACATCTTCTTATGTTTAAATTATTGACTAGGTCACCGGAGAATAGTCCATACACATTACGCAGTCTAAGTTAAGTTCTAATTAACCCAGTTGGTACAGACGGGAAGAATATTATGACGGACGCTTAATTACGGACGAGAAACGAGTGGTGGGCAAACTCACATTGGACCTTCGGACCTTTCGACAAAATGTGGACCATGCCTAAATTGTATTTCTTATATTTCGGTGAAATGTGTGATTAAAATTTATAAGCGTTATGTTGCACAATGATTGCATTGTTTTATTTATGGTTTATCAGTCTATATATATATATATATCACTGTATTGATTTATCACTGTATTGATTTACAAATAAAATACACATTTGGTTTAGGATATTTCTTTTACATTATTTATATCTAATGAGCAATATGCTTTGTTCCTATGTTGTTAATTTGATCTTTGAGATGTATTGATTAGCTTAATTGGTTATACTTAAAATACCAAATAAAAAGATTATAATATTTTTCTCAAGCTTCAAACGATATACGACAGGTACAAATTGTTAAATTATTTAAAAGAATGGTTATTTATATAATAAAGCGTGTAAATCGGCTTTAGAAGTGTTAAATTGCTCTGTGTAAAACTGTAATCAGTATTGAATTTCTCTTTAGAGGTCTGTCCTTCAGCAAGAAATGACTAAACGAAACCATTTTGGCGGCGTTTCACAGCATATGTAAAGAATTTGTAAATGGTTTCACTTCCTAATCTAGAGTTGATAAGTCAGGAGATTATTAAAAAAATGGTGATTGCAAATTCGAGACACAGGTAAGCACATTGTAGATATATATAGGTAAATTTAGATAAATAAAAAAGCTCTTTGTGTAGGACGACAATTTACCATTCTAGACACACATACTTGAAGGTGAAATATCATTAAATAACATTTTATTTCAATGAATTACTTATCTGGAATCAAAATAAACTGGTATCTTTTAAATAAATTAAAGGAACCATAATAGTTATAAGTTTATCTTTCCACCTTTCACCTTATGTTTAGAACAAAGGTCATGCAATACTATTTTAAAGACTTAACTAAATGTTTATTCTGCACTGTTCATGACTTAAGTTAGAAAGCTATTCGTTGTATAGGCGCTATTGAGATGTGTCAGTCGATAATGAATAAAAACCGCAAACTCCTCCATTTCCCACCGTTTTCTGGCATCTACCCCGAGTACATGCCGAGATATGTGTACATAAAACTGATTAGTTTAGTTCGGGACAGACGCGGGAATTGAAAAAAGGTAAGTCTCAATATTTCAGGTCTGCTCAAACAAAAAGGAATAGAGAAACATTTTTTTTAATTAAAAAATTACATGAGTGTCACTTATATATCTCTTTAGTGTAACAATGTTACTTTCTTTATGACACATTTGCAACAATGCAGTATATCACCAAAAATTGTCGCAGACCAGAGGATTTGTCATTTCTCATTTACTATGTGGTTCCTGTAATTTTTACTTTCCTTTCTTTAGTTTGAAGTATACACATCGCTTGCATTGACATTTAGAGTATTGTGTTTTATACCTATATAACTTTAATTTTGGTTGCAAATAGTTAAGATTGGCTGGTAGCTTGGATAGTTGGTACATATATAACTTGGCTATAGTTTGTACATGTAGCGTGAATAGTTGATACATGAATCTTGAATAGTTTGTATCATGGACATTTGGTATACATGTAGCTTGAATAGTTGATAGCTCGGATACAGTTTGTACACGAAGCTTGAATGGTTGGTAGCTTGACTAATTGGTTTCTTAGATATTTGGTATTTTGGATATTTGGTATCTTGAATAGTTGGTAGCTTGACTATTTGGTATATTGAATAGTTGGTACGTGTAGCTTGAATGATAGTTGGTAGCTTTGATAATTGGTAAATGTAGCTTGAATAGTTGGTAGCTTGGATATTTTGTACATGTAGCTTAAATAGTTGGTATAGCTAGGATAGTTGTTAACTTGAATAGTCGATAGTTTGAATAGTTGATAACATGAATAGTTGGTAGCTTGAACAGTTTCTAGCTATCGGTCGCTAGTTTAAGAATGATGTACTATTAACCGACTTAGCAAATTCCAACTTGTAGACTGTTTTGTTATAAAGTACTGATCCAATAATTCGAATACCAAATTTTTGATCATATTGCTGTATCTCATTTTACGACTACAACTAGAAGAGAGGCGAAAGATACGAGAGTGACATTCAAACTAATAGATCGAAAATAAACTGACAACATTATGGCTAAAAAAGAAAAAGACAAACAGACAAACAGACACAACACAGAAAACTATATATAAAGACTAAGCAACACGAACCCCACCAAAGACTTGGGGTGATCTCAGGTTCTCTGGAAGTGTAAGCAGATGCTGCTCCACATAAGGCCCCGTCTCTAGGGAGGGCGCATATGTAACTAACCGTTCAGACCATACTTATTTATGTTTGTCTGACAATTTTTTTTGTGTTGGAAATGATCAGTTGATGAGTACAGTTTAAAAAAAATGCCATTGCGATAAAGTATATACGAAAGATGTTTAGTTTAAATTCAGAAAACTATTGTTCAATTATTTAGTTTGTTTTAGTATGCTTATGTTGGGCGAAGCAATTTTCAGGATTGCGACACAACTAGTCATTGCGTTAGAAACTATGACTCTTGTGATTTGAACCTACGGTTGAGAAAACGACAATTAAAACGAAATACAAATATACTAAATATAGTTTTTTTTTACAATCAAAACTTTTACCTATTCATTTTCAATTTGAAGACTAATTCACATGAAAGTTCAAAGTTTTTCTTCCTAATAAAATTACATCCGCCCACCCAAAAACCTTTCTTATATATATTCTCAATATGAAGACGTTTTCGATTTTCTTCTTCGTTGAAGTTGTTTAAAATGCATATTGATTTTTTTCTAATAATCAAATAAAACAACGGCGATATTTATATGGAGGTGATCTTGATAAAAAAAATTCACAGATGGTAAAAGTAAATTTTCGCGGGCCGTCGACTACAGTTGAAGACAATAAGTTATCACTGGTCCAACCCTTGATTTTTATTAAATGAAAAAGTATGGATATTTGATTTCGTTTATGAATTTCCCCCCTAAATTGCGTTCTCCAGGATTCTGTTTTATCATCAGTATTAGTTGAGATTAATTCGAAAAAATTTAATACACATTTTTATTTATTTCTTTATCATCATTTTTCTTCTTCAACTTTTGTTAACCTTAATCACCAATGTTAGAATATTCTGTTGTGTTGAGATTTTAGTATTAGACCAAAAGTGATATAATATCGATATCATGTGTCAGAATTATGGCCAAGATTAATTGGTCAGATCGTCTCCGTAATCGGCTTATCTCCATTCCTTTGTGCTAGTTATACAATTCTTCATAACTCAGTCACAACTGGAAAACAAAAAATTGTGGGTGCCTGTTATTATAATAAGTAAGTGTTTAGAAATTTTTAATCGAATCTACATCCATACTTTGTTGTTTTTTGCACATAAGATAACCGCTTTAATTGGTATTCGGATTGTATTTAATCTTAATTGTTTTGGTTTCTTTTGGACATTTAAGTTATTAATATGTCAAAATTTCCTTACTTATTTTTTTGGAAGCTATTTATCTATGACACTTAAAACTGGGATATCATTCCGTTTCTTTTGTAAGAGGAGAGTAATTTCCCAAATTTTAAAATATATCGACGAGTGGAGCGAGGTGAGACATTTTTGGACGATGTTTTCCCAAATATTTGTTCCCATACAAAAATGAGGGCGTACTGATATTTAGGGAATTAAGTAATGTTGTATTGTATTCTGTCTGTGCCCCCTCCATGATTCCGCCACTGACAATTACAGAGTGCAAATGTCATCAATATTATACCTGATAGTTATAGAAATGAGTATTACCTCCAAAAAAAATTCAAACGAGAGTTCTTAAATAATGTATCTGAAAGGGCCCCAAACGACCTCAACGTGCATTTATTTCTCAAAGGGTGTATAGAAAATGGTCAAAAGGCAAAACTGCATGGAAATGAAAATTTCATAAAAACAATATAACGTCAGTGTTAAAACCTTAAACTCTCAAAACAGCCAAACGATTTCATTTGTAAATGTAAGTAATGCATCTAGGAGTATCTGCTCTCAGAAATGAACCTTCTTAGATGCATTAGTTAATATTAAGCTTGGCCTATATTTCAGTCCGTGACCGACTTTTAAAATCTACTCTGAACAGTTTCTTATTTTAAATTGGTCGCTTTCATGTTTAATTTTGTATTTTACCTTCCTTTTTAATGATAATTCATGCATATAAACTTTTCTAAAGGAAAAATTGTAAAAACAGGTTTTTTTTCTACTGGTCTGATTTCAATTGAATATATGTACTAATAATATCGGATATCATTTCCGTTCTCTTTAAAAGAATTATAGTGACTCTAGTGAATCACATGGGTATTTTGAATTGAATGATTTCACTTTGATCAATTTTAAATGATATAATATATTTCCAAATTTCATTTAAATGATCTAGTTGATATAATTGATAAATAAATAAGATCCAGAGAATGTTGTGTCATAACGTATGATTAATTACTTCCCATCCATTTAACATGGTATAGTATTTACGTCAATCCTAACCAGTTTAAAAATGACTGGTTCAAATAAGAAAAGAAAACCGTTACCAATTTGCAAATATTTAAAAAGGTGCGACAAGAGCTAAGATTTTAAAGCAAATTTACAATACTGGATGTGTCTATAATTTCTTACCATATTGTTTATCTTGGTGAATCAACGCGAACATGCACACGTACGTATGAACAGTTAAACTTGAAAATTGACATTTTTATACTGGATTAATAAGATAAAAATGATGACACCAGTAATTAGAATCAAATCACAATAAAGATGTGATAAAATTAACGCAATTATTTTCCTGACAGCGCTAAGTAGTTATCTTGTCTTGAAAGCGCATACTAATTAGTTATCGGATCCTGACAGCGCTTACTAATTAGCAATACTATCAGTGACATCTATGCAACGTGATCTTTATATACTCATGCTACTGTTTTGTTGCAGGTAACGAAAAATGGAATTGGTCAATCCAAACGCTTCCAAGGAGTGTATAATTCAATCTTTACAATGGTGTGTGAATATGGGACACAACGACATACTAAAAGCTTTACTAATGACCCATTTCTCAAGCTCCAAGCTCTCAGATATGTCAGAGATATGCTCTGATTTACTCATCAGAGCAGTGTCAAATGGGTCATGTGACCTTCTGAAGCTTTTATTACCATATGTAGATGATCATTTTCTATCAAACCAGGATAACAAAATGGGAAAGAATTACCTTTCAAAAATGCTTTGCCATGCTGTAGCTAAAGGAAATAAGCCGACGGTAGAACTTTTACTAAACAGAGGAGCCAATGTGAACGTGTTCTACGAAGGAAAACCACTACTGCATGTCGCAATGCATGCTGGTCGAACAGAAGTTGCAAAAGTACTCATTAAAAATGGAGCAAACATCGATGCAGCTTTGATGCCCGCTATCTTCTCATCAATGGATAACAAGGTATTTATCCTTTTATGTTTTTTGACAATTATTTGTTTAGCTAATTTATGAAATTTATTTCTATCGATAATCATTGGAAAAAGGATGACAATTTTCTGTAGAAAATTACTACTTAATTCACTGAGCTGATTTTGAGTAATATTTTAGCTGTCAGATTGGAGCTTATATGGTTTGGATAGATTTTTTTTAACTGAAAATGATGTGCAAAGTCTGATAGAATGCAAGTTATTTGTATGAATTTTCTATTTCTATGATGAAAAGTTAGTTTTGTTTTATATTTTGATCATTTTAAAAATAATGAGAAAAATAGTCATAGTAAAGGAGATTGAATAAACGGCTTTATCGCATTACATTATTGGCAAAGTCATCTTCATGTTAAGTTTGATAAAATCCCTGCTAATGGTATTCGATTTAAAAAAAAAAACTTTTCTCCTCTCAGGCCTAAACCAGAGTTCTTATTTTGAAATTGTGGAATTCTGCAAACTTCATGATTTTCAGTTAAAATTGTGTTTATTAATTGAGAAATAATGAATTGAAAATGACAGTCTTGACATTTGTTATAACAAGTAAGTCATCAAAGTCAATTGTAGTTTTCAACACAATTTTTATCGAAATTTCCATTTGTGATTGATTGCTGTTACTTTATATGATACTAGAATACACCCGTATATCGCGGGTCCGTGACTAAAGTATATAACTATGCGCAAGCCTTATTTTAGTATTAGTATTGTCATCTGATAAAGTCATGCTGATTATAAGATACACAGTTTTCTCTGCTTTCAAATCTTTCTGTTTGAACTCGTCGAACTGGAACTTATCAATTATTGATAATATTAATTATTTGGAAAACAAAAGGTCCTGGAATGGAGTATTTTTAGTCAACAGCATTGTCCTATATTAGTTATGAATATTGAATTCTTTGATTCGCTGTTTTACGTCATGCCCGCTAACAAATTGAAAACTGTACCTTTAGTCCAGATTTTTAGTATTCGTATTGTTATCTTAGAAAGTCTAACTGATTAAAATACTACAATAGGTAACAATTTGACAATTAAGTAGTGTCAACACTGTGATTATGACCCGTGTAATACTATATAGCATTTTAATCCCGAATACACCGTTTGGTGGTGCGCCTGTCAGATGCGGAACGTACAGATAAGGTAATCGGTAACAGGTGAATATACTATTGGTATCGGTATCGGACTCGACCCGGAACTTCTTAATCATTGGCAATATTAATTACGTGGAAAACAAAAGGACCTGGAGTGGTGTAATTTTTAATCTACACCTTTGTACTATATTAGTTATATATAAAGTTGAATTCTTTGATTCGTCGTTTTTACGTGATGACGGCTGACAAATTGGACCTCGTAATTTTAGTATTATAGATAAAAGAAGACATGATATATATATATATATATATATGTCGTGTACAAGTTGCGATTTTGTACAGGTTATAACATGTACAAAAATATTGTACATGTTATAACTTGTATAATGCAAAAATACAAGTTATAACATGTACAAAAGTACCTCGTACATGTTATAACCTGTACAAAATATTGCTTAAAAATGATTTTAACTTGTATGTTAGTGTGTTTTGTTCTTTTTTGATACAGTAATGTCCAGGGGTCGGTATTACGAAGCCTTCCTAAGACCTATCATACGATATATCTTAGGACATGTCTTATGATCCTCTTATGACTATCTATGGACATATCTTTATTTGATGAATTATAATTGTGAGTGTCCACTTTGGAGGCAATAGTAAAATACTATCATTCTAGTTGACACTAAAAGACATTAGAGGATACCCAGGATAGATGTGTCTACAAATAAAGTTGGGAATTGAAATAAGGTATGCGTCTAAAAGACCCCCCCCCCCACATGGAGCAGACAACATCCAAAGGCCACAAATACATGCGTTCAAAGTAGAGGATATATATTTAAAACATCAAAATGACATTCTCCTCATGCAATGATCTTATAGTTTATAAAAAAGAAATTGAGTTATAAATTTACATAAGTCATGCTGAAGGCCAAAAATGTTGAAGAGTAGATCCAAAGATATTGATAATGAAGCGTGGTCCAATACAAACTATTTCAGCTCTCTCTTGTTTTTACAGAGTAAGCATATGGGACATTATTTTAGTCTATGCATGCTATAAAACGAGAGGGAGGAGTATTACATAAAATTATTAGGCATTATTTTTAATTTTTTTGGAAGAATTTAGTCACTAGTATCTAACGTAATTGTCATTGAGGAAATGCAAGCTTTTAGTAAATAGTGTCACATCCCTTTCGTGGGAAAAACTTGGTTGATTATATAGGGAATCATTGAAGCATGACTGGAGCGGCCCCCCCCCTTTTGGTCAGTCAGCGCCCCCCCCCCCCCCCCCCCCCCCTTAGGAAAAGTTCTGGATCCGCCACTGCATAAGCATGAAACATATATTTCTGAAAATTTGTGATCATTGTCCTCTACAGAAAGAGACACGTTATGACTTATTTATTGTTGTTCTTTATGCATTGGTGAATTTAAATCTAAATTTATCTTAAATTTTGTACAAGTTAAAATCATTTTTAAGCAATATTTTGTACAGGTTATAACACGTATGAGGTACTTTTGTACATGTTATAACTTGTATTTTTGCATTATACAAGTTATAACATGTACAACATTTTTGTACATGTTATAACCTGTACAAAATCGCAACTTGTACACGACATATACACCAATGAAAGGGAATGCAACCTGACATCACACTAAAACAAAAAAAAAACTTTGGATCAGTTTGCTTTCAGTAGAATCTTCAAATTTGTTTTATAAATTTTGAAAATTATAAATACACTTACTCTTTCAACGAGTTATTTGTTTTTCTTTTATTAAAATAAAGTATATGTATTCCATTAAAACATTTGTGTTGGCCAACAATGGAAAATTAGGAGCATTTGTTGGCTTCCCACTTTTTTTTCATCATAATTGTAATATCTGTTGTATTCTTTTTTATTTTCCATGTTGAATGACTTGAACTGAACTTATAATCTTCTTTTACAGGAAGACGTCGTGGGATTGTTGCTTGTACATGGAGCAGACCCAAAACTCTACGGAAACAATGGTAGACAGCCGATACATGTAGCTGCCGCTCATTCTGCTGCCATCATAGAGAAGCTAGTTGAGGTCGGCTGTGACGTAAATACTCAGGATCCAATCCACGGGGATACACCTCTTCATGTTGCATGTTCGATGTGTTGTACAGAAACAGTAGAGGCTTTAATCAGATGTGGTGCTAAATTCAACATTTTAAATCACCAAGGAGAAACACCTTTACATAAATTGCTCAAATTTGCAACTGACAATCACGATTTTCACTCGCAAAGTAGACAAAAACTTGCCAAATATCTAGTCAAGCTTGGATTTAAGGTTACGGCGCAAAGCAAAGTGCGTACGTCAAAAAATAAACGAGGAAGGGATAAAGTGTACGATGTTTACACAAACTTGATGAGCTCATCAAAAAGTGTTTTTACATTACAGCATCTATGCAGGTTAAAGACTCGTGACAGTATACACACTCAGACACCAAACGCTAGCATAGATTCTTTAGACATTCCCGTCAGTCTGAAAACGTATCTGAAGTTTGGTAATGAGTTCCAGTGATTTCAAATGATCTGTTATCTTTTTAATCAATACATGAATGTTAATTTATTTTTTAGTTGGGAGATTTGTAATAACATATTTTTTATGATATTTTGATATATTTGATGTATGCTTGATATACTGCAAGTCTCTTTTATTCCACAGTGGTTTTCCACTGAAGAGTAAATATTATGAAATTGTTTTGTATGAATTTCAGCGAAGAAGAATTTTTATATTGATCTATTCAGCCAATGTCTTTCAATTAAATGTACTAATTTTAAATTAATTTTTCTTAGTTTTTCTGTTAATAACAGAATCTCGTCGTATTCTTCATGTGCCCGTCATAAGCCATGTAGAAACATGTAGACCATGCAGTGGTTGGTGCCGGTTGCTTTCAATCATCAGTTTTAAAATTTGATGCTTTCAGCTTCAGATGTTTTTCTCTTGAATAGTTTCAAATTTTGTTGTCTGAGGGCCTCTTATTTCTTGAAATACGTTAGGCATTTTGAACATTGTGTCGGATGGCCATACAATACGATGACCTCTATATGTTAATATCTTTGTTGCATGTGCTGTGGCGGATACTTGTCTAAGTGACAATCACACATTGACAAATACCATATTTTAATACCGATGCATTGTGAACGGGGGTTAACGTATCTTTCTGATATATCTATTAAATGATAAAATAAGTAATTGATCCATCTATATTTGTTTACTTATATTAGGAAGTTTAAATATTAAATTACATCTCCAAACAAGTCTTAAATGCCTAATACTGATTGGATAGCGACTTGAAAGGCTTCAAATCTCGTTCATTCGAACAAAATCCGGACATCTTTCATTTTTTTTTTATATAAATAAGGCCGTTAGTTTTCTCGTTTGAATTGTTTTACATTGTCTTATCGGGGCCTTTTATAGCCGACTATGCGGTATGGGCTTTGCTCATTGTTGAAGGCCGTACGGTGACCTATAGTTGTTAATGTCTGTTTCATTTTGGTCTCTTGTTGACTGGTGTCTCATTGGTAATCATACCACATCTTCTTTTTGTATACTTACCATATTCGGTAATAAACTTACCAGAAAAACAAAGCTGTACAGAGAATTTCAGTTCGAACGAACTTTAGAAAATCTACGGTAACCTGCATGAACCTTAAATATTCGAAGGTATAGGAATTCTTGTTGTTTGCAATACCGGTTTCTGAAACAAACATTTTTTATATACGCATGCAGAGTAATATTAATTCAGTCGACTATATCGCACACAGCGTTTCAATACGGAAGCCGTAAGGGGACACACAAAACATTAGAAAATATTTTTTTTAATTCGAGATCACGATAAAACATTACCGTTTTACCGAGATCTCGATAAAAAATATATCGTTATCTCGAGAAAACGAAATTGTTATATCGAGATCTCGATAAAAAATATATCGTTATCTCGAGAAAACGAAACTGTTATATCGAGATCTCGGATTATTAAATCGTTATCTCGGTTTAATATATCGAGATCTCGATAAAAAATATATCGTTATCTCGAGAAAACTAAACTGTTATATCGAGATCTCGGATTATTATATCGTTATCTCGAGAAAACGAAACTTTAATAAATCGTTATCTCGAGAAAACGAAACTGTTATATCGAGATCTCGGATTATTAAATCGTTATCTCGGTTTAATATATCGAGATCTCGATAAAAAAATATATCGTTATCTCGAGAAAACGAAACTGTTATATCGAGATCTCGGATTATTATATCGTTATCTCGAGAAAACGAAACTTTAATATATCGTTATCTCGAGAAAACGAAACTGTTATATCGAGATCTCGGATTATTAAATCGTTATCTCGGTTTAATATATCGAGATCTCGATAAAAAATATATCGTTATCTCGAGAAAACGAAACTGTTATATCGAGATCTCGGATTATTATATCGTTATCTCGAGAAAACGAAACTTTAATATATCGTTATCTCGAGAAAACGAATCTGTTATATCGAGATCTCGGATTATTAAATCGTTATCTCGGTTTAATATATCGAGATCTCGATAAAAAATATATCGTTATCTCGAGAAAACGAAACTGTTATATCGAGATCTCGGATTATTATATCGTTATCTCGAGAAAACGAAACTGTTATATTGAGATCTCGGATTATTATATCGTTATCTCGGATTATTTAATCGAGATCTCGGATTGCTAGTTATCACGTGTTAACTGATAACAAAATGGCGGATCAAGAGGTGGCAGGCAACCCGGCGGAAGGAGTAAGTATGATTTGTCTGTTTCAAAGCTTGTTTGAATGACTGTTCACTCGATATGCATGATAAAGAAGCACGGAAAGTTACTTCCAATATTTGATACGATAAGGATGTTTCACTATTATAGGTGCATTCACATAGGAATATATGATACGGGTAAGAAATCTGTATGGCAATATGTGAGTGAAGCAATTTCACAAATTCGTCAATTAGTCAATTTTTACAGCAAACAAACATGTCTTATGTTGAACTTGTACTGTTACACCACTGTCCCAGGTTAAGGGAGGGTTGGGATCCCGCTAACATGTTTAACCCCGCCACATTATGTATGTATGTGCCTGTCCCAAGTCAGGAGCCTGTAATTCAGTGGTTGTCGTTTGTTGTTGTGTTACATATAGAAAAGAAGAGGGGTATGATTGCCAATGAGACAACTCTCCACAAGGGACCAAAAATGACACAGAAATTAACAACTATAGGTCACCGTACGGCCTTCAACAATGAGCAAATCCCATACCGCATACTCAGCTATAGAAGGCCCCGATATGACAATGTAAAACAATTCAAACAAATATGTAACACATAAAACCAAAATATTTGTTTTTCGTTCATTTATTTATACATTAATTAGGCCCTTAGTTTTCTTATTTGAATTGTTTTACATTTGTCATTTCGGGGCCTTTTATAACTGACTATGCGGTATGGGCTTTGCTCATTGTTGAAGGCCGTACGGTGACCTGCATTTGTTAATTTCTATGTCATTTGATCTCTTGTGAAGAATTGTGTCATTGGCAATTACACCACATCTTCTTTTTTTATATGGTAAATATAAAAAAGAAGATGTGGTGTAATTGTCAATTCTTATTTTATTTCAAAGTGTTTTGTTTTGTATGTTTCATTTCTTGTTTTAATAGGACCCTAACATGCATGCATTTAATTATGCGGCAAGCATGGTCATGATGGCCGTCTTGTATTGTTTATTTATGTTTTGGGATGGTTAACTTTCTGTTAGAAAGACCCGTCACGGCCTGTCTTTGAAACTATATAAGCAAATGCTCACATTAATCTGTCACGGCCGAAACAATGTGCTAATATGTCCTCCTCTACAGCATACCTTATTATATGGTGATGCTCCTTAGTAGGAGGTATTATACACATACAATAAGGTTCGTATCTTTCCCCTTTATTATACTTCCCATGAACTAGGTAAGACGTAAAGACATGTTAGAATATAGCGTTTTCACCACTATTTTTGCAGAAAGTTTGCAGTCACTTGGACACATTCAAGATGTTAAGTGATCAGCCATACTCAGTTCTATAAAGGACCGACCATTTAAATCTAAAACAGGGGGGGGGGGGGGGGCTTTTGTTTAAAATTCCGAAACAAACAACACTTATAATTTATGATCCTGAATTTTCACGAAAAAGATCAGTCCAAATAATTATGACGTCTGGCAAAGCTATTTTAATTTTTTTTTTCTGGGACGCCTTCCTACGTCTATGACGTCTGGCAAGGCTATTTTAATTATTTTTTTCTGGGACGATTTCCTATCACCATGATCACCAAGGATTTGTATTGTCTTACTATATAAATCCTTGCTATGACGTAGGAAGGCGTCCCAGAAAAAAATTAAAATAGCCTTGCCTTAGGAAGGTG
This sequence comes from Mytilus edulis, assembly GCF_963676685.1. Classification (NCBI taxonomy): domain Eukaryota; kingdom Metazoa; phylum Mollusca; class Bivalvia; order Mytilida; family Mytilidae; genus Mytilus; species Mytilus edulis. The sequence goes on along the minus strand of NC_092345.1, from coordinate 64,947,625 downwards.
TCCCAGAGAAAAAAATTAAAATAGCCTTGCCAGACGTCATAATTATTTGGACTAGAAAAAGACTAATTTGATAGAGGATCTTTTCTGAGGTGGCATTATGCTGTATGAAAATATCTTTCATACAGAATAATAATGCCACCTCAAAGAATAATTAAATGTTCTGGCATGATCTCACCAACGTTATAAATCCTTATTCTTACTGAGAAAAATAAATCAAATCCCCCCTCCTCACCCCCGCATTTCAAGTTAAATGGTAACAGGACCGTTTCACTCTAGTTACATGCTTGCCCTGGCCTAGGTCAGTTTGCGGTGAGTTCGTTCCCCCATGGATTTCGTTTGCCCTAGGTTCGTTAGCAATTAAAAATACTTTAATATTGAAGTCTTCAATTTTTTCTAAAAACCCTGTGTTAGTTATATCTTTAAAGTCATAAGAAACCTCAAATTAAAAAAAAATCATGCATATGTTTTTTATAACTAAATGGATAGTTATCATTATACAACTTATGTACATATATACTTTTTTCTGAGGGAAATTCTTTAATTTGTCCACATTTAGAAGAAGTTTACTTATTATACCCCACGCAACGGGTTGCGGAGGGTATAATGTTTTTGACCCGTCCGTCCGTCCGTCAGTCCTGTTTCTTGTCATCGCAACTCCTCTCAAACCACACAACAGAATTTCAACAAACCTTTTCAGATAATAAGGACATACTATGTAGTTGTGCATATCGACGGGAAATTGCTATTCAATTTTTTTTCTAGGAGTTACGCCCCTTTGAACTTATTTACTTTAATGTACTACTGCAACAGTTTGTCATCGCAACTCCTCTCAAACCACACAACAGAATTTCACGAAACCTTTTCAGATAATAAGGACATACTATGTAGTTGTGCATATCGACGGGAAATTGCGATTCAATTTTTTTTCTAGGAGTTACGCCCCTTTGAACTTATTTACTTTAATGTACTACTGCAACAGTTTGTCATCGCAACTCCTCTCAAACCACACAACAGAATTTCATGTAACCTTTTCAGATAATAAGGACATACTACGTAGATGTGCATATCGACAGGAAATTGCGATTCAATTTTTTTTCTAGGAGTTATGCCCCTTTGAACTTATTTACTTTAATGTACTACTGCAACAGTTTGTCATCGCAACTCCTCTCAAACCACACAACAGAATTTCATGAAACCTTTTCAGATAATAAGGACATACTACGTAGATGTGCATATTGACAGGAAATTACGATTCAATTTTTTTCCAGGAGTTACGCCCCTTTGAACATATTTGCCCAATATACTACTGCAACCTTTTGTCATCGCAACTCCTCTCAAACCACACAACAGTATTTCATGAAACCTTTTCAGATAATAAGGACATACTTTGTAGATGTGCATATCGACAGGAAATTATGATTCAATTTTTTTTCTAGGAGTTGCACCCCTTTGAACTTATTTGTTTCAATGTACTTCTGCAACAGTTTGTCATCGCAACTCCTCTGAAACCACACAACATAATTTCATAAAAACTTTGTAGATAATAAGGACAAACTATGTGCATATTGACAGGAAATTATGACTCAATTTTTTTTTCTTATACAATTTTTTTTTCTTACACATATTTTATTTCTCCAATGACAATGTGGGGACGTGGGGTATGTGAGCGTGCTCACTAAGGTTCTTTAATTTTTAATTGCTTGCTTCCAGGAAGCAATTCGCCGATATATTTTCCATATGCATAGTGACCTGAGCGTAACCCTCCTCGTAAAAATCCGGTGATCGCAATACGCAAGGGTCTGTCATTAAAATAAACAATTATCTAATTGTACATGTTAAAAACGTGCTCAATACCCATGCTTTTTGTTATTTGTTTACTATAAGGTGACAATCGGTAAACTTCGGCTTTAAAACACGGCATTTAGTGAGCAGCCATATTTGTTAAATCATAACAGACAGAGAGAAAAAAAATTGACGATTATACGATATATTTGCGTAAAAAATGACAAAATCGTGCACCATGCATTCCATGTGCACAGAGTTCTAAGTTTATGATATATACATGCATTGGTTCAAGAATTGGATAAACATTATTTTTCACCACTCACTGGTTTCATATGACTTTAAGATCACCCTCTGTGTTTTAAAGCAGATTTATCTCATTTGGAAAGGAATATGAAAGAAAAAAATTATAATTTGTCTTATTATATTAAAAAAAATTATCAAACAAAGGAATGTTAAATTATTGATAATCCCTGAAATAATATTAGGGAGTTTGTAGAATAATCATTCAAATGTTCAGTGAGTGTAAAATCAGTCATTTTCAGGGATTATATATAATTACTAATGATTTCAGTGATTCTACATATTCCCTGAAAAATCAGGGATTCTACATAATCCCTGATTATATAAATTCACTGTAACATAAATATACATAGACATGATAGATATAGGAAGATGTGGTATGAGTGCCAATTAGACAACTCTCCATCCAAATAACAATTTATAAAAGTAAACCATTATAGGTCAAGGTACGGCCTTCAACATGGAGCCTTGGCTCACATGGAACAGCAAGCTATAAAGGGCACCAAAAATTAGTAATGTAAAACCATGTATATATGAAGAGGAAATACATGGTGTCTGTTCTCTCTGAGTTAATGAATAAAATGTATAAATGTAAGCAAATACAGAACGCGATAAGTCAAGGCACACCTTGATTTAAAGTCTCAATACAGTAAAACAAATTTATGAAGGGAAAAAAAATCACAAAGCACACAAACGTATATACATGTAAAACAATTTAGACATGTTAGACAATACAATAAAATTGTATCACAGAGATTATATAACTTACAGATAAATTAAATGATAGAAAATATACAGCAAAAACAAGATAAAAAGTTGGTGAAATTTCCAACAAACAATAAAATATATGAAACATGCATGTGCGTGAACAGACCTAGGACGAAATAGGACGAACAAGAAGTAGAGTGAACAGGTCCTAGGGCAACGTGAATTAGAACAAACAGACCCGGATTCAAGTTCAAATAAAGGACCGACCATTTAACTTCAGGGGGCCTTGTCCGGAAATAAATATTTATAATATCCTGAAATTTGAGGGAAAAAATTATTTGTCCAGGAAGGGTGGAATAAACTGATCTCAACATGCTCAAAGAGAAAATTTGGCCTCCAAGGTACAGACCATTTAATTTTTTCTTAGATAAAATTATCCTGGCCGTAAGTTTGCCGAAAAAAAAATCTGGGTCCACATGAAAAGACAACCAATCCCCCCCCCCCCTGAAAAATCAAATGGTCCATGGATGCAACAGTTCTGCCCTTATCCAAAATAGCTGGATTAACTGTAAATTCCTGTATCTTGAGAACAAAATGCTTTGTTTCGATGTGTGCAAAAAATAAATAAAATTTCACGCACTGAAATTTTCTGACTCAACAGAGTATTATTTGCCTACGGTCCTTTCTGTCCAGATTTTACACACAGACAGTTAGTGTGTATTCATTGTGACATGTCCACGTTCTATGTGCCATCCCGGTTCCATCAATCACTGAAAGCAGAGGACTCCCTAGATCCACATTCTCACTACTGACCTACAGAACTAGAACTCTGTGCTATGGATATTGCGGTTCCGTGTGCCAGGATACCCGGCGTGAATATGAAATAGTCTGAAGTACATGTAAGCATGTTTAATTCAGGCCTGGTTGAGTATTACTTAATCAGCCATAACCCTAAAACTAAAGTAAAGTTTTCCATACGATTATCTGTTTCTCAAATGGGGAACATCTTTTCTCCCATTCTTGGCGAATTTCCATATTTTTGCGCAGCGGTCTGATTTAATATTATTTAATTGAATTCAAAGGTATGTGTTTTCTCCGTGGAAGAGTTGTTGCCCCTGATAAGCGTTATTTATCGATTTTTTAAATTTGATTGTTTTTATTTATTGACTACTGCCCTGGATTTTTGCTCATCAGTTCGGTAATTTTGTTATTACTCTTGATTTGTAATGATCATATTGAAATTTGTCTTTGTTTTACAGAAAGAAATGGATGACTACTGTGAAGTGATTCAGTTTCTAAAAGATCGACATGCATCAGATGAATCAATACAAAAAATTAGAGAAGAGAAGGTACATCATCATTATTACATGTATATTCACATTTTAATACACAATACTACATTATAATGCCAGGTTTTGACATTAATGTACTGTCATGACTATAATAACATGTACACTATGCTTAAACGACTTAAGTTACCCACAGCCCAAGATGGAGATGCCTTTCGTCAGTACGAAATTTGTCTTCTATATGATAACAATACCATGAATGAATGCATCACTTAAAACACTCAAATTGAAAAGTTGTATCAATCGTTTAGGGAAACTCCTTATCTTAACAGGTGATTAAATACTAAAAAATAAACAATCACAGCACGAGTTTCGAAAACACTTACATATGACTTAAGCTGTCTGCAACTTCAAAAAAACTTGTCCTAAATCTTTTCATTTTACCAATAGGGATGTCCGTAACATTCAAAGAATCGATATACGTGGATATAAAGTTAAAACATAAAATTGAGAATGCATCGAATATATAATCAGAAATGAAGTAGATTTCTAGTATGATATAATTCATTGTATTGATGAAAGACAAAATCGGGATTATAATTTGAAAAAAATAATGATAAATCCGTAAAACTCTGATATGATTTTGTATACTGGCTACCCCAGGATAGCTACTGGATATGTTCTCTTTTCTCTTGGTTATTTTGATCCATATCGTAATAATGTATAAAAAAAAAGTCACATGACAATTATTAAAGGTTCAGCCATAAAGAGTATATTCAAAAGACACTCATTTCCACTAATTAGAAACAAAAACAATTATATTAATAATCTCTGATACTATACAGAGGAAAAATACAAAACATACTAGGAAACATTCATAAAACAACCATTACACTATAACTAACTAGCGAGATGTATAAATACCGAGCCGCGTCAAAGAGTAATCACCAAAATAAACATTAAAAAAAGAAAGAGAGGGGTGAGTAAATAAACAGACAACTAAACTCCAAAATGTAAAACAGCATGACAAAGCCATGGTCCAAAGCGAAAAACGGTTACAAGACACACAGTAATCAATAAAAGTGAAAACACAGACAAAAATGGCCAGGATCAAGTTCCACAAACCCTTACAAAAAAAAAGTATGATGCTATTTATAATTCAATCACATTTGGTGGTGAATGACCATTATAAACAGCCGTGAAGGTTACAAATAAGGGGTTTCATAGTGTTTATTATCCTTTAATTGTTGAAATTATAACTCTTAAAATTTTGAAATCAAAAGTTACCCACATCTGAAAATAAAGTTACAGACAGTCTGCTGAGATTCGATAAAAAAAGTTAGGGATGTCATGCATTTTTTAAAGTCGGCCTTGTGCTTTAGTGAACTCTAAATTAACAAGTAAATGGTAATTGTAAGTGATTTCGTTATTCAAGAATCCTATAAATATTTACATACTGCATGAAAAACGTTGCAAAAGGTAGATTTTGTATGAATTAGATATCAACGAGTTATAAAAGAGTCCGCCATCTTTTGCTGTGGGTAACATTAAACACAGTGATGTATAGGTTACCTCCTGTAAGAGTCACTGTACATGTATGTTGTTGATAAACTAACATTAATCAGGCGGTTAGTTTTTTCGTTTGAATTGTTTTACATGTCCTTTAGGGGCCTTTATAGCTGACTATGCGGTACAGGCTTTGCTCATTGTATGAGGCCGTATGGTGACCTATAGTGATTAACTTCTGTGTCAGTCATTTGGTCTCTTGTGAAGAGTTGTCTCATTGACAATAACACCACACTTTCTTTTTTATATGTAAGGCCTGAGGTGGAGAGCTGAATTAAATGTATAGAGTAAATACAGGGTCAGTAACATAGAGTGATTGTTATCGACATCATTCTGTCCATTTTGTTTATCTGTTAAGTTATCAAAAGTATGAAGCCACTAAAGGGATTTTGACGAAACATTGCCATAATCCTCTTTATGGTATATCTTCTTAAAAAATTGTGTCACACATAGCCATTTTCCTAAAAACATGGCTGCCGTTACTAAAAAATAGACCTTGGAGATGTGGACAGCCTATTTGGCCATATCTTGGACTATTATACTAAAAAATAAAAAAATGCTTATCCAAGCAATCACCTATGAATATGACTTTACAACAAACCGAACTTGCGTATCTCTTTTCAATCAAAAGTTATAAGACATTTTATGAATCATATACTTTAATACCGTCTTCGGTTAACCTTCGTATGTCCATCTTTTGCTATCGTATATACTTTCGGCACCCTCGTATAGACTTCGTTATTCATCGTACTTGCTTCGGTCACTTTTGGGTATTTTAAAGAGATCGGGACCAACTTCGTACGAACTTACAATTTTCGCATTCGGGTGTCCATCGTATATAAAAATCGGGACAGTGTGACGCGGCCATAAGTGAATTGTTATTTTAATTGTTATACATTCAAATTGCTAAATGAACACCCTAAGGGGTCATGCCATTTACATTTATAGAATTGAAAGGGAAGATTAGTGTTACATAAACAAATCTGTGTTCTAATCTGAATAATTACTTATTAATTAGTGACGGTACATATACATAAATTTAAATGTATTTTTTTTCTTACTTCTTAATAAGAGTTGTACTTATTTGAAAAAACAAGAATGTGTTATATTAGGGGTAATAGACCTGTAAATGTCAGTTTTCCCAACTGAAATTATTTCTACAATTATAGCTTTTCTCTCTGGTCAATACTTATAGCTTAATATATGGGTAAATCTATATCGCCCCGGTTATTATCCCAAGACTCCAATATCAGCCTGAGACGTAGTCGAGGGCCGATATGGGAAGAGAGATGATAGTCGTGCTGATATGGATTTACCCATATATTAATCTATTCATCATATTCTTCCGACAATAAGGTAGAATAACATTGGAAGCTGATATGGATTTTCTGCCCTGGTTGATACGGCCATATTAGCCTGGGTAGTGACGTCATTGGGCTGGTACAGGGTTATCAGTCCAGGTTTTGCAAATACGGCTTGTCTCCTTCCAATCGTTACACATGTGCAAAAAGCACTGTATAAGGCATGACGTATATGATGAGAGATTGTATCTGCCTGACAAATGAATATCAACACTTGTTACAGGCCAAAGTCCAATGTTGATATACATCTGGCATTTGGATATAATAACCTTGTATTGACCTGAGAGGAAAACTACAATTGTTATATTATCAATAAAAAATAACAAATCTTAGATTGCTCAACTATTTATGGTAACATACTGCATCGATTGTTCAATTTGATTATGTATTATGTTTTTGCTCACCTGAAGCAAAGGGTCATCATGGTCATGTGAGCTATCACGCTACCATCATTTGTCATCTGTCATATTAGATTACCGGTAATGATATATTACATTGTCCCATGGAAGACTTCCATGATTGTCCTATCAAAATCTTTGTCACAAAACAAATGCTCTGGTATCATTTGTCCAGTAACTCACACTTACACAACCACTATAACAGTTTAAGGTGCTGGCTCATACATGCAATAATTCTATTATTTTTTTTATAATTTTGTAGGTCGATCCCCAGACTTTGCTGGACATGACTGATACCGACCTGCACAAGTTCCTTATGATAAGTTATGGAGATATCCATGCAGCAAAACGTCATTTTAAGACAAAAGTACAAAATGTTAAAAAAAATCAAAGAACAGAAGGTCTGTTCCATAAATTTAGGAAAAAAATGGGACGCAAAGTGAAACATGATAAGTCATCAGACAGTGACCACAATGTCAGTGAGGAAGACAGCAAATGTTCCTATGAAAAAAAGAACAAAAGAAAGAAAAAAGAAAAAAATGCCCATGAAGAGGACACAAGACCCACTAACAGAAGTGAAAAGCTCAAAGGAAATGACAATGCCAAAAAGCACGAGAGGAGGATTGAAATTGGGTGGTTTGATTACGATTACAGAAGTAGTGAATATCGTCAAGTCAGGACACCAAATGGTGGAGGCGCAAGATACATCAATGCACGTAAGACCTGGAGGCAGGATGATATCCTGCAACATGGGAAGAAGGTATTTTTCCTGAATGGCAAATCGAAAAGAGGAAAAGTAACAGAATTTCAATATGAAGTCAGAAATTTTATGGGAGACAGAATGGACAATGATTGCACAATTGGAGACCTATATACTTTGACAGGATCAAAACTTCTACGATTTTACATATACAGCAAGAAGTTACCAACAACTGCTGTGGGCTGTTCTGAAATGGAATCTCCATCTGATGATAGTTTACCTGATCCCAAATTACTACAAGTAAATAAACACGTTTCAACTGCAGCTGCAGGCAAAGGCGCTAACTTATCTTCTGATAAATTTAATCCATCAAATGATTCACCTTCAGAGACTTCATCATTAACTCCACAAACAGTCCAGCTAAGAGTTAATGAAGATGATACTTTTGTCATTTCTGGTCAACCTTCTGGCAATAATATGATGCTGGTGGCATTGAATCCATATGCAGATATAGTGCCACATGATATATCAGTTGACAGTTATAATGAAACATTGCCGCTAAATTTGCCAGTAAGTCCAATTGAAAATGATGATGAATCATCAAATGATTTAGTTCAGAATTTGTTTAACTTTGTAGAGGACCGTGTTGAGACACCATCCCAACTGATTCCTTCAAATGAGCCACAAGATTTGATAATCTCTTTAAATGAGCCGCCCCTCCAGCAGCCCATTCCAAATGAACCACTGGTTGTGCCTAATATATTACTATATTCGGACGAGGAACATACCAAGAGAGTGATTAAGATTCATAAAAGCAACACATTTTGTGAGTTGATAGACTTATTTCGGGACAAAACTCTAGATCTTGGACAATGTGAAGTAATAAGGATTATGGATAATGGGAAAGAGGAAGCAGGGGAAGGGATTGGTATTCTCAGAGACATATTTACTGATTTTTGGGACACATTTTATTTGAGATGTTGCGAGGGTAATTCTACAAAAGTCCCTATATTACGTCATGACATGCAACGTGAACATTGGGAGTCAGTAGCCTCTATTATTTGTAATGGGCTTCAATTTGGATATTTTCCAATCAAAATAAGTTTGGCAATTTTTGAAGATGCTATGTATGGGAAAACAGAAGTAGATTTGGTTGAAACCTTCCTACAGTATATACCTTACCCAGATAAAGTGACTATTCAGTATGCTTTAGAAGGATTTAATGTTGAAATTGGAGAGCTGATTGATGTGCTGGAGGTCTATAATTGCAAAAAGTACCCAAATGCAGAAAATATCAAACGTTTGATAGAAGAAATAGCGCATAAAGAAATTTTACAAGAACCAAAATTTGTGATTGAATGTTGGAAAGATATATTCCGTAATAAACTTTCAGTGAACAGAAAAGAATTGGTCCAACTATATGAAAACAAGAACCCAACAGTTGCAAAAGTGTTGAAACTTCTAAAGTTTCCTGATGTTCTTGAACTTAAAGAACAGATTGTGGCTGGTTATCTTAAAAAGTTTATAAAAAGTTTAGACGAGAAAGGACTTCAAAACTTTATGCGTTTTTGTACTGGATCAAACCTCATGTGTTACCAATTAAATGTAGCATTTAGTATGCTTTCAGGTTTTGAGAGGAGACCCACAGCTCAGACTTGTGGGAATATGCTACAACTGCCATCTTGTTATGAGTCTGTTGCTGACCTCAGAGAAGACTTTATGAACATATTCAAAACAAACATGTGGGAGATGGATTATGTTTAGTCACTTCTTTGATTGAAGTTTGGACATTCCTTTCTTTTGCCTTTATCACTTACATTCAATAAGTTGGTATTGTATGATTTCATGTAATGATTCAAAGAAGAATCGACAAAATGTAAATTTGTCAGGGACTAAATGCACATTGTTTTAAGATTGTATTGTATGATTTCATGTAATGATTCAAAGAAGAATCAACAAAATGTAAATTTGTCAGGGACTAAATGCACATTGTTTAACCATGCTTACAGCAATGCTAGATCACTGCAGCATCCTTTGAGTGACTGGCCTGACTGAATCTAGATATGTTTAACTGAAGATTATAAATGTAGAGTGTATACTTGTCTCAACAAAATAAACATGCATGGTTCAAATGGCATTAAAATATGTCATTTGAAGTTAATCCCACCTCTTGCATTTTTAGGTCACCAGTCTGAAAGTATTATCGATATGGGTCAACTATCCATCATAAACATATTAAAATCTTTGACCCTGTAAAAATCAAAAGGGTCCTGATCTTAACTAGGTAAACATAATCTAAAGGGTTTACTAACAATGTTCAAATGGCTTGAAATAGATCATGAGGTTAGACTCAGTATTTGTAAAGCAGTAAAGCTATCAAAATATTGGTCAGCATATTAATTACATTGCTCCAATGTCTCGTCTTGGGAGATATGTCCCTTTTTTGCCTTTTTTTTTAATAAGCTGTAGGAGTACTTTCTGAAAGTATCAGAGTAGTTTCCAGCAACTGGGGTAATTTTAGGCATGTAACCAATAAATAACCTTTCCACCATTATTTTAACTCGTTGACACTTACTTTTATTCAGTGTGAATTACACTTTTTTTCTGAGTCAGAGGTATTCCTGTCGAAATTTTGTTTTCATTTTTTTCAAATTTAGACCAATTTAAATAAGATCATAAAGTTTTTAGCTTTTTTTCTTTAGTAAAACTTTAATATCATATGCACTGAATGTAACTTTTTAATGTAAATATTATTAAGCAAACATGATTAAGTTTGCTTTTCAGTTCAATATATAAAATGTACTGAGTATGATGCATTACTGAGAATGGCCTGAGCCTGTATTCATAAAAATACTGAAGTTAAGATTTCCATTTAGAGTACCAGTAGACGTCCATTGCTTTTGAAGAAAAAAATGTCCTTAACAACAAATATAACCTTAAGATGTGTTATGCATACTGGCCCCCATTTTTCAGCTTTATATTATTTTGTCAGTTTTGTTGACCAAATAAAGATATTGAAGGAGATTTCATGATATTTATTGTTTAGCTTAGTATACCTAGCCGAAGACTATTTGTGCTTTTGCTTTCCATCGTATGTCGCCCGCTGTTAACATTCCGAAAATTTTCTCTCAAAAACCACTGAAGGGATTTACTTTGAACTTGGCACAGTCTATCTTTCATGTCCTTATGCTACATTTTAAGCTCACCTGACCATCAAGTTGCATCCGTCGTCCGTCGTAATCTTTTCACATTTTCATCTTCTTCTTTGAAACCACTGGAAGGATTTAAACGAAACTTTATAGGAATGTTCAGTTGAAGGTTCTTTACGAACTTACTTATTTTTGTTCTGGTCCAATGAAAAACAGGGTCGCTATAGCAAATCTTAGATTCTCATTGGCCGATTTTCTAAAATCTTCTCCTCTGAAACTGTTAGGCTAAATGTTTTGAAACTTCACAGTAATGACAAACGACAGATTTATTTGCTAATTTAGTTGCGTGGGAATATTTGAAAGCTTCCGTCCTTCCACCGAAACATTTCTTGTGGACACTCTAGAATCAGCATGCTTCGTTTGATGATAGTCCAAAACAATATCACGGATGCTTTTGAATTTCAAAGTCAGAGGTCAAGGTCGCAGTAATACTTGTAATTGTTTATGTTGTCCATATCATCCCTTTGTGGACACTTTAGAATCAACATCTTTCAATGAGTTTTGACGAGTTTTGATGATAGTCCTTTGTATCTACTCGGAAGCTATCGATTTTCAAGGTAAAAGGTCAAGGTCTCAGCGTGGGAATGGTGGTGTGTGTGCGGTGAAACGTTAGTCTGAATCATGCTTTACAGCGTTAAGAGTCGTTACTTTCAGGGTTTTTGTCTCGCCAGCGACTTCTGTCGCAGAAAGCGAGACTTAGGAATAGTGATCCGGTGGCGTTAGCGCTTGATTTAAAAGCTTTATTTTCCAGAAGGTAGATGACCTGGATAATTCATACTTTATATATAGATGCCTTATGTTACGAACTTTTCGTCTGTCATGACGATTTTCCTTGTCGTCATTTCCATGGTTCAGTAACTACTTGAGAAAAAAAATCTTTTTCTTTTGCAATGATAATTTCTCGCTTAATATAAGTAATAGGATACCCGTATATTTGATATGTACTACCTTGCAAGGTCCTCATGTCTGTCAGTCAGTTTTCACTTGGCCTCGACATCATTGCATGGATCAGTTAACAAGGTTAATGTTTGTTTATGTGTTACATATTTGTTTTTCGTTCATTTTTTTTTTTTTCATAAATAAGGCCGTTAGTTTTCTCGTTTGAATTGTTTTACAGTGTCTTATCGGGGCCTCTTATAGCTGACTATGCTGTATGGGCTTTGCTCATTGTTGAAGGCCGTACGATGACCTATAGTTGTTAATGTCTGTGTCATTTTGGTCTTTTGTGGATAGTTGTCTCATTGGCAATCATACCACATCTTTTTTATAAGTCCATATCTATGAAGCAATAGGTCTTCTATAATTGGTTGTGCAATGATTGTAAGATGTGCATGTCCAACTGGCAGGTGACATCTGACCGTGACCTCATTTTCATGATTCAGTGGTCAAAGTATATTTTTTTTGGTGTTTTGGTCTATTTTGCAGATACTATAAGTATCCAGTCATTTATATTTGGTGTATGGAATGTTTGTAAGGTGTACATATCTGTCTGTCAATAATAATCTGACCTTGACCTCTTTTTCATGGTTGACTGGCCAAATTAAAAATTTGTGATATGGTCTATTTCTCAGAAGTCAATTATATTTCGTGTATGGATTCCATTCTGGCAATAATCATTTGACCTTGACCTCAAGGTCATGGTTCATTGGCCAATGTTACATTTATCTGATTTGGCCTTCTTTCAGATACTAAAGGGATAGTATAACTATATTTGGTGTAGGGAATAATTGTAAGGTGTGTATGTCTGTTAAGTAGGTGTAAGTTGATCTTGACCTATATTTCATGGTCAAGGTTATTTTTTGAGAGGTTTATTCGGAGATACTTTTAGCAATAGGTAAACTAGATTTGTTGTATGGAATGAGTGCATGAACTACATTTCTGTCTGAAAGGGTTTATCTCACCTTCGTCTCATGTACATTGATCATTTAAATGTTAATTTATTTATAATGCTTGTGGTTTAAACTTGTTTTTTATACTTACAACATAAGTTATATTATGAACACTGGAACAGGCGAGACATTTCAGTGTGTCCACTCTTTTTCATACGAATCGAAATGTTGCTCATAGTGCTCAAAGCTATGCTAATACGACTCATGTCTATTTTTGAGGAATTTTGGACACAAGACACAAACACCTAACAAGTGAGTGAAAGAGACCGAGAGAGTCGTTGCTCGCAGGGTACCTCATACTACTCGTATGGTTGCTCATACGACTCGTGGCTTTTTCGTATGACTCGTTGGCTTGCTCATACGACTCATGGTTACATTTTGCATCGGCCACAGTCTCTCTTCTCCTCCTTTGCTGTCAAAATAACGCCAAAAGTAGGAAAAGCAAGGTTGTGAGCACGGATCAGAGCAGTGTAGATCACCGGGGGTACCGGTAATAGGAACAGAAAAGAGCCCATTGGAGCGAGAAAAAAAAAACAAAAGACAAAGGTGGGGATAAGTTGTGAGGGGAGAGCTATTTTGAGCGAAAAGAAGAAAAGAAAAAGGTTGGGATACGGTGCAAGAGAGCGCAAAAGAAGAAGAATTTTTTTTAGCAAAAAGAACAAAAGACCAACGTTTGGATACGGTGTGAGATAGAGCAAAAGAAAGAGAAGCATTGGAGAATATCTCAGAGAATTGACATACGGAACAAGATGGAACAAGTGTAATTAGCAAACAGTTGATTGACAGTTCAAGTATCAAAAGACCTATATATGTACGCACTCGGTCTGATATACAACAAAAATCATTAGCATGGTTATTTCCACGTATCATTTTGGAACGTTTACAAAGTCAAAAGCCAAGATCTTTATCAAAAAAAACTACCATATTTTGTACCTGTGTGATAGAAGAACATCGGTTACACCCATTTTCGTAAGGTACTGCTTTGTATATCACTACATGCAAATACAAAAGAGCGAGAGCATAAACCAATTTATTTATTTTGTATCTCTTTCATTTTCATAGCTGTTGAATAAACCAGCGACGCAAACTTAGGTATAGCGCTACTGACTCGTCGACGTTTTCGGGTGGTTTCAGTAGATTTTCCTCCATGTAAATGCATCCCAACTCAAAAATCTCTTCTTCGCATGGGTACTCGTCCTCTTCAGCGCATTCTGATCGACAAAAGTGTAGCACGTCGTCATCGACCTGTCGAATATGCTCATCAGCATTGAACAAGTCGGGATAAAGATACATGTTGACAGGCCGTCCATGAAAAACATACTCTCTACTTCTCCTAATATAATGAGTGTTCCATACCTGCGCAGTGTCATCTAGTTCGTTCTGTAAAAAAGACAAAGCCATTTTTCATTTTTAATCAGGACAAAAGGCCAATCAAATCACAAGATTTTCAAATGCAATCTGATTAAAATCTTCCCCATTAATTGTACACTACCGTTAGAAGTAGGGCTGATCAGTTTGTTCCAAATGTCACTGTAAAAATCCAATCTTGTTGGCGTAATTGTCTTCTCTAGGTTCTGATTGGCAAACATACATTAAGACGAAACGTCGACTGAAAGTATATGTGTCATTCTCAAAATATGTCCAGATTCAACAGCACACGATTAAAAGGTGGGAGAAGTGGGTGTTCCGGGTATGTGCACCCCCTTTTTTTTTGGAAAATTTTGTTAAATTCATGTGAAATATAGGCCAAAATCGGCAAATAGTAGCCTGGCACACCACCACCCCTCATTTGTTCTAGCACCCTTCCTTTTCAAAATTCTCGGATCGTCCCCCTTAGACGGATTTGTTATCACATAAGCAACACGACGGGTGCCGCATGTGGAGCAGGATCTGCTTACCCTTCCGGAGCACCTGAGATCACCCCTAGTTTTTTGGTGGGGTTCGTGTTGTTTATTCTTTAGTTTTCTATGTTGTGTCGTGTGTGCTGTTGTTTGTTTGTCTTTTTCATTTTTAGCCATGGCGTTGTCAGTTTGTTTTAGATTTATGAGTTTGACTGTCCCTTTGGTATCTTTCGTCCCTCTTCTACAATTTCGCGTTACCGAGAAATTCTAATGTGGGTAACTTTTTTCTATGATGTTATTTTTTTTTCTGTTCCAGATCACATTTGATATGTATGTCGTTTACGAGTTTATACGTTAAAATAGGATATTACTTATTACAAAAACTCCTATACGTTACAATCATTAGAAGTCAGGTACAATTTATGGAATAAATGCCAATCAGATACCAAATCATCGAACAATTAAAGCGTGACATACGGAGGCCGCCATGCAGCATGTACACCATGTACGACCGTCTATGTATGGTACCATAGGGCATCATGAGGATATGCCAACTTAACACCAAGGCAAACCAAATGCGAAACCTTCTCCCAGAAAGAAATTAAAAGATTAATTCAAATACAAACTCTGACAAAGGTTCCTGGCATAAGACAGGCGCACACTTAAAAATATGAGGCGGGGTTAAACGTATTTAATGCAGCCTGTCCCTGATATACCAAGATGAGAATAACGATTTTGAACAAGTAAAACGTACAATCTAAATAAGAATTAAAAAGGATCCAATTCATCGAGAAAAATCATAGACAATTTACCATGTTTACAGAAAAAGAAGACAAAACATAAATAAAAAGATTCACAAGAGAACACTCGCTGTTGCTGACAGGCAGCTCAGACAACCTAAACGACTGATAATAGAAAAAAAACCCAAGCACCTCGATATCAAATCCTTCATCCTAAAATAAATTAGTCAAATGAAGATTACTACGATGAATACGGAGTGACATTCCAATGATTTAGTAGATACAGTAGATCGTGTAATGACCTAACTGATAACTAAAATAAAACAATTTTGAAGTGTAAGCCAATTACGTAGTTATGCTCCAAGCAACGTATCAAATAATCTATATTTTCCCTTAAAATACCGTTTGTGAGGGATTGATTAAAAAACAATACATTCCTTATATCAAAATAAGAGTTTTTAACAAGTAAAACGTACAACAAAAATTGGTATCAAAAAGGATCTTTCAAAGAAAGCCTATTGCCATGAGCTCATATTGGAAGGTAAAATATTTCTACAAATAGAAAAGAAAGGTACCTGAAGTAACTGCATGCAACAAAATTGAATTAGGTTAATGTCAAGTTTGTCTCCTGAAAATTGACCTCGTTCCTGAAGGCCTTTCATCGCTGATATCCATACTTGACAGCACTTCTTTCGCAAAATGCCCCACCAGGACTCAATTCTAGTGTTCATAGTGCTTTTTCCGTAAATGAAAGGTATTGTCACTTCATCTCCAGCAAACAACGTCTGCATTACTGCAACCAGCCCATTTTCTGTGCCCATATCACCTCTCATGCTATATGGATGACCTCTATGCTCTTCTATTGCGTCTATAAAATACCTAGCTATGACTTTTGGATTACTACTAGATCTACCAACTTTGAGCCATATTATTTTCCTGGAAAACCCATCGATGCAAGCATTGATGCATAAGCCATATCTTTTCAATTTATCGTAGGAGTCCAAATGCCAACAAAAATTTGGCCCCCTTGAAAAATATTCTCTTTTTTTTAGTCTTCGCCGGGCTCTAAGATATACCCCCTCTGGATCAATTGTGTTAAGCATGAGGCTAATGTGGTCTCTTTTTATTTTAAACCCGTGCCGCTTACACTTCTGATACATCCAACGATATCCATGCGCTGGTCCGTATGAAGTGACTTGCGTATGAACAAAGTTAAATACAGATCGAATATTTGAGTAGTCTTTTCTACGAGCAAGATTCATTTCTTTTAAATACCTCTTAACCTGACGAAGTGATATACTAATGGCATGATTCATTTGTAAAATCTTGACAATATCTCTATAAAAGAATTCCATTTCAAAATATCTCTTCACCAAACGAAGCACGTTTACCTACAAAAGAAACTGTCAAGATCAAATATTTTTGTATATATCTATAATACTAAAATAACGAGGTCGAATTTGTCAGCCGTCATGGGGTAAAAATGACAAACCAAAGAATTCAACTTTATATATAGCTAATATTAGAACAATGGTGTTGATTAGAATTTACACCACTCCAGACCAGTTTGTTTTCCACATAACATTAACAAGTTCCGGGTAGAATCCGATATCGATATAAATAATATATTCACCTGTTACCTATTACCTTATCTGTACGTTGCGCATCTTACAGGCGCACCACAAAACGGTGTATTTAGGATTTTGCTATATACACGGGTCATAATCAAAGGGTTGACACTTCTAAATTCAATCATTGTCATATTGTTCCCTATTGTAGTATTTTAATCAGTATGACTATCTAAGATGTCAATACGAATACAAAAAATCTGGACTTAAAATAAGGCGTATAGGTAGTTTTCGATTTGTTAGCCGGCATGACTTAAAACAGCGAATCAAAGAATTCAACTTTATTTATAACTAATATAGGACAATGCTGTTATTAAAAAATACTCCAATATTACCAATAACTGATAAAATCCAGGTCGACGGGTTCAAACAGAAAGATTTTGAAAGCAGAGAAAACTGTGAAACTTATAATCGGCATGACTTTATCAGATGACAATACTAGTACTAAAATAAGGCTTACGCATAGTTATATACTTTAATTCAGTCACGGACCCGTGATATCACGGGTGTGTTCTAGTATATACAAATGTTATGACTTTGGAACTTTGTTGTAATTTTTGTATTTTTGTCTACATACATATAGCAGATCTTCCGATTATCCGACTATAGAATTCAAAAGAAAGAGTTCCTCATATCTCATTGAATTGATAAAATGTTTACCCAAAGGATTACTATACACATAATTGATAAAAATTGGGATGAAAATATAATCCTTTTTAGCTCACCTAACTGAAAGTCAGTGTGAGCTTTTACCATCACGTTGCGTCCGTCATCCGTCGTAAACTTTTACATTTTCACCTTCTTCTCTGAAACCACTTGACGGATTTTGACGAAACTATGCAGGAATGTTACCAACAATCCTACCTTTGTTTTGGTCCAATTAAAAACATGGCCGCTACAGCAAATCTTAGATTATGAGCCTAGATCGTTCATATGACGGTCAATGGCACATTAAACAGATGTCAATATTTCTTCTAAAGGATGAACAAACACAATCAAAACATAAAAATGTACCTCCTCTAAAGTTTGGACGCTGATTTATCAACCCATCAAGAAGTGCTGTCCCTTCTTCTACCTTCCTGACGGAAATGATCGTGTTCTTCAGTGTTTACAGTATGATTTCTAAGAGAACTTTACCATGTTTTGTTTATACTGTAAACATTCACTAATTGACGAATTTGTTCAATTGATTTATTCAGATATTGCCATACAGATTTCTTACGCATATCATATATTCCCAGCTAAATGCACCTATAATAGTGACACATCACCATAACATCATATATAAAACAAGCTTTAAAACACACAAATCATACCTACTCTTTCCGCCGTGTTGACTGTCACCATTGTGTAATAAGTTGACACGTGATAAGAAGCAATTAAATAATCCGAGATAACGATATAACAATCCGAGATCTCGATATAACAGTTTCGTTTTCTCGAGATAACGATATATTTTTTATCGAGATCTCGATATATTAAACCGAGATAACGATTTAATAATCCGAGATCTCGATATAACAGTTTCGTTTTCTCGAGATAACGATATATTAAAGTTTCGTTTTCTCGAGATAACGATATAATAATCCGAGATCTCGATATAACAGTTTCGTTTTCTCGAGATAACGATATATTAAAGTTTCGTTTTCTCGAGATAACGATATAATAATCCGAGATCTCGATATAACAGTTTCGTTTTCTCGAGATAACGATATATTTTTTATCGAGATCTCGATATATTAAACCGAGATAACGATTTAATAATCCGAGATTTCGATATAACAGTTTCGTTTTCTCGAGATAACGATATATTAAAGTTTCGTTTTCTCGAGATAACGATATAATAATCCGAGATCTCGATATAACAATTTCGTTTTCTCGAGATAACGATATATTTTTTATCGAGATCTCGATATATTAAACTTAGATAACGATTTAATAATCCGAGATCTCGATATAACAGTTTCGTTTTCTCGAGATAACGATATATTAAAGTTTCGTTTTCTCGAGATAACGATATAATAATCCGAGATCTCGATATAACAGTTTCGTTTTCTCGAGATAACGATATATTTTTTATCGAGATCTCGATATATTAAACCGAGATAACGATTTAATAATCCGAGATCTCGATATAACAGTTTCGTTTTCTCGAGATAACGATATATTTTTTATCGAGATCTCGATATAACAATTTCGTTTTCTCGAGATAACGATATATTTTTTATCGAGATCTCGGTAAAACGGTAATGTTTTATCGTGATCTCGAATTAAAAAAAATATTTTCTAATGTTTTGTGTGTCCCCTTACGGCTTCCGTATTTCAACACATACCATTGTCACTCAATTAAAAAAAAATACAGATTTAATAAAACATTCCCCGTTTTTGTTCTCAATTTTAAAGCTTTATTGCTTCCACCTTGTATGGAAAAAAATACATTTTGTACTTGTAGTTCGAGGTGTTTAGCTTGTAGTTATGGATTGTGAAGGCTGACACATGTCTGTCCCTCTGGTATCTTTCGTCCCTCTTTTACAGCATAGCCATTAAACATTTGCTATTTCTATGAGTTCATAGTCAGACACTGTTGTGCACAATTCAATGCATGATCTGCGATGCCATATGTCGCAGTCGTCACAGCATACGCCCTCGAATTTCCATGTTACAGGATGGTAGTCTTTGTTGTTTTCTTTATTTGATGTCCCAATGTAAGGTTGATTCCAATGATGTATTGGGAAGCTTGCTTAAGCCTCGGTCACACCTTACCGGATATCTCGAACGGACGCCTAACTGATAACTTTTTTTCAATCCGTTCATGTCCGTTAGACGTCCGTTCTTATCCGTTAGACGTCCGTCCATATCCGTTGCATGTCCGTTAAGCGTACGGTACATCCGTCGACGTCCGTTCTGTCCGGTGGAAAATTTTGAGCATGTTCAAAACTTTGAACGGACGTCCAACGGATAAAATGTCCGTTGAACGTCCGTTAGGCGTCCGTTTTGTACGGTACTCGTCCGTTTCATTTCCGTTTTGTATCCGTTACGTGTCCGTTATACATCCGTTGGAGGTCTGGGAGATAAATTCACCAACGGACTTCTACCGGACGTTTAACGGATAAAACGGATGTTGAACGGATGAGAAACGGATTTCTACCGGACGTATAACGGATAAAACGGATGATGAACGGATCTGAACCGGTTAAATGCCAATTGAAAATTTCGCGTCAAAAATACCAATTATTGGTATGTCAGATTTCTTAAGGTTCATGAATTCTTATTATTCATAATCGATCTTAGAGTATAGGCACGTCTTCACAATCAAGCAGTTCTTATTCAGGCCAGACACTGCCCTTTGGCGGAATTTTGAAGAACAAACCAAAACCAGTTACACAGAAACATTTTGAATATTTATGCGATTTACATGTTTTATTATTGTCGCCTTTGATTTTTCCGTAAATCTTGTTCATCCGTTTTATCCGGTACGCTTCCGTTAGGTGTCCGTTTTATGCGGTACTCGTCCGTAGGATGTACGTTCAACATCCGTTCTGTCCGGTACGTTTCTGTTTCTCGTACGTTGCATATCCGGTGTGTGTCCGTTATGCATCCGTTACACGTCCGTTTTATTCGTTCAGTACATCAACGGACTCCCAACGGATAACAATTTTGTCAACGGACAACTTCAATATTTTCATCCGTTAGGCGTCCGTTCGTGCTATCCGGTAAGGTGTGACCGAGGCTTTATATTGTAGTTAATTCATGTGTTTCTGGTTTGGTATCTGTTGTTTTTGGGTTTGTTTGTATTTCAGTTTAGGTTTAGCGCGGAAGAGCCCGCACTGAACTATAGAACTGAAAACACTTTAGTTTACAAGTAGTTTGGCTGAGTTTTGATTTGGTAATATAATCCATTTCGTTTTTTGTTTGTTTTGGTGTATGTGTTTACAGTCTTGGTTTAGCGCCGTCATAGACGGTAATGGTTTAGCGCTGTCATAGACGGTAATGGTTTAGCGCTGTCATAGACGGTAATGGTTTGGCGCTGTCATAGACGGTGATGGTTTAGCGCCGTCATAGACGGTGATGGTTTAGCGCCGTCATAGACGGTAATGGTTTAGCGCCGTCATAGACGGTAATGGTTTAGCGCTGTCATAGACGGTAATGGTTTAGCGCTGTCATAGACGGTGATGGTTTAGCGTCGTCATAGACGGTGATGGTTTAGCGCCGTCATAGACGGTAATGGTTTAGCGCTGTCATAGACGGTGATGGTTTAGCATCGTCATAGACGGTAATGGTTTAGCGCTGTCATAGACGGTAATGGTTTAGCGCTGTCATAGACGGTAATGGTTTAGCGCCGTCATAGACGGTGATGGTTTAGCGCCGTCATAGACGGTAATGGTTTAGCGCCGTCATAGACGGTAATGGTTTAGTGGTTTAGCGCCGTCATAGACGGTGATGGTTTAGCGCCGTCATTGACGGTAATGGTTTAGCGCCGTCATAGACAGTAATGGTTTAGCGCTGTCATAGACGGTAATGGTTTAGCGCTGTCATAGACGGTAATGGTTTAGCTCTGTCATAGACGGTAATGGTTTAGCGCCGTCATAGACGGTAATGGTTTAGCGCCGTCATAGACGGTAATGGTTTAGTGGTTTAGCGCCGTCATAGACGGTGATGGTTTAGCGCCGTCATTGACGGTAATGGTTTAGCGCCGTCATAGACAGTAATGGTTTAGCGCTGTCATAGACGGTAATGGTTTAGCGCTGTCATAGACGGTAATGGTTTAGCTCTGTCATAGACGGTAATGGTTTAGCGCCGTCATAGACGGTAATGGTTTAGCGCCGTCATAGACGGTAATGGTTTAGCGCCGTCATAGACGGTAATGGTTTAGCGCCGTCATAGACGGTAATGGTTTAGCGCTGTCATAGACGGTAATGGTTTAGCGCCGTCATAGACGTTATGGTTTAGCGCTGTCATAGACAGTAAATGGACTGCAAATGCATGACATCGTGATTTATAAATTGTGATTTTTTTCAGAGAACTGCGATTTTTACCTTCAGTCGTATACAATTGCATAAATATAAATATAGTCGTATTTGGAACTTTTTTGAATTTTGGTTTTTGTTGCTCTTCAAAATTCCTATATGATTAAAATGCCTTCAACTGTTTTTATTCCAGCGCAATTACTAATACGGCTAATGTATATATAACGCGGGTCTAGTGTACTAAATTACAAGTTTATATGCACTTCGGATCCATATAAATTAAGAGTTAAAACTAACATTTTTCTTTTGTCAAGTTTTTTTTAAATAGAAATTCAAGGTTGGATTAGTTAACAATGTACTCTCCTTTTCTAGATTGGTTTTACGAATAAGATTCTAGTTTTTTTGTTGCATTTGTAGATTAAAAGACAAAAGTAAAGTGTGCACCTCAAATTTTAGTTGGAGAACCCGCCCAACACGAACTCGATAAACAATCATATATTGTTCAGTAAAAGTGAATGGTTTTCATTGTTTATCATCAAATTCAGATTGCGTATATTCTGTATTTAAAAATTGAATTTTCAAGTTCAATGCAAATTGAATACAACTAGATCTTTCTGATGTTGTTTTTTTTTTACATTTGAAATTTAGAAAACACCGAAAAGCCCTTTAAAACCAAATTATGAACATGCTATAGGTATTCACACAAGCACCAAGTGTGCTATTAACCAGACTTGCTCCTGTACGATGACCTATATAGTTGCTTACATCCACGTCATTTGAACTCTGGTGGATTATTGTTTATATTGCCCGGACACATTGTTCTGACTCCGAGCCGACCAGCCTTTTTTTAACCCTTAAGTTATTGTCGAGTGCTTATAGCGATGACGCAGCAAATACTTATTTCAATCTTTAGTTTGACTTGCCCGTGATAGAACCCACGGCATATCACTTTAATTCGTTTCGAAAACTCGCTAGTCCCACGAGACCTTTATGCGACCCATATGGTACAAGTGTAAAGTTCCCATATACATTTATGTTAGACCAGGCCACAACTTACTACAATATGATGCACACCTACAATGCAAATAAAACGAGACGAGGGCTATAAAATGTGGGTTATTTGACAAATAGTCAGCAACCTAACATTCAAAAGACAGTGCAACCCTGCATATAGCTAATAAGTACATAATTGTTATACTATCAAAAAGATCCATCATTGGGGTAAAATACAAGTTTTAATAACAGTTTCGTAAAACCATACTTCCATTTTTTGCGTGATTACGATATTTGGTACTCATTAAAACTTTAATGAAAATGACAGGTTTCTTGTTTTTTTTTTTAATTATTGTGGATATCATCAGAAAAGATACAATATTTCTTCGCAAAAACCGATTCTTAAACTTTTCGAATTATCTTTCTTTGTCCAGAAAATAATAATTAAAAAAATAAGCTATATATAGTTAATAGTTAAAAATCCACTGAATTTCACGGTATACACTAATGCGAAACAAAACCTTACAGGCCTGATACATGCATGATATAACAGTTACAATTGACAATTAAATTCAAGCAGACATTATAGTCTTAGACATTTGGTAAAGTAAGTTAACGTCTGCTACAAGATACTATGGGTTATCACACATGGAGCTTAGCCTTTGTAGACAACAAAACACAGACAGTTGCGTAAGACAATAAGTATTCAGATACAGAAGGCGTTACATGTAGAGTACCGTAAGGTAGTATACTTGCCCCTATCCCTTTCTAATTTATATTAACGATATCAGAGATAACATTACAATAAAAGATCTGCCTGTTTGTTGATGATTTTACCATCTACCGACCTATCGAGACAAAATACGATCAATGGCGTACACTATATCTTCAGCCAGAGACATGACTATTCAAAAATTCTCATTCTTCTCAAGAACAGTAATAGCCTGGTCCTGGTCAACATTAACGGACTTGACAGCGAAATCTCAAAGTATATAATCATTCTAGCCACTGACTGCGTAGAGTGATAGAACGTTTTTATCCTGCACCAACTGTACAGCAAGAACTGTATTTTTATTTTCTCATCTTTTCTTGTAAATAAACATTACTAGCAGTCATACGATACGCACAAAGCGTTGAGTGCACATGAAACGAGATTAACTACCATGTTGAAGAATAGTGGTTAATATTCCTTTCGCATACCAATAATCCTCTTCAGTTTAAGGTGAAAGAATGGTTCAACTTTTTCATCACAACAAAGACTTTCAAAATATTAAAAAGCACACACGAACCTTTTAATTAAACAAAATTGCAATAGCATATTTTTCTTACCAAAAAGTTTATTGACAAGGCGACAGACCTAATTGATAAATCTACACACCCATTCAACACCATTCATGGCATTCTTTCTAGAATTAATTATTTTCATGAATCTTAAATTAACATCTTATTATTCAAATGATTTATACATTAACTGTCAAGACAGTGGATTATTAGACATGGAACATTCTCCATTTCAAACTAAATCATACTAATTTAATTGATTCACGTCCTCAATAGAATTAGAGACATATATTACATATAAATGTCTCTGATAGAACCAACTGAGTAGATCATGTCTATTGTTATAGCTAGTTGGCCTTGTACGCGACCTTGTAGTCTGAGCGTTCGCCCTTATATTGGCACACTTTCGTTCTAAGACCTGCGACCAGGGGCGGATCCAGGATTTCTGGTTAGGGGGGGGGAGGGGGGCGCAATTTTTTTTATCTTCGCCGATGGAGCGAGGCGAAAAATTTTTTGAAGTAGAATTATTGAAAAAATTGTTCTAAATTGGTGAAATTGAGATTTCTCGAAGTAAAGTGTGGTAAAATTAACAAGAAATTAAAGTTTCAAGCTGAAACCGCCTAAATCCATACCTGACAACAATCTACAATCACCGTAATTAACAAGAAATATGTGAGCTTATATTCATTGAGACTACCCCATATAGTTCCCAGAAAACGGGACTGAAGATAATAAGCCTATAGAGACAGGTCTCGATCCGGAGTACACAAGCTGACCCTCCATATAGAAAAATCTAGCGAATGTTATGTCGATGGTTGCCTTGAAAACTGGTGTTGCATTCATATATATTAGTCAATCGAATATCTTCAGGGGGAAATGCAATAATGACGTACCGTTGTAAGAGATTTGTATGCTTCCTAGTGGATCATCTGGACCAAATAACAAGCGACTGACTAACGGATGGACGGACAGAGATAAAACAATATGTCCCTGTTCCGCGGAGAACCACCAAGTTATGATGGCAAGGTCTCCTACAAATCTACAACAATCTCCTAACTTACGCACTAAGGGATTCATATTGCATATATGAGTGAGATTATAAAGCTACAGTTATAAAGCTGCAGCCCCACAAACAGAAGCTGAAGATCATGCGAACATTTTATTTTGATTCTGTGTTCCTGTGCAAACCAATCTACAATCAAGACACCAGCACCTGTTATAAAATTATTTATATAGAAATATCAGATAATATCTTAACTAAAAACATTGAAAGACATGGTGCTGGTAGTTGTGACATAAAGAAATACAGGAACACCACAAATAAATAATTGTTTTGCACATCGTCTTGATGTGTCTATAGCTAAGCCATTTGTACATGGTTTCAATAATGTGAAATTTAACTGCCTTAATTAAAAATTACTTTAACACTCCATAACACAAGTCCTGCCAAACTTGGTTAAGACGATGGACATGTGAAGAGTTGACAGATACAGACGGGTGGACCGATGGACGCAAAGTGAGACGAGACAGATCACAATTGCTCACCTGACCAATATTTACTAGTATTATATTTTGCAAATGAAAATTTCTACTATTACCAGCGATTTTGAATTGTCCTTTAATAATATCTGTTTTTTTTACTTTTCATTTTCGGAGGTCGTGCCAGACTTTACTGTATTCGCCACAAACAACTAAAATCAGAATGAGATGCATTTACGAAGTTATGTTTATTTTCTTGTGATCCCAAGCATGTAATACGGTAATAATTCGGCTAAATTTTAGGTTGCAAGTGAGAAATAAATATAGACACAGGGATACAAATTAATAAACTAACCTTTCGCTTGAGACAGTATTTCTATCTTTCATTACGAATATTATGAAAGAATCTCACCTGCCGACTGTTTTCTTGACCGTGCCATAATGGAATTGTGAAAGTGAGTAAGTGATGTATTGGAACTTCAGTTAACCAAGAAATTGATTATAAAAATCGCAAATACAAGGTAACATTTGTTTTTACTTTAACTGCTAAAAAACTTATTCAAGTTGTCCTCAAACGTAGCTCGATCCGCGTTTGACACCTTCCTTTGAAATAATTTATAGAACTTTAATTAATCGTAG
Source organism: Mytilus edulis (assembly GCF_963676685.1). Classification (NCBI taxonomy): domain Eukaryota; kingdom Metazoa; phylum Mollusca; class Bivalvia; order Mytilida; family Mytilidae; genus Mytilus; species Mytilus edulis. The sequence goes on along the minus strand of NC_092345.1, from coordinate 64,920,852 downwards.
GTCAGTTGATAAGTAATCACGTTGATTCTGTTAAACTGACTGTTTTCTATACTTTGAACTTAAAAAAAGATGGAATGGTCTCTTCTGATACTTAAATAAACTGAAGACAACCCATGCTTAACAAATTTTAGGGGGGGGGGGGGGGCGCACGCCCGCCACGCCCCGCCTAAATCCGCCCCTGGCGACCTATGTCATACTTTGTGGTGATTCAGTCGGTGATCCCTTAACCTTCGGAAAAGCAATGTTACAAGGGCGAATTAAGGGATGACATCAAAAGATCGATGTAGGATAAAAAACTTAAATCAAATAGTTTGGGGGTGGGGGGTTAAAATTCTACAAGTTTTGTATATCTAAAATCAATTTTTACATATATCCCTATTGGTAAATCAATTTTTTTCCAAATTAAGTTAAGAGGGGGTGGGGGTGTCAGAGAAAAAACTATGTGAATTAAGTTTTTTATCCTACATTGAACTTTTGATGTTGTCCCTAACTTTGACCGGTTATCGCTGGTTTGGCATGATAGCAAGTTTATATGTACCAATCATGGGATTAAAATTGTCTATATTTACTTCTTAATCGAGCTTTGTCTTTGTTATTGCTCATACTACCAGAATTGTCGTTTTAATTGTTCATAACATATAGGCTTGTTTTCTTTTACTGCTTCCTACAATGGATGGCCTATTTTTATATTGCCTATTGACGTAGATTGGACTCTTCATATTGCCTTACCATGCATATGGGATCTTCTTTTCTTGATGTTTATACCGTGGGCTTTGTCTATTCTTTTTACTCATACAATGGGCTTTATCTATTCCTATTGCTAATACCATGGGCTTTGTCTATAATTTCTATTGCTAATACCTTGGGCTTTGTCAGTCTATTCCTATGGGCTTTGTCTGTCTATTTCTATTGCTAATACCTTGGGCTTTGTCTGTCTATTCCTATTGCTAATACTATGGGCTTTGTCCGTCTATTTCTATTGCTAATACCATGGGCTCTTAAAATGGATTATGTGTTTATTGCTCATAGCATAGATTATCTTTTCTGTTTGCCTTTCTTTCATCTTTGTTCATAACACGGGCTTTATCTATTCTAATTGCCAATACCATTACCATGAACTGTGTCTTCTTCTACTCTTCATACAATGAATTATGTCTTTCTTATTGGTCATACCATAATCTGTCTTTCATTTTACTCTCACCATTGACTTGGTCTTTTTTTTTATTGTTTTTATCATGAACTTTGTCTTATTTTATTGCCCATAATATGCAATATTGCTCATATTGTTTTCTTTGACATATAGCTACAAGAGTATTGTTATAAATTGGACTGTCCATTTTATTGCTCATACCGTGAGCCTTGACTTTCTTATGGATTATACCAAGAGCCTTGTATTTCTTTTGCTCATACAATGAGCTTTGTCTTTCTTATTGTTTATAACATGGGTCTTCTATTATTACTCCTTCATACCATGGCTTATGTCTTTTATATTGTTTTTAACAGGAACTATGACTTTCTTACTGCTCATATCATAGGCATTTCTTTCCTAAATGCTCAATTCATGAGGTTTGTCTTTGCTTATTGCTTATACCATTGGTTTTATCTTAACTCTTTGCTCATACAATGAAAACTGTAATTATATTGCCCCAACCATGAGTCTTTCTAGTTGCTCATACCACAGATTTTGTCTTTTCCTCTTTCTCATAACATGGGTTTTCTTCTTTTCTTATTGCTTACACTGTGAGCTTTTGTCTTTCTAATTGGCCTTACCATGAGTTTTGCATTAATATTGCTCAATATATGAGCTTTATTTTTCTAAGAGCTCATATCATATCTTTAATTTATGTTGATCTTTGGCCTTTTGCTTAGTTTCTTCTGTTACCTATTCTAACATCGGTCTCCTATGACTTCTTTGAAACTAAGTTTTACTGTGCTTATTGCTGTGTTCGTTTATTCCACGTTAGCTAGAGGTAAACGGTGAGGTTTGAGATCTCATAAAACATGTTTAACCCTGCTGAATCGGAGACCCATTGGTGGCCTTGGGCTGTTATCTGCTCTTTGGTTGTATTATTGTCTCTTTGACACATTCCTTGTTTAAATCTCAATTCTATTTTCATTTTTATTGTTCAATTTGTGAGCTTATGTCTGTTTTTGCTCATACAATGGGGTTCGTCTCCCTTATTCCCATTCCATGTGATATGCATTTATTATTGCTAAAACCATGAGCTTTGTCTTTCTTATCAGGCATACCTTGTTCTAAGTATTTCTAATTGCTCATACAATGAGCTTTGTCTCTCTTATTTGGAAAGAATTGACTCTGCCTTTGCTTACTGCTCATACCACAGGTTTTCTTTTACCTTATTGCTCATAACATTGAATTGGACTTTTCTTGCTTCTTACCAGAAAATTAGTTTTAAAAATAACATTCAATGCCAAGCAAACACACTAATATTTCCAATAGGTGATCACCTTAATAATTCTGATGAAGTCTAAGAAAAGAAAATTCAATTTAAAGTAAAGTTTGTTTCCAAAATCAATTTGAAGAATAGTAAGGTGCACAATTCTCATATTTACACATCCATTGAGATAAGCTGAAATCGTGTAGATAACAATTAACTATGTTATTCACAAAAGGGGACTATTGTAAGCTTGGTTACATCAATCATTCATAAGGAACTGCAATTTACCACAGAAAAGAAGCCTGAAAATCAACTTATCATAATCCAAAAGTACAGTAGCCCATTTTTTTTTTATAATCGATCTTTAATATTTGGAATTCTTATAATAAACTTTTACCCCATACAAAGCCATGTAACTTCAAAGTGTAAACAAGGAGATACAGATGAGAAATAAAGGTGACAGTAATGAGTCAACCCTATTGACTATTTGGTGTTTGAATCAAAAAGGCAAAACTAGATACAAATGTACAATAAAATTTATTCCAGTTATCTCCCTTAGGACAATAATATGAAAGACTTGGATAGAAAAGTGGAAATCATATCAGTATAAAAGGAAATAGCTCAGAATGTGACATAAACTGCATAAATAGTTTGCATATTCACTTCAATGTTGGCAAGAGGAAGAAAAGCTACAATGTAAAAAAGGAATTTCAACAGAAACATGAAAGCTAGGATATGCAAGTTTTCCTTAACCATTATGGCAGGCTTTTTCGTTAGCCTTAACTTTTAGTATTTATTCATATAATTTATATACATACATGCCTTGTCAAGTGGGTTCTACAAAGATAAGTTGTCCTACTTGAACAAATGCTTGTAAATCAAGTGTTTCTTGCCTGCTCATTGTTTCTGTGGATATCATTATTTGTAAACTTTTTTTGGTCATCTACGAACATGAACCTTCTGTAAAACTGATTTTTAGCCATCCAATAACATAATGTCTTTACTTCAAGTATAACCCTAATGTTTGGCCATGTGAATACTGTAAATTTGGAAATTAAAAAATATGACAGTGTTGTAATCGTAATAATTTAAATAGTTGTCTTTGTTTAAACTCGCATTTTGTGTAATTTTTATATGAATGAAGCCGGAATTTTCTCAATATCACAAACATTAAAATCGCATTTTGGTCTAAAATTACAAAGTCACAATATTAAATGAACGAAATAATTTCTGAATTTCTGAATTTAAAGTTATGCTTTCTCTTTAAGACAATCTCTGACAGTTACAAGAGATTCAGAAAGACTTCAGTAACTGCAGGGAGAAGCTATTTAGTTGGTTGTTTTTTTTAACTATCAAGGAAATGTTCTGTAATGACCTAATGTATTCTCATGTTTTAATGACAATTTATAAATGAGAAGAACATAAAAATTATCCTTCACATGCTAACTGTTACTCATAAAAAAGTTCAGTAATTTATGATAGTCCTAATTAATCTGTTTAATCATTGAAGTACTATATGGTATAATTAACTTGGACATGTTCAGTATCTTGCCAATGGTGAAATGAACAATAATATTAAACATATGTTAGACATGTACATGTTTATTATCACAAAAATAAATTATATCCCGAAATAATTCACAGTAATACTGTATTGTTGGATATATACATTGGCCCTTAATATACAAACTTGCAAGGTTGAAATTATATAGAGTCATTAGAAACATTCATTTTCTTTACAATTTTCCTAAACTACCTCAAATGTGCAATCTTTAGACTAAAAAAAAACACAGCATAACTTTGACGGTCAATGTTATGAAATTTTATAAAATGAATCTAATTTGTCCTGCGAAAGAAAAACTCACATGTGTAACTTGTAAACTGAAGGACATACTTTAGTTGTAAATGGAATAAATTTTAAAGTATGAGCCAGGACAAGACAAAAAGTGAAACATTGCCTTTCCAAAGAGATATGAAAAGATTTTATCATATACATGGTATTTTATTTCTAAAAGCTGTACTATATTATTTTATCAAATGTATTTATATTGTAAATTGTATAAAAATAAAACCAGCAACGTCACTTCCATGCTGGATATCTCATCTTATTACAATTCAATATGAATAACAATTTGTTGGGTACATGTCTTTGAGACAGTAACCCATTCACCCCCTATAGGTATACAAATTATCTCAAAGCAGAAAAAGCAGTATTACAGACAAGGCATACAGTTACTGGTGTGCATCACTTTAAGGGCTGACTGGACAAGCTGAAAGCAAAGTGTTTTCAATTCTAAACAAACTTGAGTTCCAAAAAAAAAAAGAAAAGATCTTCATACAAATAGATAGGTGAAAAAATGCATCTTTGAAAAACTTAATATTAAGCCATATGATGAAACCCACATAATCCAGATTTCAAGTTTTACAGATTTGATTACTTTTAACATCATTATTATTTAATGTAATTTACATTCATGAATTAAGTATTTTGACCAATTTGCTTTCTCAGATTCTAAATAACTATTCTTTTGTACTTGGTGAACTGTTGATGTCATGATATTTATATGTAGGTTTAAGAAAATTTTTGGTTTTAAGCAGGACATATTTAAGTATTAGATGTAAGAAATCTGTAGACATGAACAATGTACTATACCAAACAAGAAGGGATTTTTGAAATAAAACAAAAAAATCTGACCATTGTGAACCAACTTTCACTGTCGTACTATCAAAGTACTTTAAAGAAAAACAATATTTTAAAGAAAGGGATTTTTATATACTTGCAAAAATCATAATCAAACATCATGCTCGTTTTATAGATATACATGTATCATCTACACTTCTATTGCCTTCTAATTCATATTACAGAAACTCTAACAAGAAATAAAACATAAAAAGCACCATTTCTGTTGCAATTGAAAATTTATACAAGCTTTATTAGATTCTCTAAAGAGACTGTGTCTCTCACCTAGGTATATATGCATCTTCAAAAAATGACACTCTCCAACTTTGTAGACTAGAATAGAATTCATGACACTGTAAATCGATAACATTGTCATTAAAGAGAAATGACTCTTTAAAGAAGTAGTGTGAAGATTTTGGTTTTGTTGCCTTATTTGTAGATCTTGTCAATTGCTATTTAAAGTTTCTATTATAGTTTTCAACATAATAGACAAAAGTGAAAAAATGGTAAAACTTGACAGGGCAATATTTCCCTTTAAGAAGAAAAGTAGTGACAGAAATGAACAATTGCTAGAGTTTCTGAACATATCTGCCCTGGCAGATTTTCTCCATTAAAGATTCAAAATAATGGATAAAACTTGCATTTTAGCAGGTCATCAGACACATTTTGAAACTAGATACCCCAATAATAATTGTGGCAAAGTTTGGTTAAATTTGACCAAACATTTTCAGAGGAGAAGATTATGTAAAAGATAATGGATGACAACATATGCAAAGTGATGAGAAAAGCTCATTTGGGCCCTTTTGGCCAGGTGAGCCAAAAATTGACAAAATTATCACAGAGACAGAGATTTCTTTAGCTTACAATTTTATATATGCATTTTGAATATTCATAATGACAGTACAATTAAATATCTATCGACTATAAGGACACGTTTTACATCCTATATTTATATATCAGGACATGTCGTATCTTTCAAAGTGTTTCTTAACACTCACTTCTTGTGCAGGTGACTGGGATATTGACACATTTCGTTTTTTATTTTTCGATTTACTTCCTTTTCTTTTCAATATAGTTTTCAAGTTTTTAAATGGATTTGACTCTGGTGTCTGAGGTGATTTCTGTGGTGGCGGAGACAAAGAATCACTTTTTTCAGGCGATATGTATTCCATAGCAGACATAGAATGAGGTCTTTCTTTTGTAAAGGAATGATCTTTATTTGTATCCCTTTGAGAAAGAATCGGCATGGAGCCAACTGAAGTCATGTGATGTCCACTACTATCAGTATAACTTTGGAATGGTACATCATTATATTTCGGACTATCTTCACCACTTCCACTTAAATCATTTTCATATAATGATTGATTATCCAGTTCAGAAATAGAATTATCTCCCTTTGATTCAATTCCTTCTGGGATTTCTGGGAAAAAGTCAGAACATTCTGGATAACCAGCAATACTTCGACATTTCTTATCACGATTCTGATTAAATTCCTTTTTGTGTAATGCAGATAAATTTTCATGACTACTGAACATACGATTTCTAAGTTTTTTCATATTAGATTCTGGTTCTGTTAAATCCAATGCACTTTTATGATGCCATAATCTGTCTTTCATACTTTCAAACCTGCCCTTTTGTGGAGTCTTAGAACTTTTGTCTTTTCCCTTATTTTCCTTCAAACTTTCACTACTACAACTATCAAATGAACCCATGACTGTGCCATTTTTTCCTTTGCGTGCATAGGCTTCTCGGACAGCTTGCACTAAACGTTCATTTGTTTGAGTCAACAAGCTAATTTTTTCTTGTTGAGATTTAATAATATCATCTTTCTGTTTCATAACTGTTTTTACATTTTTTTGTTCCTTTTTTAATTGTCCTTCGAGGAAAAGTAAATGTGCAAGCACTTCCCCTAACCGACGATCAGCTAAGATTCTTTCATTTTTTAATGTTTCCTGATTTCTTTTCAGCTGCAACTGTAATGACGAATTTAAAGAATTGCTTTTGGCCTGCTGTAAAACCAGACTGGACTGCAACTTTTGGACCATCATCTTAGCATCTTTCAATTGTTGACGTAACAAATCAGCTTCTTCCTGCAACTGAAAGTATAACAAACCACTGTTAAAACTTAGTAATATAAATTTCACTAAATTGAAAACAGTTTGTAATATAAATTTCACTAAATTTAAGAAACTTGTAAAGAAAACTTTTTTCAAATCCATGTTATACGAAAAGAGTAACAGGATTTTTTGTATTGAACAGGATATGTTTTTCTAATGTTCAAGATTTAAAAAAATAGTAGATTTGTTTTTATATATATACATGTATATATTTTCAAACATGTATATATTTATATATATAAAAAAAATCTTATGAATCTACAATTTTTTTAAACTTAAACTTAAATGAATCGAATTGTAAGCTTGAACAGTCTAAAAACTAGCAAAATACTGAACATTAGAATTCCTGCTTTATTTAGACCTACATACTCAATAAGAATAAAAAAATAAACACTTTTTGCTATTTGCATCTGTTACAAATACCCATGACACCAATACACATACCCTTCCAATAACTTCATAACTTTCCATTACCAAAGTACTTTTATACGTTTCAGCATGATGTCTATACATTTTCTTCTTTTTCAAATGTATAAAAACATCAAAAAATCCAAATAGACACATTTATATTATATATCTCCAGTGTAAGCTGTTTTTGTATCACATTAAAAGACTCAGGTTTTATAATCAGTTTTGCTTTGTTGTATAAGAACCATTTTCCACTACAAGTTTTCTTTTCACTCTTTTCAATTTGAAATCAACAATCAACTTTGTAAATACGCTACACAAATAATTAAAGGCTAAAAACCCAAACTTGAAATATACTTTCACAACAAAACTAACAAAATATCCTATGTTAAATTTAAATTAAGTTTTAATCCAAATTTGAAATAAACATGGCTGTTGATTCTATGATATGAAACAGCAACAAGTAACTTTCTTATAAGTAATATCAGAACTGTTCTGAACATCCATGTTCTATTTTTTCTATACTGAATATCTATCATCCGATTGAACATGAAGAAGAGAGTTCTTTCAACCATGTATATAAAAGTATCACAAATATACGTTTGACATTAATTTACAATAGCCGATCAGTTACATTTTCCATCGATTTTTGAACATATGTACAAATTGTTTGATTTGGGTGGCAAAAAATGTTATCTTAAGAAACAGCTGTTTGAAGTTCAATTAACAATCAATAATTATACACTATCCATTGATTTTCTGCCAGACGAAATGTTTAAAACATAATATTTATGGTCTTGACAAATTTATTCTAACTGAAGGCAACTAGTTTAATAATAAAGGTATTTATATGAATGACACATATATGTCATTAACTGTCTTTTAAACAGGGTTTTATAACTCCACAATACACAATTAAGATTATTGTTCAGGATGCAGGAAATCTTTTCTTTAAAAACTTTATCTAAGTTGTCTAATCCTATCATTTTTACAGAACGGTCATTCTTCATTGTATTGTGATCAGTAAAATAGTCAATGTCCTGCCATGCTAACATACTGCCTGTTTGGCTTCATCTTTAAGTTTGCTCCCTATTGTGTTCGGTGGTTTGACAAATGAGATTCTAAGTTTACAAAGAATGATGGATGCCAAGTGATGACAAAATGTTTATCTAGCCTCTTTTAAAAAAGGAAAGCTGCTATAGCTAAGTATAACATTTGAAGAGGGTTCTTGTACCTAGGTTATTCATATGAGAAGCTTTTCAACCCCACAAAGCAAATTTTGCCCTTTTGGATATTTGTATTATTCACTTTCTCTAGAAATTGTATCCTCAGTAACCTTTTTGTAGGATTCAACCTCTTTTTAGAATATTGTTTTTTAAATTTCACATATATTTCGTTCAATACTTTCTTTTAATGTCTGATTTTGTGATCAACAAGCATGATAAATCTCTGAGGGAGGACATTATGCTACAAAAATAACCTGCCCTTATAATCTTATAACTAGCTCTAAAACTCATGAATATCACATTTACAAAATATTGTTCTGCACAGGAACTCTGTCTGTCCTGGTACAATTTTAGACTTTAAATTATTTAGCTAATTAAGTTTCACATACACTAGATTTGCTTTACGGAACAAATAATTAATTTAAATATTAGTTAAAAAGAATTTAAATTTAGTTCCATTTCATTTAAATCAAAGTATTTTGCATGACATATAGTACAATAACTTCCAAACATTCACTATTAACCAAAACATCAAAACATATATCAATCTTGATAACATATACATTCCCTTTTAAAATCCAAAAGACAGGATAAACTATTAAACAAGCTTACCAAAAATATTGCAAAATTTAAGTCTCACCATTATTTCCGTATGAAATCAATTTAATACATTTCCTTTTAAAAACGTGAACTACTAGACCGTACAATTACAAAGCAAATAATAAAATTGTCTTTCCAATGTCATTATTAATTACTATTCAAGCAAATAAAAACATTACAAAAATGGTTGTTTTATGAATTTTTTCATGTATAAGAGAAGAAGTCTACTTGCCATATCCATGTTGCACCATGTCATTTTGGTTTAAAATGGAGTCATGCACTCTACTGTTTGTCCTTTCAGGTGTAAAAAGTAACGTAACCTTACCTAATTAGCATAAATTTGCATTACAGGTAAAAAAATAACTGTTCATCATGTCTTTTAGAGTTGACTCATAGCCCAGAAAAAGCTACTGTTCAAGACTAAGTAATCAGAGACACATCTACTTTAAACAATTGATATTTTATTTTGCATATAGTAATTAAAGTTCATGACGAAAGTTTAAACTATTCAAAAATATCGTGAGGAATAGAATATGCCATACAGAAAGTTTTTGAATGCAAAAACTCCAATCCTTTGTTGTCCCCAATGAATATTAATCAAGTGTACTTTGTTTTATCATAATCTAATTTAAAGGTCTAAAAGGCTTAAGTGAGCATTTTCAGGGCCAATGCTTTGGAAGTCATTTTAATAGAAATATAAAAATAAGATAAAGCATGATTGCTTATAAGCCAACTATCCATACAAACCAAAGGACTAAGATGATAACAATCACAGGTCACCATGCAATGACAAATACATATATATGCTATAGACTAAGATTCTTTAACAACATTAATAACATGTCAATATATATTGTCTTAAACTCTTACATAGGGACAGTCATGAATACCATATTTAAACTATTAGGTTTGCATCTTTAATTTGACAATTATCAATTACTGTTTACAACTTTCCATATATGGTGCTGTCTGCTGCTAATTTTGTTTACATAACAAATGACTAAACATTTGCCTCCTACATAAATAAACAATTTAATAAATACTTACCTTTACTATTGAAAGTTTTTTAATGAGTCACACACAAAATGTAAGAATAATTGCTGAATACTTTAATATTCAAATTATCTTTCAATTAATGCTTCTTGCTGAATTTGACAAGAGGCTGCCAACATTTAGAAAATGTTACTTTATGAATGTATAAATCCCCATAGTAATTCAAAACATTGGTTCACAATAAGGACAATGACAATTTTTTCACCAATCCTAACCACAAATACAGATATTATATTATAAAAGTGATAATAAATTCAGGTAACAACCTTGGTTTCTAGTTGATTAAAAAATGTTGACCAGTGGTCAAAATTATCACATCAGATAAAGAACAGCATTTACATGATCTAGATGTACTAAGTAGTACCCACTTACTTCTAAAATTACCTACTGGTACTTATCACACATCTTACAAACTAAGTAGAGCACAAGTTACTCCCATTTTTAATGAAATAATTACATTAGATGATACTTTATTCTGATTGGCTAACTGCACACCACGTGTTATATCGTAAGCAGTTGCATTGCTCAATACAACTTTTCATTCATGATAACACGCGGTCCAACAATAAAGTGCACAGGTGAATTAAATAAAAAAATATATAAAATTCGTGTTTTCATGATCATACCGGTAGCTAAAAATTGTAATTATAAGTATTGAATGCTTCTTTTTGTAACTTTATAGGGTTGTAAAAGCGTTGACAGTGCGCACATTTTTAGAATGAAGCGCTTCCGCGCTTCATACAAAATGTACTTCGGTCAACGCTTTTACACCCCAATAAATTTACAAAAAGAAGCATTCAATTCTTAAATAAATCCCTTTCATTCTTTTAATGTAGTTTATAATTGCTAGAACTAAAAATATACCTCAAGAGTTTTTAAGATAGCAGCACAACCAGTAGTTGTAATTAGTCTGTTCTGAATGTTAAACCTTATGCTTTATATAACTACCAGTTTATATATATCTTTTATTTTAAAATCGGGTATTTTATTTTTATTTTAAAAGTTGACACAAACTCTTTTGTTTTACCACCATTTTTTTCAGAATATATTAAGAAACTGATTTAACATGATATAATATTTAAACATAACTTTTTTTGTCTTGAGGAGAATGACACCCAGTTGCATGCGTTTCATTGGATAACTTTTGTGAACTTTATACCAAAGGACGCTACAAAGATAACCTTCAACGTAAACAAAAGAGAGTTTCAACTTCCAATAACATTAAGTTTATGTTACATCATAGATAGTATCTAAAAGTACATTTTATTCAAAGACAAGGACTAAACCAGAAACAACAATCCAATGTCAACGTAGAGGTCAAAATTTGGTATGCCACTATTTGAAAACCCATCTAATTATACTAAAGAATTATAATAAACTTGTAATACAAATAAAAAGCTGAACTCAAAATTTGTTCAGGTGCATGGTTAATCATCTTTGATTATTCTTTAGCAGGTAAATGAAAGGTAAATAGTCTGAATGACGTGATTATATCGCTGAAAACCACTTATTTCCTCTGTTATTGTCTACTGTCCTGGAGTTTTATTAAAGCTGAGTACATATATTTATTGTTATGATACTGCATTCAAAAGATAAGTTCCATAAAATAAATTGAAATAATCAAAGAATTGTATAGATGTTATTGTGTTAATAACTGTGTCTCAACTCGATCAACTTACAGTTTATTCTAACAATCAACACCACATTTCAAGTCTATATATAATTAAATATCTTAAGCATAAAGTACATATAGATCTGTATTTATTTAATTCCACCAAAAATTTAACTGGTTCAATAATTCTTACACAGTTTATAAACATAAGAAAGTTTACTAAGCATGAGAATTAAGCATGATAATTTTCAACTATTTACTGTTCATTCATTTACTTTTGTGGATATCAACTTTGCATGGATTCAGGAAAATATTCCTTAATTATTGTTTAGGACATTTTAATACTCCAACACAATATGGGAAAAGAATAGTAAATGTTTAATTGCTATTATATTTTAAAATCAATTGTAATAACCTATTTTGGTGTTCCGTTTTAAATAGCTGTGTTACCATTAATATTCTTGTCAGAATTCATTATTTTGTGTTTTGACATGTAAATTGCAAGTTTTATAGATTTTGCATGTTGCCCTGGATCTGTTTTAGTTTCTGATTCTAGACATTAAACATTGCAATGAAAGCCTTTCAGCTACAATAAAGGTTGATATAAAACTTATTCAATACATTGAAATGCTTACAACAACAAAAATATTTGCTAACAAACTGAAATAATAATTGGCTTATTTCCCTTGTTTTGCTTCTATTATCAGGAACATTTTTGAGTTGTTTCAATATTCCTAACATTATTTGACATGCATACATAGAAATATAATTGTATGATGGAACAAGTGAATAGTTTTTCTATCGACTATATTGATAGTTTAATTCCTGCTGGCGACAAGAAGTCCTCGGTCTAAATGTGGTCATCCTATCACTACTACACTGTTTACTGTTGGAAATAAAACCATGCTGAAGGGCTAACCAAAAACCAACCAGAAGTTGAGAACAAAAACTTAAAAAACATAACCAAAATGAAGAAAGGCTAAGAAAAGAAACAAAATATTTTGTTTAATTGTTTCTGTATAATTACACTGTGGGGCAATTTATAATAGTAAAATTCAAAATGGAAACAGGGAATATGTCAAAGAGACAACAACCTGACAAAAGATCGATAGCACAGCTGGAAAATCCAGCACCCATAGGCTGGCTTCAGCTGGCCCCTTAACAATAATGTATGCTAGTTCAGTTAATGGACATCATACTAAACTCTGATACATAAAAACACAAAACACTTTAAAATATTCCTTAAGATATCTTTGTGCTTGAACATAGTTTTTCAAAGGTGTGCTTGTCTAACAACAAGCATTAATAAACAAAATTTCATTTGAGAACATCCAAGATATGAAAATGTGGTGTGATTGCCATTGAATGAGACAACTCTCCAACAGAGACCAAATGAAGTAGAAGGTTAGAAACTATAGGTCAATGTAAGGTCTTTAACAATGAGCAAACCCATACCTCATAGCAAAGTTATAAAAGCCAGAGAAATGACAATTGTAACAAAATTCAAATGAGACAACTAACAAACTATAAGGTTCATGTTTGAAAAGCCAACAACATAGACTAAAACTTAACATTAACATACGGCACATAAAAAAGCATAACATGTTTGTCAGTTTTATATTTTGTGATCGAGGCATTAATAATAAAACCAATACAATATTTCATAAAAAGCACATCTGGTCCTATTTTTATTTCAATCAAATAACTTAGATAATATGTGACGGATGATTTATAATATGAATCAATAAAGTTTATAGGATTGTTAGTTGTTATGGGTCTTGTTATGTCCAACAAATATAATATATGACATTTTTACAATAATCTTAATATAAACTAGGGAACAGTTTGAGTGGACTTAAACATATGTTTCCCCTTCATCTATTGCATGTATTTCCCCTCCATAAAAAATCAATTACCAGTATGCAGTAAGGAGGTTCCGTCACAGCAAGTTATAATAGATATGGTTTAGGGGTCAGTCAGAGATAAAAAAAATGTATGCTATCAATGAACTGAGGAACAAAATCTTGGGTTAAATGGTAAGGTCTTATCAATACAATTCAAAATATATGTGCTGAAGGGGTTGGGTCTGATCATTTTTTGATTTATTTGACAATTTACAATATTTTATAATCCACAGAGACAAAAGAATTGTGAACTTACTGTACTGAAAGAATATATAAAGTAAAGGATTGAGGATATGAATCGTTTTTAAGTTTATTTAAATCTAAGATGGAGGGGACATCACAGAGGGGGAAACCTATGGGCTCTGCTGTCCTGTCATGGCATTAACCTTGAAGGTCAAATATCAAGGTCAGATGTCATTGTCATTGGTATATGGCATTGTATTTAGAAGTTACACACATGTGCCACATATCAGAAGCCTATGTGAAAGGATAATTAGGTCCTCTACATAAAAATTATTTTGACCTTGAGATGAAAATTCAAGGTCACATGATCATCATCTGACATCATGCTTTGCAACACACACATATCAGAAATAAATGTTAAGAAATCTAACAAAGATTTGCCTGGTATCAGGTTGTATGAGAATGAATACCAGCACAAAAAAGAAACACTGGTACTACATGAATTAAATAAATGTCTTACTTCACCAAAGGGGAGAAATAAATAAATCATTTGTACTAATCTGTAATCTGAGAGACGCTTTATTTTTTATTTCCATTTTTGTAATCATCTTTGTTTATATTAATGCAATTTTCTCACTATTTGTAAAAATATTCTGTTGTATTAAAACAAGAAGGAAGGCTTATTCTGCATAGATATAATTGCATAATTACTTTAACTTTACTTGTGTCACCTACAATGTAATTACAGGTAATTTGACAATTTTACCACCTATTTTTCTCCACCTTATGTTGATAAAATCAACATTTCAATCTATTAAAACATCAAAGATAACGAAATTGTGCAATAACAAAATTTGAGATTTTAAAGAAAATGAGCTTAAAGTTGCTGGTATTCCATTTCATTTTAACCAATCAAAACAGAAAAGGATGTGTGGATTTTTTTTAATGAAACCTGACACAATAAAGACAGGGAACATCTGACTGAAAATATTTTGTTCATACAAGACAGGTTTTATATGAAAATTAGAAAATGGAATCTAAAAACAAGAATTTCTACTGTTATCATTCCCCATATCATTACCCAATTATAAGTACACAATATCTTTGTAGGTTCTATTATACAGCGGCAGATCCAGAAAGGAGTGGTGGATGGGTGGGTTCTTGGGGTTGGGACTCAACTTTTCTTTGGACATTCAATTTTTTTGAATAGGGACAGATAGTTGGAACCCCCCTTTATCCTAGGTTGGGACACCACCCCTTTTTAAAAAGGCTGGATCTGCCCCGGTATTACATATCTTCAGAGCAAATGAATTGATAGTTCAAGATGCCTATTGGATATATTGTTGAACATTTTAATTTGCTTTCTGATGCTTGTAGTATTCTTCTTTACTAAGTTCCTTAACTTTTAATTTGTCACAAGAGTTAAGTCCCTTTTGTAGTACCAACTTTGAATTGAAAAAATAATTTTGTTAATTTTCACTTGAAATAAATTTCCATGATGCAACACTCATTTCCCATGATAAAGACTTTATAATAATAAATCAAGGAATACTACCAGCTGTTTTCTAGGTTTATATATATAGATATGAATTAATCTGACACGACCACCAGAGGGATACCTACATATTTATAGGCATCCTTAGGAAATGAAAAAAATAATATAAACAAAGTCAAGTGAATAGAGCAGAAAACATGTTTTAACCATCACAGTTACTTAAAAGAAAAATCTGCAATAGCTTATCAGACATTATTGAAGTACCACTTCCCAAATTTGAAGCAACATTTGTATTCTTATGACCAGATACAATACATTAGGTAGAAATGCAAAACAACAATGATAAAAAAAGCATTTTTATTCTTCCTAAAATTATGTTTTCTAAAGTTGAGATACAATGGAAAGCATAGATCAAAAGAAACTAGTAATGATTCAGCTTTATTGTACATACCTATTGTTCAAAACTTATGAGTCCTTGCAGAACTACAATGGTTAGTGTAAGGAAAATAAGTCCTTGATTTGTGTACGCCAAAATATCAACAAGATAAAATGTAGCCATGGGTCAGCCAGGCTTTACAAATGATGTCAGGACCACCAAAGCATTTATTATCACCAATTATGATGTTGGTCAGTTAGTTTATTGACAAACCAAGCGTGAAATTACAAGTGAAGGACCACAATAGCTATTGGGAGAAACTTGAGATCATTATAGCCAAAAGTTTAAATATCATGTAGATAATACCATTAACTTTACATTGCCATGTCCAAAAATGGTCAAACATCCGTGTTAAAGATATCTTAAACATCTAAAGAATGTTAAATTGGATGTAACTAACTTGACAATGATCAGTATAAACATCAGAATATCTTATAACGGTTTAAATTCAAACTTTTATGTATGAGAATGTATCTGAAATATGCAAAGCTTGCTATTCATTATCCTTCAAACTAAATGTAAATTTGTATTTTAATATAATATATATTTGTTTTAAATAAGGGAAAAAATCAGCCATTTAATACTGCTATTTTTTATTTAAATATAGAAAAATTAAGATGTCTTCTTATCTTGCCTATTTCAACTAACAAACTTGAATGTTCTTATGTGCTACAAAAATTCTATGCACACATCAGTCTGTATCAAATTCAAAAGTCATAAAATCTTGCTTTGAAAGCATTAAAGTCAACTCATAAAGTAGTTATGGTAAATTATGCTTCTCTTTTGGATAAATCAATAATTTTGCAATTCAAGTTGCATTTAAATCATTTCCTTTGAATATAATTGGTAGATTTAATACATTACATAAATGCTTCAAAAGATTTTATATCTAAAATTTCTAAAAGGACCAAAATTGTACACAAGCAGTAAATAGAGTTGTTTGAATGATTTATGTATTATCTAACATCAAAATATTTGAATACATTAGTTTATCTGAGTGAGGATCTAAACTGCGTTAAGTTTTCAAATTATTACATAATATTAAAGGTACAAAATAATATAGGACATGCATGTGATGCTACCATATAAAGTGTCATAAGATAAACCCTGAGGTAATTTAAAAATATATTTTTACACAAAACTCCCCAGGAGTGTTTTATATGTTCTTATAATACATGTAGAAAATCAACTTTTTAAAAATATGTAGATAACAATGAAACATAGAAATGTTAAGCTGATTACAACTGCCAGAGGCTTTTCAAACTGCTCCTACCCTAAGTAGCAGATTTCTTTCACTTTTGACACTTCCAAACTTGCTTTTTCTACAGTCCAAAACTCAATTCAAGTAATTTTATGCCAAAGGAGTCAGCAATTTTAGCAGAGAACAAAGATCTTCCAACAGGTCTTGCAAAAACAAAGATATCAGCATTTCAGCCATGATTGCAGCTGCTTATACGACTTTTTGACACAAAGCATAAATTTTTCATCTTGTACTACACAAGCCTAAAATATGAATGACTACCAGTAGCTTATCATCTTGAGGGGACAGGGTCACATTACATTGACTATCACTCATTTTAAAAATAACTCATATACTACTAATTTAATCTAAATGTATTATCACTGTTTTATTTTGGTATAACATGGATTATATTTGGTGGTGTTACAATTGAAAATACTGCATACTTTTCATTATGAATTGATCAATTGACAGTAATATAAAATGGTTTTATGTGTTATTACATGAAAGTGAAAGATTAAAAATAAGCATGTAGTGAATCAAGTCCTATACTCTATATAGAAAAATATTAGGCACCAAGATCAAAGGGAATAATGTGTAATTTGTCAATAAAGCCATTTATGCTGCACTTGAAAGCTTTCATTATTTGAAAATATGCAATTATTGTCATATTTTACAGAAAAATTACATTTCCGCTGTTTTAAGACTATAAATCTCAAAGAACATTTATAAAATTTTAAGATCTTTTTGCAAATACTTATAACTCTTTAAGCATAAATCAGCTGATTTTGCAATACCCATAATTAGAAATTTTTCACTTCATCCATTATTCGTAAAAATGTAAATAAAATTTTACCTTAATACTTTTGCGAGTCCTGTTGAAAATTTTTGACCAGTGAAAGAAATCTGTAGAAGGCATATTTTGTTAAAGTATGTCCACATTTACTGATCGTTGTCCACTACATATGTTAAATAATGTTTTTAACACATTATTACATGTTATGATCAGTTACATATATAATTACTTACATTACAAATCAGGGGGCAAAATTAAGGGCAAATCCAATCATGTTCAAATTTGCTATTTTTTGCCTTATTTTCTACCCTTTTACATATAACATAAATCTAAATGGATTTAAAAGAAACTACGTAAAAAAATTAAACTTTGTAAAGTTTGATTTGCTTTCAACCTTCGTCAAGCATTTATTCCCCCCTTTCAAAGGCCCTTAGCTGAATAATGCATATAAATGTTTTACAAATGGCATTGACAGGTCACACGGTCAATGATGATATAGATAATTACCAAACTTATGTTTTTCACTATGAAGTAGGTCAATACTAATAACTTTGGTATAGCCTGAAGCATTTACTTGTATCTAATACACATAAAAACTGATGGTTGGCAGACAAATATTCTACATCATTTGTTAATTACTTTTTAAGTCTTTTCAAAAAGATGAATTTGTAATATAAATTCAGAACCACAACTTGTGATTGTTTACATATGATAGCAGTCCAGCCAAGTTGTCAGCATAATTGATTGATTGATTGATTGATGTTTAAAGCCACTTTCAACACTTTTGTGTGCTATTTCATGGTGGACCATTTTTATTGGTGGAAGAAGCCTGAGTGTCTGGAGAAAACCACAGACATGCGGTAGTAATCAGTATAGTTAATGGAAGATATGTTCAGTCATAGATGTATAAATGGTTATTTTGACAACTAAATTATATACTATCTGCATTCCTAAGGAGGCTAAATCAGGACCCTTTTTTATGAATACTAGGAAGTAAGAATATTCCTCATTGATACAGCAACAAGTGCTTAGAATATCCCCCTCACCCCCACACAATTGAAAGAATTGGAAAACAGGTAGTAGAGGTCTGGCAATTACAAAGTCCTCACATATACAGTTCATCACAGTCAAGCTGCTGAATGACTAAAAAGAGGTTTCTGACCAAAATATTTGTTGACAATTGGATGGACAAAGTGATTGAAATTTAGTCCCTTCTTATAGAGTAAGGTTATAAAATGCAAGTAACTATTAGTCTTGTGTTTAGAGCAGCAAAAAAATTCATGAAAATTAACTGAGGAGCAAATCCAGGATTTTTGAAAAAGGTAGGGAGGGGCGTTATTAAATAAATCCGAAAACATATACTACATGTATGTACTTTTTTTTAAAAACAATTTCAGCACATGTACCAGATTCCATTTTAATGAAATGTTTTTACAGCAGAATGTTTAGTTAACGTTTTCAGATATATAGCAGGTGTATACTTTCGAAATCACATGACTATTTCTACCTTGGGGACATATATGCTGGTGCATATAAGTCTGTGGATATAAATTGCCAAGGACACCTCAGTTCAGGAAGATGTAACCAAGAGAAATTTACCCAACCAGAAAATATATTGTGGGAAAATGATATCCCTGTTTACATTAACATTTTATATTTCTTATAACATGGAAATAATTTTCCCTATTTGAAATACTGAGGTAATTTGTTTTGTTTCCATTTTAAAATGACATGCATGAACTTAGAAGACAGTTTTACAAGTACCTTATTATTATACTTCCAAGGTATTTTAAATCTCTAACAAGATGTTCTCTGCATGTTTTAAATCATCCTATAATACTATTTTTATTTAGATAAAAGTCATTACCCCTTAAGTCAAATATTGTTAATGTATTACCTTTATTTAATAAAAATGTTACATTCAAATCATGAATTTAATCCTAAGGGAGATTTAAAAGTCTGACAATACTTTGATGTCCAGGACAAAAACCTATTGCTTGTAAATTTCAAGTCAACATGATTACTATTTTTTAATCATTATATAAGTTATAGCCCTGGAGTAACAGTAAATTGTTTGCCTTTTATGTTGAGAGCTTGAAGTATTTAATTTTTCCTATAATATACTTCAACATTTAAGAAATCAAAATAAAGTGATTAAAAGTTTTTCAAAGATTTATATGTGACATTAAAATCAACTACATCAAGGACACCTGGAATAACCTGGAGTAGTTGTAAAGTGAGTCAGCATATTCAATCAAGTATTTATTTCTTCTAAATCTTTGTTGTTTAGAAGTTTATTGAGGGCAAACATACCAAAAAACACCTCCTACATTAATGTAAAATTTATCATTTCAAATTCTAAAAAGATATTTCACCTTTTAATCCTGCATGATGTAATACCTTTTATTCCTAGTCAATGTATAAAACTGTTGATCAGTATCCTATTTTTTCAGATTAAATGTAATCAGATACTTGTATTCTAAAGCAGTCAAGTGGTAAAGCATAATGATGTCATAAAAGTCCACAAAATTTCATTCTTTTTTTTCCGAATTAAACGTTTACTCCTCACGAAAATTAACATTTTCCCCCCAAGATGCATAAATACATTGCGTGGAGTACAAAATTCAAATTGGGTTGCCATCTATGATACCTAGCTTGAAATAATTTATAATTACTCTATAAAATAAAGACTTCCTATCCCACAAAATTTCCTATAAATGATAAAACACTTATAAGTATTTTATAAAAGATAATAAAGCACCTCAGACAACAAAGGTTACAGTTCACAGTCAGGTAAGGAAATTGTGCAAAGAAAACAAACAAACTAAATGCAGCGTCATCAAACACCTGATAAACACATTATATCATCTATAGACATGCATTAGTTCAAGGTCAGAAATATTATATAAGGACAGAAAGATGAAAAAATCTACAACATCCAAGAAGCCAACCCTCTGGACAATTTGTATACCTATAAGGTATATCTGACACAACAGCAATAATCCAAACCTGCCATGATTCCTTTTTGGTGTCACATGTTATATTTTAGCTTGGTATGGCCAAGAAGTTTGGTTAAGTACGTATACTTTTAAAAAAGTTATCTCTCCTTAACCAGTCATTGGGTTATATGTATTGTGGATTGCAGTCCTTATTTGAATTATATATATTAGTTAGACTGTTTGTTCTCTAGATTTATTGTGACCATTACATGTACATGCAAAAAAATAGATCTTTATTAATTCCAACTGAAGTTCATAATTTATGCTGCAGTAAAGCATAAAACATGGAACTACCACTATTGTACCAACTACCATACCAAGATAAAATTTTAACATTGTCAAGATCTTTCAATAAAGTTAACTTTATGCTTTGGTTTTTAATCATTACACACTCTGACTAATCACCATATGTTATAAATGTATTCATTTTAACCAAGTAACAGAAAATCATTTTCTCACACTACGATTTTAATTTAACTTCTCAATTTGTACCCAGTAACAGTTTGTATTTCAAAATCTATATAACAATTTTACAACACAACATTAATCGTCTCCTAGTTTGAACAATTTAATCAGTTTGATTGGAAAGTTTTTTGATAAACACTAAGCACTGTTACCAAGTTTGAAAGTTTTGTAAACAAATAAAGTCCAAGTATATTCCCACAATTCTCACAATATTGTATTTCTAACAATATTTATCTCACAACGAATCACAAAACAACTATTCATTTCTAAACAGTTATCTGACATACATGTACAAATTGTTAACAATAGCTCATTTTTCTAAACTAATAAATAGCAATAAGGCTGTTGATCAAATATTTACCCTTCAATAAGTAAACCAGAATCTTGTAAGTGAATAATATCTGGACAAAAATCGAGAGTTCATTGCTAATAAATATCAGTCAAGATCAAAATTGGAAAATGGACTAACTAACAATACTATTGGAATGAAGCCCAGGTATTGTATTTCTAAAGGGCCAGGTAATTGGAGGTATTTCCTTATGGATTCTTAACCACCCTAGTAACCTCAAGCTCATCTCAAGAGTAGGCTGTCAGAGGTTTGATCCCTAATTGAACCAAAACAGTAATTACTGCTTCTCAGCCAACTACGTGGCAATTAAAGTAAGAACAAAGACTGTTTGGCTCATAGTCAGAATAATGTGCATAGATAGGGTGTCATGTCTTGTCATTTAATGAACACCTACAAGTCTGTGTGTTAGTCTAGTAAGCAGTTATTATTCATATAACATTAATTACTATTGTCTTGAATATGCATGTAATTAAAATTTTACCACTGGACATTAAGAAACCATTTATAAATCAGTCAATTATAAAATTTTGATATTGATGAGTTATCCCCCTTAAATTAACAGTAAAAGGAGCAGCAAGCTTCAAAATTTATTTCCAAATTGGACAAAAAACAAAATCAAAGATGTAACTGTCACATTGGATACTTATTTTAAACTAGATATGGTAGACTTACACACCTAGAACTCATTTCACCAACAAAAAAAATTGACACAAATTTTGACATACATTTGTGTACTGTAAAATCATAAATTATTGTGTGAATTTATTGTTGTGATTTTATCATTTTAGACTTAAATGTGATTTAAATTTTTAAGATTTTTTGAAAAATCCTGTTTTATTCATATATAATATTCAAAATGTGAGTTTAAAATAATGTGTTTACAACTCTCACATTTTTCGCAATAATAAAAAACCTCGCAGTAATTTCTGAATTTACAGTAAATGTGTACAGTGAGTTAAATACATACATTCATATAGAACAAAGTTCGGGATCACAGGAAAACTTTGACTCATCCAAAATTTTGAGTCAACAGAGCTTCAGACCAGAGTTAACTGTAATTTATACTTGTTAGACTTTTTGTGAAATGAGTCGCTGATATTTACCATAAAAAGAGGGACAACTATCACTTTTTTCTCAGGTACCTACACATTTGTGTTTAAGTTTTTCCTTTATAATATTCACATATAATGGGTAAATTACTTGTAGTTTTTTATAGTTTATTCAAACATCTGCATAATCATGTTCAAAAAACCTCTTTGATTGAGATATTCATAACCCAATAACTGACCTAAAGCAAACACCAATCAATTCTGAACCCAATAATTTACTTATAATGCCATGGCACAAAGTTCTAATTCTAAAACAGGCTGTTAGGTCAAGAAAACATTTTCCTTTATCAAATTGGTCTCAATCACATGATATATGGGTAGTTGTTAACTTGTCTAGTTTCGAAGGTTATAGTTTCGCCCTGTTTGTTTACATTGGGTTGATAACATCATGATTTTTACAAATTTGGTAAAGTAATTTGAAGTGACCTAGTTCTTTTTATCAAAATCTATAAGGAATAATTTTGTCTGACATTAAATGGCGGTCTTCAAAAGAGCTCTTGATTAATTTCACTGTTCTTTTACAAAAGAAACAAATTGAAAAAGTCCAAGATTCATTTAATTTTTGTATTAAATATTTGCAATTCAAATAAAGTACAATCAAATACTTATTTCTTGTAGTTTGCATACTTTATATGAAAGACAATTATAATACCTCACAACAGTTTGTGTGAACTAAAAATTAATACCGCCACCTGCAGTGATAGAGGTGAATACGTGATCGACATACTTAACCATCAGTTTTTCTACACAGCCACAAAAAATTCTATACTTATTTCAGAAAAGAATATTTTGACTCTTAGATGTCTTTTTTTTTCCAGTTGTATTGTTATTTGCTACTGTCTCATTAAGTATTTTCTGTTTCTCCTTTCCTTTATATGTACTTATTAATTCAGAATTCAGAATTCAGACTATGACTATTAGAAAAGTAATACGAAAATACTGTAAGCATGTCTCTATCTTTTGACCTGCATTCTGCCAACAAATTTTTGAAGATTCCTATATCATCAAAATTGAATTATATATTCTGAAGAGGCATTTAGTATGAAATATCAAAATATCATGATATATGTACCCCAGATATCTTTTCATAACCAACCATGCATTATTTTATAGTTTTTTCTATACATACAGCATTGTCAGGTGGCACCTTGTCAGCAGAATCTGTGAATGGAGAGTTTTCTCCCTTTGAATTTTCTTGTATCATGGTTTCCTCTTCAAAATCTTCCATTGTTAAGATATCTTCATCTTTATCGTATATAAGCATTTCTCATAATCCAATAACAAACAAATGTGAAGATGTCGAAAATAATGCTGAAGAATGAGTTATCTTTCTTTGGTCAAATTATATCCAATCATAATCCTGCAATAGAAATTAACATTTTTCAATTAAATTTTAAATTGATATATCGCATACTAGTGTAATGTGAGCTAATATTTTGTTAAAAATCAAACCAAACAAATTTAACAGAATAAAAATTCTGTCAAATTTTAGCATATTCATTTAATACACATGTAATATGTTACATTAAACTTGATGCAAGCAGCTGTGGTTCAGACTCTTGAATTAAAAAAATCTTGCAATGTGGTTTTTATTATTGCTAAAAATACATCAGTGTTAGTTTCATATTGATTAAACTTGCATTTTGAAATTGTGATTACCCTATTTCTATGCCGCTTTCCCTGTTGATTTGCCTTAATGAAGTTTGTACATGTATTTTCATTTGCTGATTGACAACTGTAACAATAAATGCACACATTAATTGTTTTGTTACAACTGCATATCTGCACTTGCACATTTTCTATGTAATCCTTGCTGATTAAAAAGAAAACCATGCAGTTTATATACAATCCTATCTTTTAGGAAATTACTTTTTTTGTTTGGGTTGCTGTATCATGTACATTTAGCTAGCTATAAAAATCAGGTTCAATCCACCATTTTCTACACAAAAAAATGTCTGTACCAACTCAGGAATATGACAGTTGTTATCCATTCCTTTGATGTGTTTGAGCTTTTGACTTTGATTAGGGACTTTCCTTTTTGAATTTTCTTTGGAGTTCAGTATTGTTGTGATTTACTTTTTACCACATCTCCTTTCATTCAAGCTATCCTACACTTCTTTAGGATACAATTTATTTAGTCATTTATCCATAGTAATGTCCATATTAGTCCTGAAATCGATACAGTATAAAACGAGTTCAACCAGCTTCCTACAAAGTATTACCTTTTCGGTACCCTATTCCTTAAATCTCTTCAAAAATATAAAGGAAATGAGTCATATATGTACACCAGACATAAATCTTACCAATTTCCTGGAGATAGCTAAAATATCAAAGGAGTGATATTTTTGTTGTTGACCTTCATCCTGACCTATCTAATAATGAGCTCCAGTACACCCAATCTGCTTTAGTGTTTTGACATATCTAACTTATGGTATTTCATTGGTGCTTTAAGTTTAAACTTAATAGGTACTTGTTTATATAAACATAATTATAGTCTGAATCAAAACATTCTTAGCATAACTGACTCTTATAGATCTTATGAAGAATTTAAATGATCAGAATTAAAATACTAAATATTGTAATTTAAAAATTACTAAACAAAGTTCAGAATTAAATTAAGTCTTTAATTGAAATTAGTTTAAATCATATATGGCTAAGTTCCAAAACCAAACTAACTAGATTTAACCAGAGACAACTATGCACAGATATATGAAACAGAAATACGATACCAAATATGGTGGGTTTTTCTTAATTATTTGGTGCTTGGTGCTTACCATAAACTTCAAATTAACTTAAAATTTATGTCTTATCCATTGATTCCTGAAGATAACAGTTAATGGTGATGTAAATGGTTTTTCTCCCTAACTATTTTATATAATTAATCAATATTATGTACAGACTTAGGGTGATCAGATAAAAAGCTTTTTGCTCCAGATGTATTACAGTATGGGAATAATACATCATAGAATAGAATAGAAAGGATATGGTGTTTCAATCCATGACACAAAATCACTACAGGTTTATCAAAACACCAAAAAGCAAAGAAATAACACTTTCCTTGTTGTTCTTTATATTACATTGGTCATGCAGCTTCTTAGAACTTAAGTACTGATGACAAACTTAAACAATAGAAATTACTCTCCATGTGAGCTGCATGTTAAGCTCTAAAGTCAGTTTGGCATTAATGTAACTGCAGAAGTATTTCCATATTTTAGTATTTAGCTCAATTTGCTCCAAATGATTCTAGATCCAACTCCAAATAACCTTCTGATGTCATGCAATAATCACTTAGAAAATTTGATGGAAATTGTTTTAATGGTAGTTTAATGCAGAATATTGCCTGAACTTGTGTGAGTAATGGCAGAAAATTTGAATACAAGTTTATATTACTACTAACTAACGACTACTAACTTTGTTATTCACAGTAGCTACCAATACTTACACCAAAGTCTTGCTTTTTAAAGTTTGTTATCTTTATAAATTTTCAGGAGTGTAAAAAAGTGTTTTTAAGTACCTAGTCTCAGCCAAGAGTCAGACTATTTGAACTAGCATCTGCAGATGTATTCTGCTGCAGCTAATTTTTAACTTTTTACAGGGTTTTTTTTTTTACATTGAGAATAAATATAATCCACAACAAAAGCTTTCAGAAATATAACATTTGTAGTAAAATATCCAAAATTGGAAAACAACAAAACAATTATAAAGGTGAAGAACCTTTACTTGACAGTTAATTGTCGAAATGTTACAGTTTATTGTTTTTTCAATACAATCAATCATGCTTGGTTAATTCTTGGTCAATAGAAGTTCAAAACCATTAATGGGATATCAAATATGAATTTCATATTCCCAAATGCTGTATATAAATATGTATTTAAATGTCAGCAATTCAAATTTCTGAGAAAATTGATTAGATACATATTACAAACTATCATAATGAAAGGACAATTACTTCCTAATTAGGGAGCTACTATTTGATTTCTACAGGTGGGGTTGGGGGTGGGGGGGGGGGTAGTGTCTTTATCTTCCTTATTTAGCAGGAGCTTTGCTTTCAACGATTAACAATTTGTGTCCTTAACCCTTAAAATTAATAGTTCACCACTTATGCAATAACTTATTTACAGCAGTCTGAATATTCAATCATCACATATATGAATATGCACGTTAATATAAAAAAAAAGATGTGGTATGATTGCCAATGATACAACTCTTCAAAAGAGACCAAATGACACCGAAATTAACAACTAAAGGTCACCATATATGGCCTTCAACAATGAGTAAAACCCATACCACATATTCAGCCAAAATGACAAATTTAAAACAATTCAAAGGAGAAAACTAACGGCCTAATTTATGTACAAAACAATGAATGAAAAACAAATATGTAACATAGCAACAAAGACAACCACTGCTAAGAATGTTTATGTCCTAATCACTACATGTTTCAGCGACCCATTTAGCAATGATTATCTCTGTACAGGAAAATGAAAGAACACTTTTTTTAAATCCTTCTTACCTTCGAAGAAACTGTAGTTTAAATTTTTCCTTATTTCCCAGAAAACACAAAACTCATCGAAAAAGTTTGTTATCCTAAGTGAAAGAGGAAAGACAACAGGTCTAGTTAATGAGTAATTACTATTTTTACGAGACTAATTACTTACAATGATATGTTTATATTAATTAACTACCTGCATGTACCTGGCAGATAATGACGTAATTACTTCAGTCAAATCAAAGACTATCATGTACTTCTGTTATGTTCTCAAGCTATCTTGTTAGTTATCGTCAATTAGATCACGGTAAATTAATTACATGTTTCTCTTAGGTTAATAGAAAATACCTATAGAAGATTCCAAAGGGGGAAAGATAACTTGAATATAAAACATAAAATATTTGATGCATGGATGCAAGTTTAAAATTGTGTGAGCGAACTTAAAATCATATTCACCACAATAACGTGGTTACTTCTATGTCATTTGTTCTCTGGTGGAGAGTTGTCTAATTGGCAATCATACCACATCTACTTATTATACAGTGATATGAATATGAAACAAGGTTTGTACTTAAATGACATAGTGAAACAGATCTTTAACATGCTAGCTCACAAAATCACATGCCGCAGGAAGACATGTCACTCCAAACCAAAGGGGGGTTTGGTTTGACCTGGTCTTACCTAACACCCCATCTAAATAACTGAAGGCACAAGCACAAGACTTTAAAATGAGTAAACGGAGTAAGGGCTAGTAGCCATTTCACAAGGAAAGAATGAATCATGCATCATTTGCATATTTACACAACTTCTTTTTTGGAAGGTGGTCAAGTCTATGTGTCGACTTTATCGTCATACCTGTCAACTCACCCGTTTTTTGCGGGTGACACCCGTTATTTTCACCTCTCACCCGGGAGTTTTTCTTTACCCGGCGGGTCCCGGGAATTTCTAACATTACCCGTTTCACCCGGATTTCTGACCGGAATTGTTTCCGGTATTTAGAAGTAATACGACCTTCGGTTTTATCGGTCTTTTTCAATGTAACCAAAAGTCAAAATGTAGGACTGTTTACCTGAGCTACGTAACGAATGATGAAGAGACAACACAGCTACAAGATGAGTTCAGTGACTATCAGTTGACCCAATTAGATGAACTTCCACTTTGCACTTCCCCTGAAACTGACATTGGTACATTTTGGGGAGAAATGTCCAAGTTGCATGACATTTTTCTTAACAAGCCAAGATTTTTTGTTTTGTCAAAACTTGCTAAAACATTACTGGTTTTGCCAAACAGCAATGCAGACAATGAGAGGGCATTTTCTTTAGTAAAGAAAATAGCTACAGAGTTTAGAGCTGATCTTAATAAGGATACACTGTGTGCTCTTCTTTCTTGTAAAATGAATACACATTTGCATTGCTATGAACTGAAACCAAGTGCAGTTCTTTTAAAGAATGCCAAGTCTGCTACTATGGAATATAACAATAGTCTGAAATAAACTTGTATACATGTTCTAACTGTTTCATATACATATTGACTATATAAATTATATGTAAACATATTTTTGTTCTTCAATTGAGCCCGCAAAATGTCGTACGCGTTATGACCTGAGATTTTTTTTCTCAATGCAGGTCATGACCTGACTTTTCATTTTCAGAGGTTGACAGGTATGTATCGTGATCGTTGATTCCTGACTTGTAACATGATTAAGATAATACATGTACATGCTCTGAATCATTCACAATATATGAGAATGGGCTAATCTAATTCTATTCTGGGCAAACATTCTTACATTTACTTAATAGTATATTAACGTTGAAAACTCAAACTATTGAAATTTGGTAAAAGTCTGTATGTATTCAATATTGATATCTTTAGTACAATCTGTAGTTTATACTTCTTTAAAAATATGTTGTATAAACAAGGTATTGTTTAAAATTGGAATACTTTCAATTAGGGGATTGTTTTTACCAAAATAAATGCTTGTGGTGCACAATAATTTAAATAAGCTTTGTTGTGAAGTGCACAAGATCATTTAAACTTCTGTACACTAATTAAGCTCAGATTTGTAGCGAATGTTTTATTACATTGAATATTTTTTAATTTCTTTTAAAGGTACAAAGTATCTACATTTAAAAAAAAAAAAGAAACCGAAAGCTGTAAATAAGGCTTGCAAAATATGTATTGTAAACAGTGGCGGATCCAGAACTTTTCCTAAGGGGGGGCCCGCTCCAGTCATACTTCAATGATTCCCTATATAATCAACCAAATTTTTCCCATGAAAGGGGGGGCCCGGGCCCCCCAGGCCCCCCCCCCTGGATCCGCCTATGGTAAACAAAATTTTGATATGAGCTTGTATCTCTCAGAAATCAGTTGTTATGAGACGTCTACAATGTTTATTTGTATCATAATCTCTTATAAGGACTTTTATTCTAGATTATTTCTTTCCTTTTTTGGAGATTTCATATAGCATTTAAACTTCTGTTTTGTCTAGTCTTTTTTTTTTAAAGGTTCTTTTTAATATGTGTTCTTATCATTGACAGTGCAAGTCTTTCAAAGCTAAAAACTAATATTCTAATTTAAATACCTCTTCAGCAATTCTTTTTTAAATCCGAAATGTCTGAAAATATCACAATATGTTAAGATAAAACTACATAAGTCATCCAAAAAAAGCTGTGAAAAAACATAAAAATCCACAAAAAACTACATTTTAAAATCTACACACTTCCACAAAACTGTAGAAAACAAGTTGTCATGTTTATTTCACTTCCTCCTAATGACACAAGAAATGTACAATTCTAAATGTTAATTTCTTAAGGCAGTCTTTTTAAAAGTTACATTTTCTCTTTGTAGTTTTTGCACAGGTAATATACAGGTATATATATAATGTTTAAACATGCCATAGGTGTCAAGGTGTACGTAAGGCTACAAGAAAATATTTGTTTAAAAGCATTGATTAAGATCTTAACAATTAGAAAGTAAATGTTTAAAATCAACTTTATAAAATAAAACGATAGAAACATGGACTTAATAGACCAACTATGGTTCCTTAATATGCTCGATACAGTTGGTATGTCAATATGTATGACAAATCCTCCCAGGTTCATAAACTGCTATATTGCAGAAAAAAAACCAGAATGATCTTAGTATGGTAATAGAAGTATTCTAGAGGAATAAAGTTTATATTATAGGTTACATAATGTTTTCTGATGTAATCCATGTACAATGTTTTTTCAGCACCTGCAGATATTTGATATTGCTCAAACAGCTAAATAAATATCTTTTCAGGCCATATCTATATACTGGACCAATAAACTCTTTTTTTCTGATATTTTTCAATAAATGTGACAATTTTTATTTATATATGATAATGAGGAATACAAAATTTAGTCAAATGAATGGAGAATGTGTCCATGCGACATAGATGATGCCCCTTCTTGCATATAACAATATAAAGGGGCATAACTCTAGAACAGTATAAATGATGCCTCTCAAATTCGATCTGTGTTTTGTGGTAATAGTCGTTGTGTATAAGTTTCATAACATGTGGTTGAAACAACTAAAGTTAGAGAACATTTACGACAGACAAGGGTAATATTTCTATTCAATGGATTCAATAATTATGGATTTAAGTATAGAAAACAGATATTTAAAAAAAAGGTCTCAGGACCATTGAACTTCATTACAATTGCTCAAATAGAACAAAACTCACATTTTAACTGTAACATCTTATGATATGACTTTACAAAATATATCTTATCACCTGATCTATATATAACAGATAAAAGGAGGACTCACCAATGTTGTTATAATTTGTGTCAAATCATGTTTGCTAATTTTTTAAATAACGTAAATTTATACTACAGATTTCTATAGCCACTAAGGTCAAAACTTCTAAAAAAATTGTTGTAATGGTACAAAATTCATATTTCATAAAATGATTATATACAGAATACATACTGCATGGTAAAACAACAATTATTAATTCAGACATTACAGAAAAAGTGTGGAAACAGAAACCTTGGTACAATCTCCTATGTTCAAGGTCCACAATTTCCCCAAATAATTAGATGCTAATCAACTGATTGCAAAATGATGTGCCCCCTCGGCAGGTACTTTAGATCACTTATGACTTAAAAACTTCAAATATGAAAATATATAACTATCTTATAATCAAAAGAATACAGAGGTGTATTTCAGAGAAAATTATGCACTTTTTATGTTAATTTAAATTTTTACAGAATTTTTGTCTTACTCAGCTTATAACTAACTTGTGTCTACTTGATCATAAGATGTTACAGCTAAAATTTGGAAGTTATTGAGGAGTGGTAAACACTCTGTGGTATTTCATTACTATACCTATCTAACATATACATGGATTAATTATCAGATTATTCATAAGAAACAAAGCCAAGCTGACACATTGCTGGCACATGTATATAGGGATGTTCTTACCTGCTAGTTCTAGCTTGGCAAATTTTCTATCAATCCAAATAAAAATCTTAATCTTTATACTGACATTTTGAACTTTCTTGGTTTTGTTACACTTTAAAAAGAAATATCCATGCCAAGTCTACTGATAGTACACAATACATTTTGATAACTACCCACAGTGCAAGGTTTCCCAAAACGCACCTGTCTTGAAGTAGGATTTACTGAGCAGAAGCTGTTATGATTTGCACATATGTTCCATTTCTGCACTACCTTTTTAATATTACAGATAGGGCAATAAAGTAATCTAATCTTTATCAGATAAATTCAAAGTGTAAATATTTCAACTTAACATTTTTTCACTTCGACAGAAGTCAGATAAAATCAGGTTAGATAATTGATATTTTAAATTAAGCCATCTAAAACTATCTCAGGAAATTATTAGTCAATTTGACTTTTGGTGGTTCCACAGTAGAATATACCTAGCTAGTTCATGAGGTCACTTAAAAAATCCTCAGGACACCGGATTGCATTTTTGAATTCATTAATTGAATAAAGCTGTAAGAAAATCAGGGCAAATTTCTATAAATGGTAAAAATGAAAATTTCTCCAACTCTGCACAAAAAAAAAACTAAACTCTGTTAATCCAATTTATTTCTAATCACAATTGAAAACACTTACTGAAGTGCACCATTTTTTAAGACCAGATGAAAATGGGGGTTCTAAAAAATTATGAATCAGATAATAACTGCAATATTCATAATAATTACAAACTGAAAATCAGATCAGTGTGGCCTTTGAAAGTTAAACAATATCTATTGACCCATTTTTCTATAAGTTTTTAATTACACTTATGTCAACAAGATTATTAAATACCACAAGCTATCAAAAGAAAATGAGATCTTAATATCTATTATACATTGAAATTTTATGCTAATTCATGCAATGTTCATTACAAAATGAAAAATAATACCCTTTTTTATTTGTGTTGCTGGGTTTGATGTTCCCCACATTCCTTTCATTCATATGGATAATCTTAGTAATTTTCTTTCCATCAACAATTTAAAAAACAAAAATCATAAATATCACAAAATATTTGTTTATGAAAGTGATTCCCCTTTGATTCCAGAATATGCTAAGGCACTGACCTTAATAACGATCATCAGGACACAATCTCCACTTAAATTTTTTCTCTCTTTTAAATAAAACATAATTCATTTCAATTCTTTCAGGTCATTTCTTTAAGCAAACATGCTATGATTGATAAGTAAACAGTATTACATGCCAAACATGATGTACTTACAACAAATTAATGGATTTCCAAACGATGCTTTCTCTTAACCACTGAAACTTTTAGACCTTTATTTACAGATAACTTAACACAATATAAAGACAAATATCTGAGATGGAAAAGTTTATTTCCTTTCGCCCATTTTAAACAAACCCTCTATTGATGTGAACGGACATGATTTCAGTTTCCTGTCCGTCAGATAAGTGGTAGCGGACCATTTATGGGAGAATTAAAATCCATTAAAGTGGTAAAACATGACATTTTATTGTTAAGTCATTTAATTTATTAAACATGACATGATTACCTTTCCCGATGTTTTACTTTTGACTATGTTTTTGATATCTCGTTTTTATACAAATATCATGTCCACCTGATTGTTATAAATTTCTTAAAAATACAATAAACTAAAAAAAATATGGAAAAAGTGATATGATGTCTCAAATCATGATACAAAATCCATACATGCAGCAAAGAAAACCAAGAGAAAAGGAACTGATTTGTTATCCTAAAGTCACAGTAAGGCATTAAACATAAGAGTGAAAGCTCACACCTTACTGCATGCATAAGACAGTCACTAGCACAGGTTTGAGAGTAATTCTCTCTAGGTGTCTGCAATGCATTGCAGACTGACACAAATATAAGCTAATTTCAACATAGTATAGACTTTCAAATTGTGCTTAACATGCTTAAAGCCTTTGTAATATCAAGTTGTACTGCTTTGTTTATGTCGTTACCTCTGTATAACATTAAGGAGAGGATTTTTATGTCTTTACCTCTGTATAACATTAAGGAGAGGATGTTTATGTCTTTACCTCTGTATAACATTAAGGAGAGGGTGTAATGTCTTTACCTCTGTATAACATTAAGGAGAGGATGTTTATGTCTTTACCTCTGTATAACATTAAGGAGAGGATGTATAATTGGAAATGAGATCAACTGTCCACAAAAAAACCCCAAAGGACATGGATGTAAGCAACTATCATATTGTCAATGACTGGTCGTCAATAATGAGTAAAACTAATACCTTAAAAGGCCCTGGCATTAGAGAATTTAAACAGGTAAACCCACAGTTTGTAGTTTGAAAGGTTCCAGTTTGGTAAAAAAATAATGTTCTGTGAACTGGTGAAAACCTACAAGAACATTCTTGTAAGTAGCAACAGTTACTGCAAGATCCTATATTTTTCTCTACAATAACTTGGAAGAAAATGGATGATGATCTATATTCAATGCAGTAGTAATTACATTAACATTAAAAGTACAAAAATGTAGCTTAACTTGAGTACCAATAACATATGTTTTATTATGTGTATCCTGTTTCACAGACCTGTATTTTTTCTAAATCCTCTTTTGATTTCTGCTTACAAATAATCATGTGTGATCAAGGATATCATGTGTAATAAAATGCAATTTTCCGCCATAAAATAATTTCTCAATTATTGTTTTATATTTGTAAAACATAATCTATTTTAGTACATTCAATGTTTCCGTATTTGTGTAATGTGATTTCACATTTACATTATTTCCTCTAATGGCTAGCCACACAATTAAGTGCTTCTAAAATCAATGACAAACTATCAATGGATAATTTACAAGTGGGTAATCATGAAAGTATATCATACATTTACACTAAACATGAAATAGTTTAAAATTAGAAAGAGCATGACTGAGAAAATAATAGCTAAAATAGTTCAAATATTTCCGTATTCATCACTGCAGATATCAAAATAGCTAAAAAGTCCAAAATAAATGTAGTCATACACTCAGATTCAGTCCTTTTAAAGAAGTTGAAGTAAAATACCTGTAACCTGTTTGGATATTCAGTGAAAGCAGAGATCAACATGAAACTAGAGGCTCTAAAGAGCCTGTGTCGCTCACCTTGGTCTATGTGAATATTAAACAAAGGAAGCAGATGGATTCATGACAAAATTGTGTTTTGGTGATGGTGATGTGTTTGTACGTCTTACTTTACTGAACATTCTTGCTGCTTACAGTTATCTCTATCTATAATGAACTTGGCCCAGTAGTTTCAGTGGAAAATGTTAGTAAAAATTTACAAATTTTATAAAAATTGTTAAAAATTGACTATAAAGGACAATAACTCCTTAGGGGGTCAATTGACCATTTAAGTCATGTTGACTTATTTGTAAATCTTACTTTGCTGTACATTATTGCTGTTTAAAGTTTATCTCTATCTATAATAATATTCAAGATAATAACCCAAAACAGTAAAATTTCCTTAAAATTACCAATTTAGGGGCAGCAACCCAACAACGGGTTGTCCGATTCATCTGAAAATTTCAGGGCAGATAGATTTTGACCTGATAAACAATTTTACCCATGTCAGATTTGCTCTAAATGCTTTGGTTTTTGAATTATAAGCCAAAAACTGCATTTTACCCCTATGTTCTATTTTTAGCCATGGCGGCCATCTTGGTTGGATGGCTGGGTCACCGGACACATTTTTTAAACTAGATACCCCAAAGATGATTGTGGCCAAGTTTGGATTAATTTGGCCCAGTAGTTTCAGAGGAGAAGATTTTTGTAAAAGATTACTAAGATTTACGAAAAATGGTTAAAAATTGACTATAAAGGGCAATAACTCCTAATGGGGTCAACTGACCATTTCGGTCATGTTGACTTATTTGTAGATCTAACTTTGCTGAACATTATTGCTGTTAACAGTTTATCTATAATAATATTCAAGATAATAACCAAAAACAGCAAAATTTCCTTAAAATTACCAATTCAGGGGCAGCAACCCAACAACCAGTTGTCTGATTCATCTGAAAATTTCAGGGCAGATACATCTTGACCTGATAAACACTTTTACTCCTGTCAGATTTGCTCTAAATGCTTTGGTTTTAGAATTATAAGCCAAAATCTACATTTTACCTATATGTTCTATTTATAGCCATGGCGGCCATCTTGGTTGGTTGGCAGGGTCACGCCACACATTTTTTAAAGTAGATACCCCAATGATGATTGTCGCCAAGTTTGGATTAATTTGGCCCAGTAGTTTCAGAGGAGAACATTTTTGTAAAAGATTACTAAG
The DNA here is from genome assembly GCF_963676685.1 of Mytilus edulis. Taxonomy (NCBI): domain Eukaryota; kingdom Metazoa; phylum Mollusca; class Bivalvia; order Mytilida; family Mytilidae; genus Mytilus; species Mytilus edulis. Next base: position 64,884,524 of record NC_092345.1, on the reverse strand, counting down.
ATTTACGAAAAATGCTTAAAAATTGACTATAAAGGATAATAACTCCTATAGGGGTCAATTGACCATTTCGGTCATGTTGACTTATTTGTAAATCTTACCTTGCTGAACATTATTGCTGTTTACAGTTTATCTCTATCTATAATAATATTCAAGATAATAACCAAAAACAGTAAAATTTCCTTAAAATTACCATTTTAGGGGCAGCAACCCAACAACGGGTTGTCCTATTCATCTGAAAATTTCAGGGCAGATAGATCTTGACCTGATAAACAATTTTACCCCATGTCAAATTTGCTCTAAATGCTTTGGTTTTTGAGTTTTTGAGTTTGAGCCAAAAACTGCAATTTAACCCTATGTTCTATTTTTAGCCATGGCGGCCATGTTTTTTGATGAAATGGGAATTAAAACACAAACTTTATTCTAGATACCCTAGGAATCAATCAGATGAAGTTTGGTTTGAATTGGTTCAGTAGTTTCAGAGGAGAAGATCTTTGAAATAGTTTACGACGACGACAACGACGGACGACGACGATGGACGATGACGACGACGGACGCCAAGTGATGGCAAAAGCTCACATTTCCTTTTAGGAAAGGTAAGCTAAAAAGGCTCAAGTGCTGCACTTATATTCTGGATATCTTAGTAATGTATTGTTGGGCTTCAGAGGAAGGTAAAATAAGGAACTGGTACACTTATATAATCCTTCAGACAAAGGCAAAGTGCTGTAAAGGTACACTGGTGTCATCCTTCAAAGTATTGTAAAGATGTCTAATAGACAAAGGAATATAGTGATAGACAGGTTTAGACCATCAGAGAAAGACAAAGAACTGTACTTAATCTTATAAGGGAATATGAGAATAACCAAAGGGAGTTAATAGTATTTTCGTTTTACAAAGTTCAAGGTGTCTTTTGTTATCTTATGGTTGCTGTCTCTGTCCTTGATTTCTGTATCCTCTCCAGTGGCGGAACCAGAACTTTTCCTAAAGAGGGGGGCCTGCTGACTGACCTAAGGGGGGCCCACTTCAGTCATGCATCAGTGATTCCCTATATAATCAACCAAATTTTTCCCATGAAAGGGGGGGCTTGCCCCCCCTAGATCCGCCCATGCTCTCTACACAGATGATGCAGAAGTAACTACATGTACTGGTATATAGCTGTTCTAGAAAATTATACCATAATAGGCCATAAGATACTAGTAAAGTAAAGTATTTCAATGGAACATTATGATGGCCTGGCATAAATTCCTAAAAAGATTAGATTTTAAAAAGATTCAAACATAATTCTTCAACTTAGTATAAGGTGATTTATGATATCCTACCTTTTATCTAACTTGTCTTCAAATAATGAGAAGAGGAATTAAGGCAATCCTCAAATTTAACAGTACATTCAACCACATTTAAGCAAATGTAAATAAAACTTACATAATTTTAATACAAATGTAATATGTTTACCTTTTTAATGATGACAATAAACAACAGCTTGAAATAAGGCAACCAAACCCACTTAGTCATGCTGTATGTGAATTAGATTGCAAGTGCAACTCAGTGCATGTAGTAATACAGAGACTCCCATGAGCCTCATTATGAGATAACCATCATGCTAAAGCACTCAAGAAGATATACTGCTGACACAGAAATATGTGTCGCCTCTGTATTTAATTTTGATGATTGAATAGAAATGTTGAATACTTTTAACACTTTTCCTATGTTAACCATTTAAAGTCATAGATAAACTCTGTGGAAATGAGATATGTAAATACTAATACCTTAGACTAATTCAACATTGACTTCTCATTATTCAAGACGCAAATCACAAACTTTAATATGTAATAAACAATGCAAAAGTTTCAAAGTTAATAGACCCTAAGAATAGACCATGACTGAGGGGATGGGACCCAGTGGCGGATCCAGAAATCTTCTTAAGGGGGCCCAATGACTGCCTAAGAAGGAACCCATTCCAGTCATGCTTCAGTGATTCCCTATTTAATCAACAAATTTTTCCCACAAAAGACAGGCCTGGGTCCCCTAAAAAAAACCCCTCTAAATCCCCCTCTGAAACCAGATGATCTCTATGGGTCATCTCATTCTCCTCTAGGCTTGTCAATAAAATTAACAGTTGATACATAAAGACAGCTTGAATTGGGAGCAGTTTCTTGTCATTAGCAACAATTGACAGAAACAACTCTCAATTTCTCTTCCCTCAATTCATTCTAAGTGTAAGTTACAAAATTATCAATAAGTGTGACAGTGCTTTCATCAAAAAGAGGAAAACACAGAAGCCATATTTTTTATTACCCTGTTTACGAAATGACAATATCAAACAACTTCTTCATTGGAAAGCACTTTTTTGTGAAGAAAAAGCAAAATTATACCCATCGTCATTGAGAACACATTTGACAAATATCTCCTGGGAAGGTTATTTTATATTTAAATAATTCTTACCTTCACATCAGTCCTGAAACCTATTCTGACAAGATAATATCTATACACACACAAAGTCTCACAAAAATCAATTTCCTATAACCATATAATCAAATTCAGTACATCAAACTAAACAAGGAGAAATTATACACAAACTGGAAACAAACATCTATTTCATACATATATTTTAGCTTTTGACAATCATAAATGAGTTTCTGACACTGGATGACTTAACGATAATTTTTCATTTTTCATTGTGTTGATCACACCTTTGTGTCATCATTACCTGTTACAATTCAGACTTCCATTTGTACAGGTGATCAAATTGTTTATTCCATCGAATTATCATTAATTAACTATTAAAGGATGGAGCAACCACTGTGAGTCATAACTCATAAAAGGAATTATTAAAATTCACTTTTGTAAAATATTTAAGAGAAATGCAGCTGCCAGGCATAAATTTAATTCTTTATAGATCAAGGTATTGCAAAATATTCATAATCTAATAAATATTGATTTCAATTTAAATTTATGAAGAATTTGTCCATGGGACACAGAAGCCCTGCTTGTAAATATATGTCAAATGTTTCAATTTCTGCAAAATTTACAAAGGGACATAACTCAAGAATGGTGAAAATGACATTACCTCCATTTAAACTTAATCAGGGTTTGGTGGTAATACACATTGTGTTTAAGTCCCACAACAACAACTAAAGTCAGAGTGTGGAAATGGCAAATTTAGCAATTTTTTCATTTATAAAGGGACAAAAAGTGAAAAACAGCAAAAGTGATGCCACCAAAATTCAACCTATAGATCTGTGCTAAATGGTAAAGAAGCATTGTATTTCATAATATTTGGTTGAGGCAAACTAAAGTAGGGACACGAAACTTATTTATATGCCTCAATATTATTGTAGGCTGGCAGAAAAATAAAGTATCAAAGATAAACCAATCCAAAATCTACCACTAAACCAAATTTTAAAATATAACATAACAAGTGACATCTTAAATTACTGTAAAACAAATTACATTTCTCAGTAGCAGGCTTCCACCAATACACTATAACAATCCATCAATGTAACTGGTTACTCTTAATAACTGTTTAAATGCATGTTTTAATGAACCAAACATAATGGATGATATCGATTACATGTTACAAAAATTAAAGCGTTCTGTCAGAAAATACATTTTCAAATGTAAAATGTAAAACTTTTATAATGATTTCTGTGTGAAGATAGATTTTGAAATGCAACTAGCAGTGGTTAAGGGAACAAAAACATGTCTCTCCTTCGAGTTTAATTTTAAGTAGACATGACTGTATTAAGGCAGTACGAATACTTATCAGTTGTAATAAAACCTGGTCATATGTCAGTATCCTATAGGAAAAGTCTATGTCAAAAGAAAGAAAAAAACTCTGGACCAGACAAGGTTACTTGTAAAAACAACCTTGAGGCCTTAGTACAAGATCATTGTGATATGTAACAAACCCACATGTAAAATATCACACTTCTTCATCAAAAAGATAAGGTTTTGGACTGGACAGGCTTTTCCATCAGCAATATTTCAACCTTGAATTCAAAGTTCAAGGTTAATTAAATTACATCTTCAAGATCATTTCAACACATTCTAAGGGGCGTAACTTCTTAAATGAAAATAGTGTTCAGCACTGATTTTTTAGGAAGTTCAAAAAATTGCTGATATAAAGGTTTAACATAAATTTCACCATGAGTTGGAAAATTGTGTGTATTATAGAGCGCTTATAAGACTGGGCAGCCTGTATTTTTATGTCCCCATACAGTATTGCAAGGGGGACTAAAAATAACATTCATTCAAATGGGAAATCTCACTACAAACATGTGTATTTCAAATCAACAAAGAAATGTACACTAAGAAGGAGCCAACATGACATGAATTTCAAAGAAAGGAAAATTAAATCAAATTATGAAGAAAACAATTTATAAAATACAAGTTTCAAGGTATATAAAGGCCATATCTCAATGTTGACTAAGTCTCTTGTGGAGAGTTGTCTCATTGGCAAGCATACAACATTTAAATTGCTTTTTGAGGGTTTTTTCTCATTGTTGGAATCTGAATCAGAATATTAAGCATAGGTACAGTGATGCAACTACAGTTAATAATAAAAAAAAAAAGGTGTTTCTTATGCAAAATTGTTTACTAAAATGTTTTCTGTATGAAATATAAAGTAAATATACATGTACTCACATAAATGGAAAAATTAAACTCTCTTCAAATCCTAGTAAACAGGTGAAAATGTACTCACAGTTACTCCTGAAAATTTAGATCAATTGAATACAAACTTCAAACGAAAATACAGACAAAGCTTTTCACCTGAACAATACACAAATTTTACTTGTGGTGTCAGAAGTTGTCTCCCCTTAACTATCCTTTATCAAAATATTAACAGTTATGGCATTAAATTTTCACCACAAAGGATCAATAAAAACATGATTTTATAATGTAACAGATCTTCAACAAAAATTTATCAAATGTTTCTTTTCAGAATTAAAGCAAATGAAGTCGAGTGTATGGTTTCACATAATGTTTTACAATACCTCCAGGGTAAAACTGAAAACTTTGTGTTTAACTTTCAAACACAAATCAAATACAATGTTTTAGAAAACTACAGACACATGTTATAAGTTATATTTATTTGGGTTATATAAATGATAAGATTAACTGATGGTAGACAATCATCTTGTTTATATTTAATCAACTAAAAATATTATCAAATAGATCTTTAATCTAAAACTAAATATCTGATGACTGAAGTTATGAAATAGCCGAGATCAGTTTGTTCCCTTGTTTTTTTGTTGTTTACCCATTTACGTCTTGCATTTCTTTGCTCGAAATGACTTATTAAGATTTTGATTTTTCCAATAAGGTTTTAAGTACGGTCGGAATGTTCCAACTGGAATACAATTAAATATTTGACGCCATATCAAAAAATGTTTAAAAGGCCAAATAAATTATGAAGTTGAAGAGCATTGTGGACCAAAAATTCCATTTTGAATACTATTTCAATGTCAAGTGAAAGTGAAAGTTTGTAATACATAATTCAAAGTTGTATAAAAAACTACACCAAGACAAAGTATTAAGCTGTTTCACTAACAAAATGTCTACTTATTGTTGCTTTAAACAGTACCAGTATGAATAATGTGCAATTACGATCTATGGGATAGAAAAATTTTTAAAAATCTGAATTCTATCCTATAAAGGTTTACTTTTACAAATTGGATGGAGAGTTGTCTCATTTGCACTCATACCACATCTTTTTATATCTACTTTTTCATAAAAGCAGTTCTTAATTAAATTTAAAAAAAAAAAAATATTACAGATGTTATGACTTTATTCACATAGTAAAACACTTTTATAGATCTTATAACTGCTGATTTCACCAGACATAAGATTGCTGCATCAATGTCTAAGCCTTGCAACTTTCCATGCAGGCTAGACAAACACTTTTTTCATAAATCAAAACTATGTTTTGGACCTGATAGCCATTCTTAATAAGTTATTAGTACAAAAACTTTAACATTTCTCTCATTCTCGACTCTATTCTTTTTAACTAGGTTGTAGCCATGATAAGCTGAAGTTGCTAAATGGCAACGAGTTGAAGAGGTGACAAGCTGAAATGCCAACAGGTTGTGTTGGATGTGAAAACATAGATACCAATCAAAAGCACATAGCACAATCATGTATTCATTTTTTTAGTCAGTTCTCAAAGAATCCAAGGTCATATGTTTCTGCTTAATTTTTCCAGCAAATTTACATGACTTTTTTTTACCCAAACTGAAGAAGTCATCTTAATTTATTTTCAGGTTAAATCTCATCTTCAATATGACCCCTTTGATAATAATATGTCATGAATGCATTTCATAATGATACAATCAAATTCTTTTCAATACTCAATTTAACTTTTTTTTACAAAACATTTTATGCATTTTTTTTAAAAGCTTGTAGTAGTATCATGATAGCCATCAGGAATACATTCATCAAAGTAATATATTCTATCCTGAATCAGAAATGCCCTTCTATAAACCACCTGGTATTTTTCTATGATTCATGCATTCAATGCAATTAAAGTGCAATATATTTCTATTAAATTCTTCTTCAAATTTAATTTTAAAAGGATTACCTATATTCAAGGTCAATCAAGGATGTTCATTGCCAAACACAAAATATAAGATATTTGTTATTTGGACGAATACATTTCTTGGGATTACCAATTTCTCCTCTAGATTTATTCTTATATCTGCTTATGTAATAAAAATAAAAGAAGAATTTGTCTGAGGACAAGAAATCCCCTGTACTCAAGCTTTGCAATTTACAAGTAAAAAAAGGGTGGCACACCTCTGGAAAAGTTAATATCTTTCAACCCAAATTTACACTCTATCTGCATACTGTGGTTCTAAGTATTTTGTATGAGTGTAGAATCGAAAACATTTTCATTTTTAAAAGTCATAAAGTTGAAGGGTAAGTGACCCACTGCCAAAATTCAAAATGCAACTTAAGGTTTTAAACATTTTGTTCGAGTTTCATAAAGTTTGATCAAGAAAACTTTAGTGTTGAATCAAAGAAATTTACAATTTTCCCAGTTATAAAAGGGCATAACTCTAGAACTGTAAGCGATTCACTGCCCAAATTTGAACTCTGTCTGTTTTAGTTCTCAGCATGTGTGTGAGTTTCATAAAATTTACATGAGGCAAACTTTAGTTAGTGCAGAAAGCCAGAAATGTTAATGGGACTGACAGACAAGGGTAACACTTAATTTAATGCCTATGGAGGAGGCATAAAAAAGATCAAGTGTAAATACAGAAAAATTAATTAGTGGCATATATTCTGTGTGTAAATTCAGAATTTTTTAATATTATGAAAATTTCAACAATAAATTGCTGTAAAACCACATTTTCCCCATTGATCTATTTTAGCAACAGGGGCCATATTTGTTGATGGCTCAAATCCCCAATATCCACTTTTTGAAACTAAGAGCGCATTTGTTTCTAACCTAAACGATGTAAACGATTACGCGCGTAGTCGTTTAATCCATTTGTTTCTTACATTTTTTGGTCAACGTTGACATCGTTTACATAAACGATGTACGCGCAAAATAGTCGCGTAGTCGTTGATCGTTTATCGTTGAGACGTATAAACGATATATTTGTTTCTGCATATGTCGTTTAAATAATTACGAGCACGTGTTGTTTTCACAAAGTCCTGGTTATTTATTTCCTGCACTTTTACCTGTTTGTTTACAGTGCGTGAGTGTAATCTATTTCTGTCTGACTACGCGGGGTCGATAAAGTTTATTAAACGATGTATTTGTTTCTAGCAGCTTAACGTTTACTAAACGATAGTCATCGATGACAAAATTTCTGGTTAGAAACAAATGCACTCTAAATACCCTGGGAAACATTTACATGCAGTTTGGTATCATTTTTTTTTAAAGTTTACAACACAAATCTGACTGACAGATTCCAAGTGATGGCAAAAGCTGCCATGGCCTTTTAGGCCAGGTGAACTAAAAATATATAACTATTACAGATAGATCCATTACAACTATATTCCTTTCCCATTTTTTCCTTTGTTCAATTTTTATATAACGTATAAATGACCATTCCTATGGATCTATTTGAAATTACGGAAGAAATTTAAGATACAGTTTCACTGAGAAAGCTTAAAAAACAGTTACCGGTAGTTCATTATTGGAAATAGTACACAAACAGTAAGACATAAAACTAGATGAATGATTTATTAATGTTTTATTTCATTCACTTAACACTGTAGATTACATCACTATAATGCTAGTCAATGTCATCTACTTTATATCTTCTGTACCATCAGAAACCATTCTATGCAAAAATGATTTAGCCTTTTAAGGATTACATGTATTGTGGAAGAACACACCCATGATTTATGATGATTGATCTTTAATTTTTTTATAAAAAGTAGATTGTAAATTTCACTTATCTTAAACTACAGAACAGTCAAAGTTCTATGTTCAAAGGGGCATAATTATAGAAAAGTTAAACGTATTGAATTGTAAAAATCAATTTAAATAATCATCTGATCATGAGGATCCACTATTTACAAAGTTTGTGTTGGTTTTATTAACCATTCAAAGGGATTTGTACTTTTTGTAGTAAGGTGTATGTAGACTAGGCATGATTCTAGTGTAATATTTTTGGTGGTGAATCATGATGTAGTCTTTCCCTATACTTATATAATTGACTGAAATAAAAAAAAAATGTTGTTAGTGAAGACTTTAGTTTGCTGCCAAATAACGTAAAAAATTTAAAAAAAAATGAACTGCTGACACACAGATATATCTTGCCTTTATGTAATTTTGACATTGAAATGCAAATGTTGAAATTAAAGTGGCAATATTCAAACATGAAAACTATGCAAAACATTGTGCATCTATAAATGAACATGACTAAAGGTGCAGAGACAAACAACCTCTATGTTAATGAGAAATGCTAATGCTCATTAAACAGCATATCAAATACCAGACTTAAAATATGCGGTTCATCTTTAAGTGAACTTATAAAAAACATGTAAACTATGAAACATCTGAGTGACAAGTTGCTAACCAAATATGATGTCATTCTGTTCAATTGTTTTTGAGAAATTTTTGGGGACAAAGGGATTCAAGAATGTCTGGATAGACAAACAGGTGGACTGATGAACAAACAGACCGGGTGATTGCAATATAGCCCCAACTTTTAAAGCAGGGCGTATACTTATAGGTTATTAATTGCTGAGGTAAATTTTCAACCTAAGGTGCACAAAAATAAAAGCAAAAACATATCTGTTTTGGCTCAAAAAATCATTGTCATGTAACAAAACTTTTCCTTATTTTCAAATTAGGAACTGTGAAAGCACTATGACCTTGACATTTGATTTACTGACCTTATAATCAACTTTTTGTGGATAAAAAGGGGATTTTCAAGTTTGGTGACATTTAGATGAAGATTCAAATGATAACACTTAATAACCAAATTATTTTCCTTATTTTATTCAATCAATTTGCCATGACCTTGACCTTTGACTTGATCACTTCAAAATCAAAAAGGTCTCTTTTTTTACCTCAAGGTATGTGTAACCCATCAAATACATGTAAAGATATTTTTTATGACCCAAAAGACATTTCTGAAAGTGCAATTTTCTAAACATTTTAGTCAATTTTTAAGCAATGTGAAACTGTTATTTAACATTCTGACCCAATATAAATGTTTTGTTCTTTATAAAAGGCATTCTAGGGCTAATAGGGCTTAGATTTGTGAAAGTTGGATACACTGTTCAAAATATATCATCTAAATATCTGAATTTAGTCCATGTTTCATTGTTTTAAAATATTGTGGCCTAGACCTTTAACTTATTACCTTAAATCAAATGAGGTATTCTTCATTCCATTGGGCATTTTCAAACCAAGTCTGGCAAAAGTTTGACAAAAAAGTGTCTGGATCAAGAAGTTTGGATAAATGTATTGACAAAGACTTAATCAATCATTAATGCACTAAACAAATATGAATTAAAGTATACAAACTTTATTCGCAAGAGTTCAAATACTAATTGCATACAAACTTTCCGTGCTGGCATACTCTGAAAATGGTGTGCTTGGCTTACTTTAAAAGATGATGCAACACAGTAAAAAAGCTATGTAATGGAGAGCTAAAATTATACAAATATAAGTTGAATCAAAATTTTTATGTATAAATTTTAGAATCTGAAATATTGTAAAATAAGCACTTACGTTTACCTTATAGTTAATTCCTATCTTCCATTCTACATGATTACACTTTAATATGGCTAAATAATAACAAGTATAGGTGGATCCTTATAACTTATCTCAGGTGATGTTGTAAATTTTAATAAGGCACCTTGTGACATCTTTATATGACAATTGAATTTGATTAAAATTTTACTTATATGCGATGGTAAAGTGCCAATGTTAACACCTTAACGACTAAATTAAAAGGTAACATTTTAATTAAAGTTTATTTGTTAATATATAAGATGAATATCGTGGAAGGTTTATTTTTTTGTTACAAAAGAAGGTCACAGAATATAGTGAGGTAATAAAATAAGATTCTGTCAAAGGACCAGCTCATAATTTGATACCTACATTTACCAAAATATGTACTCTGTGGTCTTGGATTTAAAAATGATGTTTATGCAATTAACCTTTGAAATATAGTCATGTTTTTTTTTAAATATTCCCTTTCAACAACAACCCCCCCCCTCCCCCCCAAAAAAAAAAACAAAAAAACAAACACCAAACTTATTGGACATTGAATGACATTAGCATGACAAAGCCAATGTATATCATGTTATCTTAGGGGGAAAATTTTTCTTAGTTTTTAGGTTAGCAAAAGATAAAATTTTCCTTAATTTATAAAACTTGATTTTCATTTTGTCATCAGTAACATCATATTCAACTTTGAAAAGCATTGGTAGACTAGTTCATCAATTAATGTATTGCATGAAAACGACTCAATGTGCCATATAACTTTCCCTTTTCATTAATAACCCTTGTTACTTTCAGAAAACCCATTTTAAAATCAAAAATAAAATGCACTTACTAAACTAAGAAAACACTTATTAACAAAAAGTTACTTTGTTACACATAAATACCAGTTAATCTTTAGCAAATGTTCTGTGAGCCAGTAGCAAAATATACCCTTGCTCTCCTTCTGAATAAAAAAAACCACATTATTTCATGAACATCCAAGCAATAGACTAGAAAAATCTTTTAAAATGCATCATGAACCTCAATTTCAATGTCAGCCTTTGCAAAATGTGTATACATATTTGATGCCTTGTCTACTAAGTGAAAGAATGCACATTAAAGAACCCTTGCAGCAACTTTTTGTTGGACCTTTTGCACCCTTAAACAACCTCAAAAACATTTCTTTTTTGCCAAGTATCAGTCAAAATTTCACATCTATCATACTGCGAAACCCATATATGATATTAGCCTTTAAAATTGTTTCTATTTTGCATGAAATTTTGGATGTTAAGCTTATAACAATCATTCATTTGGTCACCTTCAATAAAATATATTGCCATGATTCTCTCTATTAGGCAGGTATTTGTATAAGATCTGTATGAGGCCCCAAATCATGTAATTATGAAAAATGATACTGTGGATTAATTATTATTTATTGGATATAAAAAAGAAGATGTGGTATGATTGCCAATGAGACAACTCTCCCAAGAGACCAAAATGACACAGAAATTAACAACTATAGGTCACCATACAACCTTCAACAATGAGCAAAGCCCATACCGCATAGTCAGCTATAAAAGGCCCCAAAATGACAATGTAAAACAATACAAACGAGAAAACTAATACCAATATTTGTTGATTTCGAGGTTACCTGTTACCAAAAATTCTAATGTACAACGAATTACTATTTTTTTATAGGCTTGTATGCAGACTTTTGCAAAGCCACAAAATTAAATATCCACCAAAATGAAAGGTAGCCACAATCCACGAAAATAGCTAGCCACGAAAATAAATGAATCCATAGTAGTTGTTTAAAATAAAAATAATCCTGGAACAAACATTATAAGTACAATGTACAAACATCCAACAAAAAAAATTTCTAGCTTAGATAGTGTATGTGTTAATGTTATATCTATATTTATTATGTACCACATGTATGAAAAATTACGTCACAATTAATTTCTACTACATGTATCTCTCATTAAAATTCTGATAATATTCATAATTCATAATATTGTGCAAAAAAATCTATTTCTAGCCCAAAAACTGCACAATGAGTTAAACCAGACAAACAGTACACTATAATGATTGGTTGACTGTAATGTTTGCTAATGAAATACAACCAAAATTAATATGTTTTGTCTTCCTGAAACTTTTTTAAAAATACTTAATTTAAATGAAAATCCTCTTATTAATAATATAAGTACTGTCAATATACATAAACTTTTTGCACTAAAAGAACATTTGAAATCATTAGGTGTTGAGCAGACAAACATTGCAGAATATTTTCAAAATTTAAAACTAGAGGCTCTCAAGAGCCTATGTCGCTCACCTGACTCTACTTGGGATTTTGAAATAATATTAAAAAATGTAAAAAGCGAAACAGATACTTATAATGATGTCTGAGGCCAAATAAGGTTTAATATTGTTATGTTTGCTTTCATTCCCTTTAATGGTTCTCTGAAAGCGGACATTTGTATGTATTTCCCATAGGGTCCTATTTTAAACTAAGTCTCCAGCTGGCCACCATCTTGGATAATTGATCAGCTACAAAGTAACAGCACTTGGTCAGCATCTCATAAGGAACATTCATGCCATGTTTGGTTTCATTCCATTCAGTGGTTTTCTAAAAGAAGACATTTGTATGTATTTCCAATAGGGTCCTATGTTAAACTAAGTCCTTCGCTGGCGGCCATCTTGGATAATGGATCGGCTACAAAGTAACAACACTTGGTCAGCATCTCATAAGGAACATTCATGCTATGTTTGGTTTCATTCCATACAGTGGTTCTCTAAAAGAAGACATTTGTATGTATTACCCCATAGGGTCCTATGTTAAACCAAGTCCTCCCCTTGCGGCCATCTTGGATGATGGATCTGCTACAAAGTAACAACACTTGGTCGGCACCTCATATGGAACATTCATGCTAAGTTTGGTTTCATTCCATTCAGTGGTTCTCTAAACGAAGACATTTGTATGTGTTTCCCATAGGGTCCTATGTTAAACCAAGTCCCCCACTGGCCCCCATCTTGTATGATGATGGATCGGCTACAAAGTAACCACACTTGGTCAGCACCTCATAAGGAACATTCATGCCATTTTTGGTTTCATTCTATTCAGTGGTTCTCTAGAAGAAGTTTAAAATTTAAAAAGTAACGACAACGCCAGACGCCGGATGTTGAGAAAAGCTCATCATCCCTTCGGGCCAGGTGAGCTAAAAATGAACCAAGTTCCATGACCTGCCATATTTTCAACTGATTACCAATATCACTACGTGTATATACATCTTCAATATTGGCATAAACATTTTACCAAAAAAAAAATTCTAGCTCCATGATTTTTTTTATTAGTTGTTATTGGCTTTGAACTAGCTGTTAGTCGTCTCAGATCTGTCTTTTTTGTTATGGTGACGTACAAATACCCTGCCATGTCCGGTCTGTATTATTAATACTTGTCTTTCTGCTAAATGTATCAATCTGATGAGTTTAGCCCTTTTCAATTGAATTTTACAGTTTGTTCATATCTTGTGCTGTTTAACAACTGTCCAAGGTTAGAGGAGGGAAGGCACCCCAAACATATGAAATTGACAACTTCTGTATGTGTCGGTCCCAAGTCAGAAGCCTGTTATTCAGTGGTTGTCCTTTGTTGTTGTTTATCATTTTTGTTTTTTGTTCATAGTTAAGGCAGTTTATTATTGAACTGTGCATTAATCTGTTGGAAAGTTGTCTCATTGGAAATTAAACCATTAACCTGGGTATTATTAGTTATCTTGGTGTAATCAGGGGTGTACAGAATTTTACACCGTTGTTGAAAATTCATACACCCTGAGGCGCAGCCGAATGGGTGTATGAATTTTCAACAACGGTGTAAAATTACGTACACCCCTGATTACACCAAGATAACGAATTTATTTCTTATGATCAATTCCTTTACTCATTTTGAAACCAGGATGTTAAATTGTAAAAATGGTAATGAAAATTTCCAGCGTAATATTTTTTTCAATGTCCATGTTGCTGCACATTGTCAAATACTTTTTTACTTTAATTTTGGAAAAATTCAGAAATTTTTTGTGTTCTTTTGAGTTTCAAAAAAAAAAAATTTTAATATTGTTTAAAAAAAAATTGATTTTTTTTTTTTTTTTTTGATTTTTTTAAGCATTTTCTTTATATTATTATTTTTTTTTTTTTTTATTTTTTTTTTAAAAAATTTTCCCCTTTATTTTGGCAACATTTTATTTCTGAAAATTTTTATTTATCCCGTGGTGAACAAGGGTGGGGTGTTATTTACACCGGGGTAGTCAACCAATCAGATTGCAGTATTTTTGCTGCATAAGAAATAATAGGTTAACCACAACTATTTTAAATGATCAATAAATTGCAAATTTTCTATAGGCTGGTATGCAGACTTTGGCAAAACCATGAAACCAAAAATCCACCAAAATAATTGATTCACAGTGTGTATACAATGTACTAAGATTCTACTTTTTTGTTTTGTCTTTTAATTAAGTCACACTGTTTGCCCTATTGCTATTTTTCATTAACTGGATTACAATGCTTACAATGTTGCCAATAATAATCCCTATATAGCTATTATCTATCAGATATACATACTGGTACATACCTACATTCTGTTGACATGCTGTTCTCACGTCATTCTTCCATCTCTTTGTAAACTATTATCAATACACAAGGGAACAAATCCTATAAATTAAAATCAATCTAAATTAATCTTATACTCAGACTTCATTGGATAAAGTAGATAAGTGGCCTTGATTTCAATGATTTAAACAGGATTATTACTTCATGTTATACAAAACTCAATCTATACTGAACACTATATATAACACAACCGTTTATTGAGGAAACTATCTAAGAATTTTCAAAAAGACTGTATTATTGAAAAAGTTCTTGATTAAAATCTCAAAGGTCTTTTTATAAGATTTTTTATCATTCTTTTTAGCCTTTTTATATAACTACTTTGTTTACCAAGTATTGAAACATCTCTAGATGTCCAAACTTTTGGTTTTGAGCTTTTCTTATAAAGATTAATCTTGAAAAGTGTTTCCATACAATTCTGAAAGGTTTTTAATAAAACCAAAGAAAGGACAGCAGAAAATGAGAAAAAGGGTGATCATTCTCTGTTTATTCTGACAAAATCTGAATTAACAGTTAATTTTGAATGATATTTTCTCCAATTTAGCTTTATTTTTTATTTTTGTGATGATTTTTAATATCACCCTACTTGATTGATATGGTTGTTTCCTCAGTCATGAAGGAAGAGAAGTACATTCATTGACTTTGACTAGGAATACTGTCAAATGTCTTTTAAACTGAAAGACTGTGGAATAATTAACAACAAATAAAACTTGACATTAAAATGGTTTGATTTTTATCCAGATACATAAGTTTTTTTTTATGTCTTTATAACAAGAGTCACTGACTCCAAGCTTATAAGGTACCCTTTACATTATAACAACAACTTTAAAAGCTTAAAAAGATTAAGTATTATTAAAGTAATAAATTACAATGGGTCTCAGAGTTATCAGAAACTGTCATCTTAATTCCTTTTAGCACATATCCAACATAATTTTTATTTCAACCTACTAAAAGTATGCCTAACTAAAGGTCATGAACTTTTCTTTATGTCATGTCAAAATCATAAATATAACATCTAAATAATACTAAATACATATATAATATATGTTGAATACAAAATACTTTATTATTTAAATGTCAAGCGGGTAATGAGTACACCAATTCTTTAAAGGTATCATTTACAGATAGTTTTGAAATCCTTCAAAAGTAGTAATCAATTTATATGTATATAGATACTAAGTACTACCAGTGCATGAAACGCAAAATAAGGTTGAAGTTGTATCACTATAGGGGACATTTACCTCACAACCTGATGAAATTTCACTTGAACTAAACATAAACTTTAAGGGGATCTCCATGTTCTGGGGTTTGTAAGTCACAATTAACATGCTGACAGCTTTTTTTAAGTTTTATAAAAGAGGGGCAAAAGATACCAGAGGGACAGCCAAACTCATAGATCGAAAATAAATTGACAATGTCATGGTTAAAAAAGAAAAAGACAAACAGACAAATAATAGTACACAAGAAACAACATAAAAAAATTAAGATTTAGCAACACAAACCCTTCCAAAAACTGGGGGTGCTCCAGTCCAGAAGGGTTAGCACATCCAACAGATTCCTGCTCCACATGTTGCACCTGTCATGTTGCTCATGTTATATGTCAAACCCCCCGTTAATAGTCTAATAGTCTAATTCGGTAGGTAATAATCGTGAAAAGGGAAGGGGATTGTACTGTTACAACAAAAGGAACATATTTGGTATCATCTGTGAAACGGATATTCCATCGTGGTCAACCAACTCGTGATGGAGTCTGTAAAATTACGAAGGTATGATTTCAACATCACCATTTAGAACTCTTGGTTTACTAGTTTCCTTGTAAGCAGCAATGCCCTATGAAGTAAATCATGATAGGAAATACAAACCCAGGAATATTGTATCAATTGGGAGATATATACTCTGTTTATAGACGCTTCTCGAATGTTGTTACATAGAAATGGAAAGTGCACAATTGGGAAGCTGAAATCCTCTCTTTTGTTTTAAAGTTTTGATCTCAACCGACCATCATAATCAATTTCTAGATGTTGGTCAAGATATGAGGCAGAATTAAAACTGTATCTATTGTATCCTTCATCTCTAGTTTGATGGGATAAATGCGTTCAACATAGTCGCCAAATTTTGAATTATTTAGTGAGAGAACATTAACTATATAGTGGAAAGTAAAGTTAAAGGATATTGCTAAATTCTTATCTTTCTGCCTTAGAAGTTCCTGTATGAAGTCAGCCTCATAATAAAAAGGGACAAGTCGACTAAAAGAGGGAATGCCAACAGTCTGTTGTAAACACGTTTTCTGACTACAATGCATGAAAATTGCACTTTCCATTTTCCAAATTCCAACTTCAGTACACTTAAAACAGTCAAAATCAGTATACCACAATAATTATACCTATCAAAAGAGTTTGTCTAGCTTGTTTCGTCCATATATAAATAAAATATTATACCAAGGAGCCTGAATCACTCATTTGTAAAAAAAAAATTGTCAATTAAAATTGTATCTTTGAAATATATATATTTCATTCCTGCTCATGAAACAAGACTGGCCTTTAAAAGCAGATACACTGGTTCATAATATTTCAATGAAACTTTAGGCTAGGTGAATTTATAGAATAAATCCTGTCTAACTAGACTTAAGTAAAGTTAATCTGGCAGCATACCACATTTATACTTCAGAGATCTATTATTTTCATAAAAAAAGACTAAGCCAATTCGAGTCAAGCTTGAAATGAAGTTAAGAAACTAAGTGAAATATTAACAAAAATAAAGGTGTCAGACTGAACTTTTCATTTTAGGTATTAAAATTGATTTAGAATGGTAATTATCTTTACACCTTTTTATTTGGTACACAAAACATATCAAAAACCTTACAAAATAAAATATAAAATCAATTTGTGCAATAAAAGTCCCACATTAATGCTTTTGTGACAGAAAAAAATATTGAATTTAGACATATACAGATTGGAATTGACAAGTAATCAACATTATTATTTACAAGTTTTATACTTTTAATCAAATTGAATTGTTAGTTCCTCAATAATGAATGATGCCCATACTATAATTTTTACATTGAATTATGCAACATAAACAATGGAAAATCTGCAGCAGACTTCATCATTGAAAGACTTTAGTAGGAACTGTGTTCTTTATTCTGCAGAAACACTTCTAATTAATTTTTATTTGCCAATTTGACAAATTCCCTGTCAGCGTAACATAAATTCAGCATGTTTAATACTATGAAATAGAGATTAAAAGGTCAATAATGGCCAGCTCACGAACCCCTTGGTGTCGACCGTACAAGGGCTGTACAGCCAGTCTAGGTCGTTAAAAACTTCCATTGTCGAACCTCTTGCTCCAACTTTTATCTATGATCATCTATTGAGTCTGGGGTGGAGGCATTTACTTCTAAGGGAAACAAAGTCACCGTTGTAGATCATATAACTAAGGAGATGTGGTATGAGTTCCAATAAGACATCTCTTCATTATATGGTGTTTTACCTAGAGGAATCTATAGGACTGGTGGTAACCACTAGAGATCGGAGTCCTCATCGTAGTCGAGCGCACCCTACCATGTGAGAGGTTGGAACTCACAACCTCTATTCGGTTGTATTGTCAAACGTTGAAGTCACAAGCTGATATTAGAGCTTTATACTGATGTTTAAAACAACTTTTAAAACCCTTGACATCATCATTTACCTGTCTTTTTTCAAGGATACTTTTTTTCGCGGGACGTCTCAATTATATTTTTTCATGTTCGTTTAGTATTGAAAGGGACATAATTCTACTTGAAAATAAACTAACGTGGGTTATCTCCCTTACGTTGTACAAAGCAGAGACATATGTCTCTGTACAAAGTAAGATGAAATTAAACGAGCATTTAAAATACGTAAAATCTGCTCTGAAAACATATGTTGACAAAACTGATTGCCCCTTATCATAAATGCATTTGAATTCTGAAGTTGTTTGTAAGGCATGTATTTAACATTTATTCTCATATAAGATCAAAATAAGTATCTGGAACCATTACACAAAAACAGAGACATATTATAAAATTGTATTATATATGTCTCTGACACAAATAAGTATTAGTCTCATTATACTTATATCCCAGTAGGTATTGAAGAACAGACCTATATATCTAAATGTGAAAACTTTGCCAAATTTAGATAAGGTGGTATGGTATTAGCGCTACTAACTTTTAACAAGGTCACCACCAGAGTTTGAATCCACGTTTTATCTAATATACAACTTAAATATTCATTTACAAATTGTCTGAATTCTGATTTCAATTTTGAGCTTGGTTTGAATAATTGTCAATTTATTAAAGATTGTGTGCTCAAACTAACAACTGTGTGAAAATGTGGGTTTGATCCCTCTTTATGGTTTTTGCTCATTTTATGTCAAGTACTCTGCATTTAAAGAACTAAGAATGTTTTGCTCAGAGTCAGAAAAATGTATTTTGGTTGGGCAAGGTGTCTTGGGATAAATACAAAACAATATTGAAGCATTAAATATTAAGGTTGGAGTCATTCCTGAATACTGTTGGACCATTTCAGTTATTATAAAAACATAAATTTTAAGCTTTAAGGTTCCCCAAAGAGTACATAAATTGGTGAAAAAAACTTAAATAATTATTAGTGATCTTTACTTTATTTTAAGTATATAATTGTAAGTCTGATAATGCCTTTAATATAATCTTTTCCTCTCAAGAAAATAAAATCTCCTAAATTTAATCCATAATAAGACACAACTCATGAACTGTAATAGCTATCATGCATAAAAGTCACTTGCTTTTCAACAGAGTATAAAATTGTTGGAGCACTTTGACCATCAGTTGCATACAAACCAACTGTCTTTCAATTTTATGAGAAACAATTGGTTTTTTTTTTATTAAGTGAGTAATTATAGAACTCATCCATAGAAAATGTTCACAGAAAAACCATCATCACCTTCAAAGCTTCTTAGAATATATTTGTGTGATTAATTTCCAGCTATTTGCAAGGCTGACTGTTCTGTTTGTCCAAACTTTGTGTATACAGATAGAATGAACAGATAGGATTGAATATTTACACTTTACACAAAATATAATGCAGTTTCCTAAACAAAACAAATTTGCTGAGACTAGTGCAATAGATGGTCTTGAATTTCAACGTCATGTGGTCTGTGGTGGAGAGTTGTCTCATTTGCAATTATTATTATACCACTTTCCTATTTTCATGTGAACGTCAAGTGTGAGCTTTTAGTAAAGGCCTTACTGTGACTTTGAACTGATTGATTAATTAGTTTTATTGATGTAATGTGTTTTCTCATTTGGAATTATACCTTTTTCTTTTTTTTTTTTCATATTAACAGTCATGTGTGAGCTTTAAGTGAAGGCCAAACTGTGACTGAAATTATTGATTGATTGGTGTTAAACACCAATTTCTGCTTTATTAGTGGTTAGTTTGTTTTGGTGCAGGAGTGCAGGGAGAGAACCACCAACCTTCAACAGGAATACAGACCATCCTAGTCAATCAAGGGAGACAACCACCAACCTTCAACAGGAATACAGACCATCCTAGTCAATCAAGGGAGACAACCACCAACCTTCAACAGGAATACAGACCATCCTAGTCAATCAAGGGAGAGAACCACCAACCTTCAACAGGAATACAGACCATCCTAGTCAATCAAGGGAGACAACCACCAACCTTCAACAGGAATACAGACCATCCTAGTCAATCAAGGGAGACAACCACCAACCTTCAACAGGAATACAGACCATCCTAGTCAATCAAGGGAGAGAACCACCAACCACAGACCATCCTAGTCAATCAAGGGAGACAACCACCAACCTTCAACAGGAATACAGACCATCCTAGTCAATCAAGGGAGACAACCACCAACCTTCAACAGGAATACAGACCATCCTAGTCAATCAAGGGAGACAACCACCAACCTTCAACAGGAATACAGACCATCCTAGTCAATCAAGGGAGACAACCACCAACCTTCAACAGGAATACAGACCATCTTAGTCAATCAAGATTAGAGTTGAATGCACCTGCTATATTCAGGATACAAATTCACAACTTCAGTGTTGACCCTCTAATGATACAGTAGTTGGATTCCTTAAACAACTCAGCCACCAAGGCCCACTTAGAATGAAGAACAACAGTATAATATCAATGTTCTTTGCTTTCTATTTTTACAAGTTTGTGTAGGGATTTTGTGTAATAAATAAATACAGGTGCAACATTTATTTTTTTCAAATAAGGACACATATACAAAGTTTGTCTCTAGTGCTTTGTGAAACACATGAAGAAGTTTCCCAATCCTTGCAATGTATACTCTCATATTAGAGTCCTAGCTTATTTATTCTTTTAGACATCTCTTATGTATACCTTTTCACTATTTCTTTTTGCTCAGGTTGTTTTTTATTCAGTCCATCTAAATTATTTGCTCTTTTTCCTGCCAAGTTATCTTAAAAATATCTTGATGTCTCATGTGTTGGAACAACATTGTCAGATAAACATCAACAATATTGTTGGACCTTTGCCAGTAATAGTCTGTTATATTTTGTAAGCCTGTATCTGTTTTCTTCAATGCAAAGATGTATTGTGATCTATATTTAGCAAAGAAGTCCACTCTAACTAGTACTTAGGAACGTTTTGAACTTGTTTTGAGTTGTGAGCTTTGCTAGATGTTAAATCTTTGTATTGTCAATAAGAGTTCTTCTTTTAAAGTTCTTCTGAGGAAGGTATTTAAATACAGCTTTGACTAGGAACCTGATGTTCAGTGGTTGTTGTTTGTTCATGTGATTCATAAGTGTTTCTCATTTTTTATAATTCCAGTAGATTTAACCATTAGTTTTCCTGTTTGAATGGTTATACCCTAGTTATTTTAGGATTCTTTACAGCTTGCTGTTCAGTGTGAGCCAAGGCTCTGTTTTGAAGACTAATGGTTATTTCTACAAATTGTGACTTGGACAGAGAGTTGTCTCATTGGCACTCATACCACATTTTCTTATATCTACATGGGTTAGCATAATATAAATGATTGATAGTTACTGCAGCAGTTATTAAAATACAAAAACAGTTTTGAAATATCCCATTTTATTTTTTGCCATTATTAATGTACATTGTTTTATTTCAACAATCTCTTACTACTCAGGACCAGAACACAAAATATTTACATTTATACTTGCTAATCTTATGTTACAAAACAGCACTATATTTGCATATACATGTATAACAATGGTTATTTTTACAAATATGCGCCAAGAAATATTATTTTTTGCAATTTACAATAAATATTGCACAGACTTTGGGGGAAATTATTTCCCATCACAAATGAAATCATGTGGACTCTTTGTAAGCTTCCATTGTACACACAATGATAAATCAATGATATTTTTTTTTACAATTTCTATAAATAGCATGATGAGATTCTGAACTCATATTTTTCATAATAAAACTTTCTTGGTTGATGAAACATTCATTTGTTCACAATGGATTCAGAGGAAGTTACAAGCTTTTTTCATAATATATCAAACTAACTCAGCACTACAAAGTTTTCAATAACCAAGCACACATATTTCACAACCATCTGAGATGAAGTCCAGTCTTAAGATTGAATTTTGTATAGATATCCATGTGTATAATACATTTGTGACTAAATACAGTGGATTTTTTTTTTTGGCTTGGAGAAGACAGAGTCAAAGGATGTGTTGCCTTTAACTTTTTTTACCTAAAATAAATACACAATCAAAGTAACTGTGAGCACTTAACTTAAGGATAAAGATTGCTTCTATTTTATAATTTCATGAATTTAAAATAAAACATTAAATTGTAATTAGATATGAAAATAATAAATTCAAGTTGGAGTTATCTTCCTTTGTTCGTAATTGTACATTTGAAGTTTTATAACATAAATTACTTATGCAATTTTTAATGAAGAAAAGTCTTCTTGCCTAACCCTAAGAATAACAGGTCGTTAATGAATTGTATGACATTAAGTGGATCAGATCTAAAGAATGATCATTTCACTGCACTATTTTGTTTGAAATATCAAAGGTAGTGATTAACCTTGGAAGATGCACTATTTTGTTTGAAATATCAAAGGTAGTGATTAACCTTGGAAGATGCACTATTTTGTTTGAAATATCAAAGGTAGTGATTAACCTTGGAAGATTTAGATATCAAGTCAGTACCATACTATTTTGATAGCATTTCATGCAAATCTTTTTATGAAAAAATTTGTAAGGGTTCCGCGGAACCCAGTGTCTCGCCTACTTTTGCTGTTAATCACACACTCATGAAAAATGATGAAAAAAATCAATAAAATTATTCCTCTCGATACTATCTTTTGATTGTCAGAAGCTTCTGTCCAAGTTTGGTAAAAATCCAGGCTAGTTTAAGAATCTTAAAAATGTTTTAAATACTTCAACTGCAGACTGTATGTAATGTTAACTGGAAGAAAAACTAAGTCCATTTATAAGTAAAATACGAGAAAAACGGAATTTTATTTTTACAAAATTTACATCTGGATACTATCTTCTGATCATAAACAAGCTTCTGGCCAAGTTTCTTACAATTCCAGGATAGTTTAAGAAAGTTATTAAAACTTTAAAAACTTCAACCACAGAGTGAATGTAATGTTTCCTGGCAGAAAAACTAAGTCCATTTATAAGTAAAATACGGAAAAAATGGAATTTTATTTTTACAAAATTTACTTCTGGATACTATCTCCTGATCATAAACAAGCTTCTGGCCAAGTTTTGTACATTTCCAGGATAGTTTAAGAAAGTTATCAAAATTTTAAAAACTTTAACCACAGAGTGAATGTAATGTTTCCTGGCAGAAAAAACTAAGTCCATTTATAAGTAAAATACGGAAAAAATGGAATTTTATTTTTACAAAATTTACTTCTGGATACTATCTCCTGATCATAAACAAGCTTCTGTCAAAGTTTCGTACAATTCAAGGATAGTTTAAGAAAGTTATTAAAATTTCAAAAACTTTAACCACAGAGTGAATATTTGTGGACGCCGCCGACGACGACGATGACACCGAAATGTAGGATCGCTATGTCTCGCTTTTTCGACTAAAGTCGAAGGCTCGACAAAAAGGAATTCTTAATTAAGTCAAAAATAACACAACAAATAAACAAACAAACATAAAAGATGAAATTGAACAGAGCAATTTTTGTGATTGATAAAAGTTCCATATACTTATGACCTTGGAAACATATGTTCTATCTGAAGACTGGACTCTTTACAATCATCATTACATACACAAAATCATAACTTTTACAACTTAATAGTGTTTATCATTCTCAAAATTACGACCAACACTACGTATGCAAAGTTGTTATTCAGTCCTCCACAAAATTGGTTATATATATTCCAACAATAAAGCTTCACTCTATTCCTTATCATAGGAATATTCAGTGAATGATTAATCTGACATTAAATTTCGATTTATCAAATGTTCATTGCACTTTAATATATATGCTCACACTAAGCAACTCCGAACACATTAAAATACTATAAATAGCACTTATGCAATGGCAGTTCTAATATGATGGATATGTTTGAATGAGATTTTAGTAATTTATATCTGAATTATCCACAGATGTTAAAAATCAAAATGATAGTACTTTTTATCTGAGATCCAGACAATGGCTAACGAAAATCTAAATTTTACAATGATATATATCAATATTCTGACATATGTTGAGTAAATGTTTAAAAAAAACCAATTACAGTAATAATCTAGTGTTTGAAAATCATCTGGTGAATGAATATCACTGCTATAGCACCTCATTCAAGACATGATTGGTGACATATGTTTGAAAGCACACAGATAAGCTCACAAAATCTTAATTCTAACATTCAGCACACATATAAATTATAAGTACACACTTATAGTACACACTTATTACTTGAGGTACATTATCTGAAAGCCCACATTTATATATAGCTGATTATTATCTTCAACTAAGGAATATTAAAACCTGGACTTCCTAACAAGCAAATTAGACTTTACAGATGTTTTCTTAAAATTATACTGTATTACTAAATAAAGTCAAGTTTGGTTTTCTTAATAAAATAGTCAGTATTTCAGCTTTTGTATGATGAACATACTTAAGATGCATATATTATAACACGATATAATTATGCCATTGGTTTAATTGTCATTTTTTTCAGCTGAACTTAACATGAACTAGTCTTAAATTCTGCGATTTCTGTTGTTAAGATTGTGGATCTCAATGGTCCAATCATTCCATTATGATTTTGTTGAGAAACACTGCGTAGCTGAGATAAAGCAGTCATCAGTTTGGCATTAGCATTGTCCAGAGTTTGTATTCTCCTCTCCTGTGCCTCAATGACACGTTGTTTCTGACGAACCAATGATTGCATCTCCTCTTGATCAGCCTTTAGTTCCTTTTCAACAGTCATTAATCTGGAAATTAAAGATCCCAACAATAAGTATAAGTAAACATCAATTTTAATTTATATTGTGTAAATTGTTTATTTTACTTTGATGAAACAATGTAATAACTAAATGATCAACAGTTTAATCGCCTCCTATATGGATAATTATAACAAACCTATTTTTAACTTGTTGTTTTGTGTCTAAGTTTCTGTCTCACTGACATTTACATGTATATACATCCCTCCTTTCCTCCACATTTGTTTTTTTTTACTTTTTTCTTTTAGCATGAAAAGATTTTTCTTGCAGTTTTTAATATTTATCCTTTACGGTTATATCATAGCTAACTAAAACCACAAATAATATTTTTTTCCCTTCAAATTTACATTATTGTCAAATGCTCTTACTTTGATGAAGTAACAAAAGATTTAATAGTTTCTGATTATATATGTCATTTTTTTAAAATGACACTAACTACAAATGCTATTAAAAAAAAGCAACAACATCGAACAATTAACCTTGATACAAACAAAATACAGCACTTGTTTTGTTCTTGGTCCTCTTTTTTTTTTTTTTTTTTTTATCTTATCTTAATAACAGTTATTAATCTGTATACTGATTACATATAGACAATCGAAAATAAAATACATGTAATTCCTAATCCAAATGTTCTTGTTACACAGAAAGCAAATATAAGTGTTCAGCATAATATTTACAATAAATAGTTTTAGTGATACATGTAGTAATTTAAGGATATAAAACTAGGTGACAATATTAACAAGAATCTACATATAGTATTTATGAGTTTTGTAAATAATGGTCAAAACATTCTATTTAATATTTAAAGAAGGGATTATTTTATCAATGAATATAGGTGCATTTTCAAGACCTCTCACAGATAAAAGAAAATCTTTCCTTTACAGCAGAAATAGTGGGGACAAATTCTATAAACAAGGAGAACATGTAAAGTACTATTTCTTTATTTAAACATATTTCACTCCAAAAAAAATCATAACTTATTAAAGTTTAAGGATGGACTACTGGAAGAAATGATTTGTGCTATCTCTATTTGCTAATATATTCTAAGTAGATGTAACTACATTGTACATGTATCTGTGCATCATACTGTAGGTATTACATTCAGGATTTAGGAGTATAAAGTTCAGGAATGAAAGAAATCTTACATAAGGAATTCATATATTTTAATATATTTTTACTTCTAATTTCATCTTTTTTATTTAAAAAAAATCAATCTTTAATAATTTAATATAATAAACTATCCAAGATAAATTGTTTTGAATATGAAACGTATAAATTTAAATGCTCCAAACTGCAAAAGACATACTTTTAAGATATTTAATTTAAAAAGTAATTCAATTAAAGTTCCTAACAATAAGATATGTATGTGTTAATATTATTGTTGAATATTTCTCTTTATATTAAAGGCATTTTTTTCTGATTACTATAACCCAAAAGTATTACAAGGAAGCATCAGAAAGCTTATATTAAATAAGCATGCTAACCAGGGGAAACTGTGCTTTGAGTCTTCTAGAATATTGCTAAATTTTAGAACCTTACATCCAAATAACTATTTTAATAAATATTATTTAACAATGAAACTATGTGGTTCTTTTTATCTTTTCACATTTGCTAAATATGATAAATTAAAATAAACACAAACAAAATTCAAAATCAAAATATTTGGAAAATCAAGTTATTAAAAAAAATCAAGAAAAAAAGTTCCTGCCAAAAAATTGAAAAAAAAAAAAATAACAAAATATACATAAGAAACTTTAAAGTTCCATGCAGAAATTACTCCATGCCTGAAGAGTTGACAAGTAGTGTTCAAAGAAATAACTAATGATTCAGTTCATGCTTAATTACAACTTAATTAGAAAATTACCATTTTATATACTCGATACAACTGAAATAATATAATGATAATCATTTTATTTACAATTCTCATTGGTACATTTAGGAATTTTGGGTGTCTTTGGATTATCTCCCTTAGCATAGTTTTGTATCAACATGTTTTCTATCTTCAAGAACGTATGCATTCTTTCGTTAAAACTTATTATAAAACCATGCACAGTGTAAATCAAAAAAGGGGTTTCAGTATATTTATCAATATGCTTTATATTCCTTACATCGACAATGAATATAATGAGTAAAACTTAGGAATGGTCCTGAAGTATCATTCTCCTAACCAAACAACCTAGTGCCCTTATGCTCATTAAAATATGTAATATTTTATGCTGCTATTACAAAGCAACAAATTTTGGAACAAAAAGCATTGTGCAAGAAAAAAAAAGACATCTACAGAAAATACTACAGTGGTTCTACTTAAGCCAGGCATGAATTCCAAAAAATGAATTTTCACCACAGATAAATGACGTCGTTGTAATTCCATGCTGAGTCATCTAACCTTTGTATAATCTGTTTCATCTGATCGTCCTTTTGTACTTGTTGTTTACGAAGTCTTTCTTCACTTTCCGACAGTCTATATTGCCAATCATCAACTAACTGTGCTGTTCCTGTTTCGTGTTCCTTCAACCTGTCCTCCGCTTGCTGAAGCCGATCTTGTGCTTCGTTCAATTGTTGTCGTAATGTTTCAACTTCACTCTCATACTGTGAAAATAATTATACAACTTGAGTTTTAATTCCTATTACATTACTGTTTTAATATGTTAGATTATATAAACAGTGACCTATAGCTGTAAGAGAATTGTCTCATTGGCAATCATACAACATCTTCTTTTTTACCGGTATATCTTTTTTTAATTTCTAGAAATACAATCAAATCATTTTTTACATTTGATAAGAGAAATTATCCACATTCATGGCATTAGGAAAATAAAATGTATCACAAGTTGAAATGAATGAAATAATAATGGCACAAGAAGGGCCATGTTTCTTTTTGAATTATTTGACCTAATATACAAATACAACTAAGCAAACCATTTAAATAAATAATATAGAAAGAATGTCCATCATGTTCTACAGATATAATGATTACTTCTTCAGCTGTCAAAATTAATATAAACCTCTATAACATTAATAATGAACTGCTTAATATGAGGGTATTATTTTACTGAAATTGGGTTGAATTCCATAGCAAAAAAACCCAAATGCATTTGGTATACAAGAATAATCATGATAATGTAATGAATAATATTGGTAACTATTGCAGTATTTAGATATTACACAATTGAATGTAATCAAGTTATATATACCTCCTGTTTTGTTTTTTCTTGCTCCTGTATTTTCCTTTGTACAGACTTAATTCCCATATGTACAGCATTATTAGGAGAGAGTTTCTGTGAACCTCGATCAGAATCTTCTGTGTAAGATCTATCGCCAAAAGAGTATTTCCGTGAACCTTTGTCAGAATTGTCTGTGTAATATTTATCACTATATTTACTACCATGACTAGAATTACTAGTAATATCACTATTACTATAAGCATGACTTGGTCCATATTTGATATGAGACGAAATGTGTGAATCTGTAGCAGTCCTACGAATTGGATCATTATATCTTTGTCTCATGTGCGAAAAATCCATACTGCCAGTATGTGAGAGTTCTTTAGGCCTGGATGGAGCCCGACTCAATGAGTAATGATTACTAGTATTATTTGATGGAGTAACATTGCTATTGCGAACATCATCACTATTTTGAGATGACACAGATGAATGTAAATCTAATGAAAATTTCACTGGATCATTTGATGACTGTACAGAATTCGATCGTGTACATCTAGATGAATCAGCTGTTGACATTGCCGAACTAGAACGAGTCATTTTATACAATTCTTGTTCTAAAGATTCACTACTACTTGAACTGGATAATTTAGGGGCAAGATTGCGTAATGGATCATTACGCTGGGGACTAAATAAATCTCTGTCTGAGGATTTCACAGGACTTCTATGTTTAACAGTGTCCTCTTCACTACTAGCGGACCCAGAACTGGATCCCTGTCTGATGACATTAGGACTAGACATTGAATGCTTTGCACTATTGAACTGGTGTCTATACACTGGATTTGAGAATGATAACGGTTGGAGAGGAGCCTGAGATGAATGAGATTTAGTAAAGTCCTGTGTAGTGTTAGGATCAATAGGTGAACTGGATTGACTATATCCGAAAGACTGGTAACCAGAAGATGCTATAGTAGATATTTGACTTATAGATATTTCACTCCCATTCATATTATGATCCGAGTCCATTGATGAATTATGTACATCCTCATCAGCGAAATGTAACAAATCAATATAGTCTCCTTGATGGCTTTCTGCCACGTTAACAATTTCACTCCAAGATTCATTCACTCTTTGTTCATTTGATACACTTTTCACTGATACATTCGACACATCAAACTTAGAATTTTTATAAAATCCAAAATCATCTTCTGTCTCTACATTATTTTCGGAATCAAACACACCCAATCTGGATCCTCTCCTCCCACTTAACACAGGAATATCCTCCTCTCCACAAAGTTTTAACATTTCCCGTACAATTTCTGTCGGTGAGGTGCTAGCTTGAGGAGGCATATTGACTAGATTGTCATATATTTGGGATTTCCTGTTCTGTTTTGGTGGTGGAATTACCATACCAACATCTGGATTTTCCAAGGCAGTTTTCAATTTACTTAAAATGCTTGGCAGTTTTCCTAAGCTGGCTACGGATTCCTGAAACAGACAAGAAAAAAATATATACTTGTATCATATATGGCGACAATTTAATCCTATATAATAAGAACCCTTATTGAAGCATATGTCAATCTGATTTTGAATTACCAGGTACTAAAAGAACAATAAAACACATTGAGTCATGTACATTTATACCAAGTCAGGAATATGACAGTTGTTATCCATTTGTTTGGTGTGTTTGAGGTTTGGATTTTGCCATTTTATCAGTTTTTTTTTTTGTTTTGACACCTCCTCTGAGTTGAGTATTTATCTGGTTATTTTACTTTTCGTCAGCATTAAGTTTTATCCCTATAAATACCTTTATTAAAGCAAATGTCAATCTAATGTTAAACACTACAAGGAACTAAGGTAACAATAAAACACATTATGTCATGCACATTTAGTTGTGATGGTCTTAATAAACAGGTGAAGATATCTTACCTGAGGGCACTTTTCTAGAGATTCTGTTAATAGACTGTGTAAAACAGACAATTGTTTACCCAGGTCAATGTACCCATCAAACTCTAGAAACTGGTTTCCTCCATTGGTATCTGTTGACTAAAATAAAACCAAAACATATCATTTATCAAATCATCTAGGTTTTGTATGTCACATGTATTTAAATGTGATGATGCTGTGCCTTTTTTTTCTCTCCCAGTTTTTTGTTTGTCATACTACTTTTTATTGTCATCAAGCAAACCTAATTACATGTATTGTATGGCTTCAATACTTCAAGTTTCATAAAATATTGGGTCATGTGTTGGAGAATTCCATAGCGAAATAAGGAATGTACACTGAATACACTTGTATTGGTCATAAAATGAAGACAAGAGGACTTTTTTCATCTTGTTATCCGTAGCAAATCAATAGAAAATATCCATCATATTTTGTATTGGAATAACTGGTTTAAATTAACCATAAAAACTAGCGATAACCACCTACATTCCTAATTAATATATCTAAATCTTTATTGCAGAAAATAAGCAGATATGGAATTATTGCCACTGAGAAATCTATACACAAGAGTCAAAAGGACGAGAATATAAAGAATAATAGGCCATTATACAACCTTCGACCATGATCAAAAATCAATACTGTATAATAAGTCATCTAATGCCAACATGACAAATGTGAAACAATTCAAAAGAGAAAACTAAGCACTAAATTTACACTAAAAACAAAGAGCAAACAGCAACCCCCCAATAGTATAAAAAACTTACTGATATCTGTTGGAGGAACTGATTCATACTTTCACTATGCCGTTCAATAAAATCATTCATAAATGTCATATATTCTTCTTTGGCTCCGAATCTGAAATTTATAAAGAGAAAATTATACAAGTAATCAGACTTAATAAATAACTCTCATCTCAGAATTTGGATGATCAATCATGTACTTCATCCCTATATCTAATGTCATTACTCTGTATACATATTACTAATTAGCAAATAATATTGCTAATAAAATATATTACAAGAAAAAAACAGTCAATAAAATACTTGAGTACTTACTTGGTAAAATTGGCAAGAGTTTGGATTGTCTTGGCGAGTAGAACAAGATTCCTGGCAGCTTTATCTGGAGGGTATTCTGAAATACAAAACATTTCATAAGTCTATCATCTTCCTGTAATCAAAATTAAATGCATTAACGTAAACTTTTGTTCTTATCTTTTGTATAATTATATTTGGTTTTTATTTCTCCCCTTTTAAACCCCTGTTTACATGTTTACAAATGTCAAATTAATTTTGAAAATATAAATCATTTATAACTCAACAATCATTTATATTTTTTTGTTACAAAAACTGCTATACATGCAGTCAAATTATGTTAATATCATTTATAAATATGAAATATTAAATGTAGTCACGATCTATATAAAGTCATGTTTTTGGCATAAACAGGATGTTTGAAAATAATATTGTAATAATATTACCAATAACACAATCCCTGAATTCTTAATTCATCGCAGGTACTTCTCCTTAAAAAAATATCTTTAATGTTTCTTTCTGACATTATGACATAATAATACCGAAAATAACCATAATTTTCTAATTTATCAATTTTATTTGTAATAGGCAGGAAACTAGAGAAAAGTGCCATGTTTCTCATTTCTATTTATAAGACTAATCTAGTACAGACAAATTTATTCAATAATTAGTGTGAATGTTTATTATTTATTTCTTGTTATTCAAGATTGAGGGGGATCAGAGGGGTCCTGATCCCGAAATCCTGGGCTTAAAAACATGAAATCCTGAGGTCTCAAATTTGAAGAAATTTAAATCTGGACATCCTGAAAATTTGAAAAAAGAATTCCTGGATCCCAAAAGGCTCAATCCTGAAATCCCAAGCTTAAAAACACTTGATCCCGAAGTCCTGAAAAAAATTTCTATCTCCCTCAATATTGAGAAGATGAATGTTGATAACTTGAATTACCTTGTATTAAATTAAATAAACTAGGGGACATTATAGCTGGACACAGGAATCTCAGAAATAATGAGGCACTAATTAAATTCTCTGCTGTATTCTCTCTCTCCATCTCTAAACAACGAGTTTGAAAACTGGTGAAAACATCTCTCAGTTCACTGTCAAAATAATACATATTATATTTAACACCAATATTTCTTATTTCAATCATTATAAAATTCAACAATACATGTATGTATTCAACACCAACATTACTTATTCTTATCATCTCTAACTTAATAATACATATATATTATACATATCTAACACTAAAATTTCTTATTCAAGTAAATCTCAAAGACTTTATTTTCATTCTTTTGTCGATAACAAAAAGAAAACAAAATTTTTTTTTTTTTTTTGATAATACTGTTGTTATCATACAAATGGATATACTCTTAGGGTTTAATAGGTCTATGAGTTCAAAAATTTCCAGAAAAATGTAGAAATATAGATAAAACAATATTAAATAAAACTGGACTCAAAGAATTCCCCATAAAATTGCATTGAGGTGAGTGTTTTATGGATCTGTGTTGAAGGCCTCACTGTGATTTTAAAATGAAGAACAGCAATAAAAGTGCTGTTCCAATTGTTTTTTGTGTGTTATTATGTTGTGCAAGTTCTGATTTTGTGTCATGTATAGATGCCCCCTATTTTTTTTTTTTTGTATCAATCATGATTGAACAGGAAAGATATCCTATTGACGTACCTTGGGAAATAGCAGTGTGAATTGATAATTTTGGCGAAGACCATTTCACTGTACATGTCCAGTATACTTTGATTACTCTGTAGGAACTGTGGAGCCACTTTAGTGGGATCTACCTCACAATCATCTCCTGATTCTATCAAAGACTTCACAAACTCTGTCATCGTATTTTGTAAATACTAAGAAAAAAACAAATCAATTAAATTTATTCTTTAGAATGTTAAATAAATCTATTTTCTCTCCTATTAATCATTTCAAATATTACTTCATATTGTGTGTTAAACTGGAATTTGTTCATTTTTATTATTTTTGTAGCTATCAAGACTTTCGTTGATACTGATTATTTCTAATTACGGTACTAACCTTTTCACCAACAAGTTTCATGTAAGCCTCCATTGCTTTAGTTCCAATAGAGTTTCCTCTCATTGTTAAGTGCTTATTATCTGGAGAGAAGAAAAAAGATTTAATTGATTGGTCTTAACCAACTATAAATAGGAATAAATTACATATATCTTGTAAAAATGTAAATATTTCTTCTAATTCAGCTAAAAATTTTAATTGTTGATTTTACTTTCAGTAACATTTTCAATAAGTTAGTAAGCATTCAAACAACATCATTTAATATCTCCAGTAATGATATCCAAAGTACTCTTACCAAGTCTTGATACTTCTGCCATTATTATGTCCGTAAGGAAATCCTTAGCTTTACCAAGTTTCTGTAGGACATGAGCTAAACAAGTAGCTATATCTTCTTTATCTTTTACACTTATCACAGGTTCTAATACTTCACATAACTGACAATAATCTGTACTCAAATACTGGAAGAAAAACAACACATAATTTAAATAATCAACATGTCAAAAAATATCTGAGTTATCTCCCATTGATAGGTAAATGTATATTATTTCATCCTGATATTTGAAACACAGTAATACCTGCAAGAATTATTCATGATATACATCTCTATGGACATAATATACTTGATGTGATATATATTATGAAAATAAATCAGTTAATAACTGTAATATTCTGTTTATGACTATGATCACTTATGATTTAAAAGATGTTCTTTTGTTCTAATTTTTTAATGGTTATGGCCTTCTGCTTATGGACCAACCCCGCCAGGGCTGTATAGTTGGTCATGGTCGTATAAAACTTCCATCATAATCTGCTTATAGACCAACCCTGCCAGGACCGTATAGTCAGTTATGGTCATATAAAACTTCCATCATAATCTGCTTATAGACCAACCCTGCCAGGGCTGTATAGTTGGTCATGGTCATATAAAACTTCCATCATAATCTGCTTATAGACCAACCCCGCCAGGGCTGTATAGTTGGTCATGGTCGTATAAAACTTCCATCATAATCTGCTTATAGACCAACCCTGCCAGGGCCGTATAGTCAGTTATGGTCATATAAAACTTCCATCATAATCTGCTTATAGACCAACCCTGCCAGGGCTGTATAGTCAGTCATGGTCGTATAAAACTTCCATCATAATCTACTTATAGACCAACCCTGCCAGGGCTGTATAGTCAGTTATGGTCGTATAAAACTTCCATCATAATCTGCTTATAGACCAACCCTGCCAGGGCTGTATAGTCAGTTATGGTCGTATAAAACGTCCATCATCATCTGCTTATGGTGATATTTTCAGAGCAAAACATATGACCATCTAAAAACATCAAAATATGAAATTTTATATAAGAAAATAACATTTTTTTACCTGAGAGAAGTCTTTATACATATCAACAGGTAATATCTGTACGGTGTGATATCTAGCTTTTATTCTTATTAAAGGATTTTCACTTTTGTTTTCTTTCCCAACTCGTCCTACAGTTCCTGATGTTGAGTTGAACCATTTCTCAACATATGTACGGCCTGTAATTTCTGAGGCTGGGATGTTTACATAACCTTCAAATAAAACAGTTCTAAATTTACTTTTTATATGAATTCATTCTAATTACAACATAAGATTTCATATTTCTGTTTGAGAAAATTCATTTTCTATAATTATTAAATGTGGTTTTGACGTCCTACAGTGCATTAAAAAAAAGATGAAAAACATTGATTAATTGATGCATCTTTCATCAATTTTAAATGTATATCAAAGTTATTATTACGTGTCTTTTTTTCTTAGCAAGCCATTTTAATGACAAGTTTCCATGATGTTTTGAATTAAATGATAAATTGTAGCTGAAGGCAAGTTTAAATAAAACGTAATATCTAATTATAACCACAAGTGTACTAGATTAACTAAAGGGACATAACTATATATGTCAAGTATTTTTGTGTTGTCATTGTCTATTTTTTAATGCTATACATATTTTGATTTCACGACAGGTATTTCTTTGTACCTAGCAGGATAAAATCTATCTAACCTATAGTTATCAAAAGTACCAGGATTATAATTTTATACGCCAGACGCGCGTTTCGTCTACATAAGACTCATCAGTGACGCTCAGATAAAAATAGTTAAAAAGCCAAACAAATACAAAGTTGAAGAGCATTGAAGACCCAAAATTCCAAAAATTTGTGCCAAATACGGCTAAGGTAATCTACTCCTGGGGTAAGAAAATCCTTAGTTTTTTGAAAAATTCACATTTTTGTAAACAGAAAATTTATAAAAATGACCATATAATTGATATTCATGTCAACACCGAAGTGCTGACTACTGGGCTGGTGATACCCTCGGGGACGAAACGTCCACCAGCAGTGGCATCGACCCAGTGGTGTAAATAGTTATCAAAAGTACCAGGATTATAATTTTATACGCCAGACGTATATAAGGAATTTGTGTATGTATTTATCAGGAAAAAAATATCTGTCTAAACTATATTGGGATCTTGTGTATATTCTAGCATGACAAAATGTCTGTCTAACCTAGATGGGGGATCTTGTGTATGTTCTAGCATGAAAAATATCTGTCTATCTATATTGGGATTTTGTGTATGTATAGTGGGACAAAATGTCTGTCTATCTATATTGGGATTTTGTGTATGTATAGTGGGACAAAATGTCTGTCTATCTATATTGGGATTTTGTTTATGTATAGTGGGACAAAATATCTGTCTATCTATATTGGGATTTTGTGTATGTATAGTGGGACAAAATGTCTGTCTATCTATATTGGGATTTTGTGTATGTATAGTGGGACAAAATATCTATCTATATTGGGATTTTGTGTATGTATAGTGGGACAAAATATCTGTCTATCTATACTGGGATTTTGTGTATGTATAGTGGGACAAAATATCTATCTATATTGGGATTTTGTTTATGTATAGTGGGACAAAATATCTGTCTATCTATATTGGGATTTTGTTTATGTATAGTGGGACAAAATGTCTGTCTATCTATATTGGGATTTTGTTTATGTATAGTGGGACAAAATATCTGTCTATCTATATTGGGATTTTGTTTATGTATAGTGGGACAAAATATCTGTCTATCTATATTGGGATTTTGTTTAGTATAGTGGGACAAAATGTCTGTCTATCTATATTGGGATTTTGTGTATGTATAGTGGGACAAAATATCTGTCTTACTCTATATTAGGACAAATATGTATTACCTATAAACTGATTTTTGTCTTTCTTTTTCTTTTTGTCAGCTTCTCTGTACAAGTTTACTGTAACAATCTGTGTGTCCCTCAAATTACTGGGGAAAAAAATTTAAAAAGTTTATTAACACAAAAAATTCAAGTTAACTTATTAGATCAAACCTTCAGAAATCAACATTAACAAATCACTATAGTTTGAACAAATCCACCAGAAAAAAAAGGTCCAGACGTGTAGCACCCTGACACTTTTGATGTGAGTGTTTAGTGTGCCAATAAGCTTTTATTGTGGGTGTTTGTATGTCAAGTGAAGTTCTACATACAGTGAGTGTAACAAAATGATTTTGGCGATGTACCAACCAACATTACAAGTATCTGTAACAGTTTACACTCTTTATAGTATATAACTATCAAGTTACACATTATTAGTGCTTTGCAATCCTTTCATTCATAGCTACACAAGATGGTCTATTACTGGGTTTATATTAATTTATAAAGGAAGCCAATATATCTTAATACATTGCCCAACATCATATTGTCGAAGATTTAATTTTTAAATAAGCACCAGAATGGAATGGATAGGGCCAAACCTCGTCTTTGTAACCATATGTCATCATATTATTTTGCAAATATATAATAGGTATATGTATAAAC
This sequence comes from Mytilus edulis, assembly GCF_963676685.1. Lineage (NCBI taxonomy): Eukaryota > Metazoa > Mollusca > Bivalvia > Mytilida > Mytilidae > Mytilus > Mytilus edulis. The sequence goes on along the minus strand of NC_092345.1, from coordinate 64,847,225 downwards.
ATGACAAATGTTCTATTTTTATATATAGTCTTCTTGTATAGTCATTGACCTACTCCATATTTATCTAGTTCTATAATTATCCATATGTAAATACCTTGCTTTATTAAGACTTTTACATCATGTTTATATTGGTTCCCCATGCTTGGAATCACAATGAGTGATCTATCTATGTATATATCAACAATCTCTCTATTCTTGTTTACCTTGCTAAGTTATCTATTGCAACATTTTAATCCTATTTCATACATGAAGTTCAAATCTTGTGACATAACCAAAGTTATGTAAAGAGGGTTCATTTAAATAATATTTGATACCTTGATATATATCTTCAGAAATGATAATGGCTATCAATATAATAATTATTCTTCTATTACAGCATATTGATTCAGAATAATGTACCAGGATTTGTGGAGTGTACTGTAAATAAGATCTCAGACATGCATCCTTCAGTTATATCATATACACTTTACATTAATGAGCCTCTAATAGCCTTCTTGAAAGAGGCAATTTGTTTACAGAAATAGTTGCATCACTTACAAACTATATTTTTTTCTTCCTTGGCAACATGATGTGAACTGTATAGACAGAATATTTTGCTCATTTTCACTTTGTTGTACATGGTGTGTGTGGATTGGCATGTTTAAAGGTTACCAGTCTATCTCTGTTTATCCACAACACAGGATGTGGATTCTTTTTCATTGTACTGTGGATTCAGAATTTGGGCGAAAATCATTCAAAAATACATTTTCTCTCTATCCACAAAAATTTGTGATTAGGAAAATAAATGAATCCACAGGATTTCTTTTCACACTGTATACTTACTTAAATTCAAAGTGTTCTCCCCAAAACAACATTTCAGATTTCATTTTACTGGAAGTTTTGGCATACAATGTTCTATCTAAACATATTTCACAGAAATACCTAAAAAAAAAAAAAAAAAAAGTTACGATATATTCAAATATAATTAATTAATTTTTACTGGGAAATTGCTGTACATGTACTATTTTGTTTTCAATCAATGTCTTTGAAAGGTCTCAAATTGGTAGCATCATCCTCAGGAGTGTATTCTTTTTTCTCGTTATAAAATATTTTCAAGTCTGTTTTTTAGTTTCCCAGGTGAATCATGCCTTCTAGCAAAACATTATCAAATTGCCATTTCTGACAGCTGTAAAAACTGACCAGAACATGTGGTTTAACCTTAATCTTAGCTTTGATCTGACATACACAATATCTAGTTGATACTATTTTATTAGAAATGTGTTCCTTTTTTTTAAAAGGCTTCATTTTTTTCTCTAACATTTGAAAGGTTCAAAAAAATTCCTTTTTATTTATTTATAAAATGACATTTTAATAACCTTTATCAAATAATTTTTATTTGAACCAATAAAAGTAATCTAGATTAACAATGATTAAGAATAATTGTAATTTATATGTCATTTTCAATTTATTTTTTGCTACTGTTTTATTTCTTAGATGTAAAAGCAGATGTCAGTATCACAACAGGTTGGAATACTTCATTTATCAAACATTTTCTCTGAAGTTTTCTCTGATAAGTAAGCAAAGGATAATCATAAAATGTAAACATCCTGTAAAACCATTAAAATAATTTTGTCATTTCTTTGAATACAAGCCAGATTTCGGGATCTTCCTTTCCATTTTTTAGCAATTAGCCAACTTTATAGTCAATCATTTTAAAGAAACCTGCATCAACTTTCAATAATGTTACTTTAAATATTTCAAAAGCAGAATTATTTACTAAAATAGTTTTATCTTCATTTTTTTTACTGACAAAAAAAACTAAGAATAAGTGAAACTTTTCAAAACTTGTTCTGTAAGGCCGAAAAATCTTCTGCAAAATTTTCATTTTTTAAATTTTCAAAAGTAATGAGATGATTTTTTTATGCACAGAAATAGTCAGTAAATCTGACAGGTTCACATATCTGATGTTAGTACGCTTAGGGTAACCCTGAAAAAAAGATTTATTGTTACAAAGGTAAAAGTTAAACTAAGTAGTTATTTTGCCAACTATGTGAAAGGTTACATTGTAGGGGGGTCATTTCTCATGTTTAAATTGACAGGTCATAAATCGGATGGACGCAGGTCACTTTGCACCACCCTATAATAGTCCTAAAAGATTACATTTCATGTCATTTTGATGAAAACTAATCTTCTTTTTGTACCTACTGATATTAAATCCATACAAAGAAACAGCTTGCTGCTCAGCTGAGTTTGGTATCCACATAGGACTTAAAGTCAAACATTAGAGATAGTTTGACATTGACAACAATACTAAACCACAGCAAGTTATCATTGCTGCTATGTATGGTATAATGAGATACTACCCAGCCAAAGATATGTGATCTCACAAAAAGTATTCCATTAATGTTTTTAAAATATCTTTTTTTAAATTCCTAGTTAAAGTAAACTCAATCTGAGAACAGAGTACTTTTTTCATATTTTTTGTCATTGTAAATTGTATGCTTTCTTCTTATCACTTATAAATTTGTCATACTATGTTTTGTTTATTTCGTCCCAAATCATGTGACCTGAGTTATAATATGTCAATACAATTTTGAAGTTGAAGTTAATTTTATAAATTTATAAAGCCTGTACTTCCGTTTCAGTATATACAGCAAGATTTAATCTCAATATGAAATTCTGAAGTCATCAGCAATTTAAAAGTGGGCTGTTTTCAACAAAACAGTCATATACTCTTTAACCTAAGATTTTTTATAAACAACACCAGTTAATAGGTACATCAAAGGAAATTGCTGATTATTTATCAGAGTACTTGTTATAAGTATACTGGTGTAAAGGTCATAAAGAGTATATGTTGTACATGATAACAGAGATGTTATAAGTATACTGGTGTAAAGGTCATAAAGAGTATATGTTGTGCATGATAACAGGAATGTTATACAGTACACAGAACTATGTAAACCATGTACTACATGTTTTCTGTGATAAGTACATACAAGAAAATATCACATGGATTTAGCATTATCTTATCTTTCGCAAGACATACCAATCTGAACAATAGTTATGCTATTGTTCAGATTGGTATGTCTTGCGAAAGATAAGATAATGCTAAATCCATGTGATATTTTCTTGTATGTACTTATCACAGAAAACATGTAGTACATGGTTTACATAGTTCTGTGTACTGTATAACATTCCTGTTATCATGCACAACATATACTCTTTATGACCTTTACACCAGTATACTTATAACATCTCTGTTATCATGTACATATAATGCCTACTATTGACTAACTTTCGCTGGCTATTAGCACAGCCATCTTGAATGCGGGTTGAAATTTTTAAATGTTCATTAAAAAATCATCTTTCAACAGAATATTATGAACAAAATGTACGGTTCATGAAATTATTCTAACATGTTTTATTTCAATATTATTATGATACACAAGACATGCCTGTACACAATTTTCCTAATTACTAAACCTGAATTATGATAATATATATATTTGTTTATAAATGATTTCATCTTGACTCTTGCCATAAAGCTTAAGATACCAATACTCACTTCTTTTTAGATGGTACATTTTTAGCTTCCTTAATCCATAGTTTTAGAGAGTTGTCTGTTCTCCGTATATGTTCCTGGTTTGGATGGACTGATTTCCTCAAGCTAAAATTGAAATAAATGATTTAAAAAAAAACAAATTATACCATTCTATATTTCACTATGTAATGCAAAAGTTTCATATATTGATAAAGTTCGTTGGGATAAGGCATAAAAAATAGTTGTATAAATAGGTAAAAGCAAACATCATTGCTAAAAAAAATCTTTATACAGAGAAATCTGACTAAACCGATTCCTGTATAAACAGAAAACCTGTATAAACCAAACATTGTTGTTAGCACCATCATATCAAATTATGTGTGTTGTGAACCTGATAAAACCGAACATCGGCCAAAACCAAACAAAATCTTAAGTCCAGAAGAGGTTCAGTTTAAACAGGTTTCACTGTATCCAGTTGCATTGACATGGAGTAAGAATCAGTTTCCCATGATTTGGAGATCTTACAATATCAGTGTGGAATGTTGAGAAAATGTGTGTGAAGTAACTCAGAGCGCATTTGTTTCTAACCTAAACGATGTAAACGATTACGCGCGTAGTCGTTTAATTCATTTGTTTCTTACATTTTTTGGTCAACGTTGACATCGTTCACGTAAACGATGTACGCGCAAAATAGTTGCGTAGTCGTTGATCGTTTATCGTTGAGACGTGTAAACGATATATTTGTTTCTGCATCTGTCGTTTAAATAATTACGAGCACGTGTTGTTTTCGCAAAGTCCTGGTTATTTATTTCCCGGACTTTTACCTGTTTGTTTACAGTGCGTGAGTGTAATCTATTTCTGTCTGACTACGCGGGGTCGATAAAGTGTATTAAACGATGTATTTGTTTCTAGCAGCTCAACGTTTACTAAACGATAGTCATCGATGACAAAATTTCGGGTTAGAAACAAATGCACTCTCAGTATTAAAGTTTTCCTTTGTGTTTAAAATCACAAAATATCAACAAATTTTCAAGCCAAACAACCAACTACTCTCTTTTTTCAGCATTTATTGGCTTTAATAAGCAATAAACTAGGTCCATGACCATGTTAATGTGCTTTCTCATGACAAATTTACTTTAATATTTTTAATTAAAGTTATCATTAGTAATGGTGTTGCAACAATCATGTTTCCTGTATCTCTACATTTTATAAACAAAGAAAGATATAGACCAATTTCACAGAAATATCATTTGATCATGTTGATAAGTCAAATGTTACTGACCATGTACATAGTATCAGATTTCTGATAAAGATCTGATCTACTGGACACACAACATATGGTCTGCAGATAAGTACCATAATAACAAACACAAAGGCTAAATGATAAATTTTATTTGTAATTGAGGACCTATTATTGGCAAAGTTAAGTCCTCCTCTAGGCTGTTGCATATGAACACCCAAATACAGGAGTCACCAAGGGCAGGTGCTTAAAGAACACTCCAGCAATGAATATTTAAGCACTTTACAATGCATTTGAACAACTTAATTTATGTCTTGTCTTAATTCTCGGTTAATGACTGCTTCTAAAACTTTATCCTAGCTATAGAAACCTCCACAGTGGAAGTGAAGAAACTTCAAAAGTTTAAAATTCTACTTTATTTCACTTAAGTTTGACCAATGAAAAAACTTGATAATTATGGTTCCATAAAGTCTAAGGGTGTATTTTCATTTTCAAGTAAAACAAAACAAAAGTGTCAATTCACAATGATAATTAATTTGTTTTGTGTTTTATGGTCAATGGTGTGTCAGTGGGGGAGTATAAAAATGTCTTAAAACCAATAACATCCCCATCAGCATGTTCACATTGTGGTTTTCTTCAGTATTGTTGTCACAAAAAAACAAATCTGTGTTTATCTCAAATATCATAACATTATATATTCTGAATTTTATAACTGCTGCAGGGTTAAGTCGAGTTAAACATGTCCTCTAACAGTAAATAAATGTCTTACGATAATGTCTTACGATACGCCAACACTCATCAGATTTACACGATCAAGCGACTGTCAACTTGTCAAGTACATTTTCGTAACAGTACGAAATGTGAACATACAACTATATCATTGTTTCAGTACTGCAAAACAGGAAATATTAAAACAAGGAAATTTTTGAATTTGCATTTTACAATATGACCAACTTTTGTATAACTTTGTGTGCAAGGTAACCTATGGTCAGTTGCAAAGGTACACACACAAGTTTTGGAAACTACTCAACATCACAGAAAAAATTAAGAATCATCTGCAGATTAATATACCAATTATTTTACAATAGACAATCTGATAATTAACAGTTTTGAGGGTTTCAATTTTCTTGTTTTGTGAAAATTGTTGTTTCAATTATCAATTTGAGGTTCTAAATTTTTAGATGTATTGGTGGAACCGTACATTTTGTAGTTGAAAGGAACCAAAAAATCTACCCTTATTAGATCCACTTGAACAATTTTACTCTAGTTCTTTAAAAAAAAAAGATGCCTCATGATTGACTCTATCAGATACAGAGTCTACTCATCAAAAGTGTATTACAGGGGTACAAAAAAGAATTGTTATCTGAATTTGAACCTTTTTCACCTTATTTCATTTACCATTCATAGACTTACTACATGAATTAAGACATTGTTTTCACTTATGTTAAGTGCTACTGATATGCAGACCAATAAATGATAGTTTATAGAACTATCTTAGCAAAAAATATACTTATGGAGAATTCTGCTGGTCAATATCTAAATAATGATATATGGACTCAGCATATTTTTTAATATTTCAAATTCTGACATGTGCTCTCGCTTTTCAGAAAGATTAAAAATGTACATATCAGACTGGATTACCAACATCTTATCAAAAGGTATAAAAGTAAACAAATAAAATATAAATCCTTGGTTATAGAATCATTTTGACGTCTAGATAATAATAAATTGACACATACCTTCCTATCCATTTCTCACGTTCCTCTGCAGTCCGGCAGGAGATGTATTTACTTCCGTTCGCTGTCGAGACTTGGAAACAATGATCCTGACCAAGAATGCTGGAGTGTAGAGGTTGAATTTCTAGATCCGAGGCCGTCAGGTCGATGGCGTGCATGTTGACGTGGCTTGTTAGGAGGGACTCATGGGATCGAGACGATCTGATCCGTGAGTTGATCAGGTTCCTGAAAGGATAAGTTACAATGTCAAACCAGTCTTCCACTTTGTCATGAAAACTTGCTGGGAGACTCAGCAATCGATTAAATCCTGGCAACATTTTCCTCTTTTTTATTTTCATCAGATCAAATACAAAGCTACATTTCTAATCATACAAATTTAATGCCTATTGTTGCACTAATTTGATTTCCTATGATGCCAACAGATTATCAATATTGTCTGTTGTAATTCTAGTTACATTCCAAGCACACTACAATTATATAACTAAGCCAATTTTTGTCAACATCCAACAAGAAAATTTCTGATGAATGTCCATGTCTATGAATTCATTATAATTATCCAAATTCTTGTATATCTACAAATTTACATTCAGTTTATTCATATGAAGGATATACATAATTGAGGTCCAGTTCACAAAGAAATGACCAATATCACATATCAATGAATGTTTTATCACATTCCAATGTAAAGGAACATAATATAAGAAAATAGGAAATCATCGAGTCAATAATTATCATTTAGTGGCCATTAAAACACAATCCCAATGTATTTCCAGGTGTTGATTTACATATATCTGTCCTGTAGGGCACACTCATTAATATGTAAGATCAACATGCATGGACCTTAAGATATGTTCATTTGCAAGTTAATCTGACAAGTTCAGCAACTTAACCATATACTGTTGAATAACAATTGAGACACTTAATATAAGTGTAGAGTACACTATTTTTCAATTGTCTTAACAGGAAAATCCAGAATTATAACTTCCTTGATCTGAAATTTGTACACGGCTACATATTTTTTCTAATCCATCAGAAAGCCCATTTATCCTTAAACTAGCAACATTAGAAAACAATTCTCCACTTAATAAGATACATATTTAGCAGAAATGTGCTAAAACGTCAAATGAGACAATTGATCATTTATCGCTATTTTTTTTCTAACGTTAATGACGTATATAACAAATATCACATATATTCCATTTATAGTAAAAACTGACACAAAATATCAACACAAACGAGAATTATTTGTCTCCATTCATCTCTATATAAATAGGATCTATCTGTATCCTAGGTCTAACTTCTAAATGAGATCTAATTAAAGAGTCTGGGTAATTGGTGCTAATCCCACCTTATATCATGATTCATAATAATAATGGTTTCCCCCAATGATTCAAACAATTCTATATTGTTTCAGCACAGAGACTTTTATGAATCAACTTTATAGCATTAATATTAAGGATAATTAGCAATTTTCAAAAGTTCAGGTAAATTTCAAACCAGGTGAGTCAAATATTGCTGTTAATTTCGCATGGTTTAATGATATATTTCCTCTAATCTTCAGTTTATGGAGAAATCTTCTGTGCAAGATAAATATTTCAGATTGTCATAAAGCAAAAACTTCGCCAATATTGATATTTCCTATTTTCTTGCTGAAATTGACATTAAATCAATTTTGTGTTCAGGTAAATTTTTAATGATGATATATTTCAATTTCCTGTCAGTTGTGTGATTTTGACATTAATTTTTCAAAAGTTTAAAAATCATTTCAAATTATGAATGAAATCTTCAATATATGTCCCAAGGCAAACTGTAAGTTATCAAATTTCTTCAATGAATAAAAATGTCAATTTAAAATTGATTATAGTACACACTCGACACTATTCATCCACAGGTACAAGATCAAAATCGAAAGAAACTTTGACTGAACTCAATATGCAGAACATTTCTAGTTACAATTACATGGGTGGATCCATCTCCTTCAAGTTAATGATCAAAAGACATTAATGCAGGTGCAATCTGTAAACATACAGATACATCAAACTATTTATAGAATCAACTAAGACACGTTTTCAAATAATTCATTTTTGTTCCTGTACAAGATGAAATGTTCATGAATGAAAATGTTACAAATAGTTTTTTTTCCTATTTGTAACTCTCAATGATCTGAAACTGATGCCAAATTTATATTTCCCTGTATTTTATCTGTTTTCACAGGGAAGAATATAAAGTCAGTTTCCATGACATCTAAAAATACAGAAACTGACATATTTCTAAAAACAATTAGATTGATTTGCACCAGAAACATTCATATTAAGGGGGTATCAAGGATATTCAGAAGTGTTTATATCTAATGACCTACAAAAAATCTACATGACAAAATTTTAGCTGGATTGCAATGTTTTACACTGCTGATACAAAAAACATGCATTTTAGTCCAAAAATAAATACAAATTTGACTTAAAGTCATCCTAATTATGCCCCATTAGTAACCTCATTTTCAGAAAAGTTAATTAAGCATAAATAATTACATTAATTGAAGCTGTTATATCAAGGTCTGTTGTGTTTATCTGATTCCCACCTTCTTACATCTGGTAAAAGTTATCTTCTCTTGTAATGGAGGTATTGACAATTAATTTACATAAATTCAGTTCAATAATAGGCAAAAAAATTTGATAAGGCCAATTAAAATTAATTGATAGATTTTCATCCCCGCCCGCCCCTCTGAAATCGTCCCGCCCCGAATTTTTTTATTTTATAAAATTTACGATTTCCGGATTTCGTTCATTCCCGTTACCGGTAACCGTTACAATTTCGTTTCATCCTCAAAGCTTCCTGTTTCAAAAATTTCGGTTTTGTACCTCAAGTTAATCTAACAAAAAGGATTAAGTCGACCTTTCCGCCGCTCTAGACTATGATGACAACATCATCTTCCGAGAGTAAAGATTGATAACGAGAATGACGTGAAATATTGGTGTTAAGAGAAACACGCTGTTTCCAAGACTGCAAATCGCGGTATGTCACAAATTTATGTGATTAGAAAACTGCGGACTTTTTAGCTCACCTGGCCCGAAGGGCCAAGTGAGCTTTTCCCATCACTTTGCGTCCGGCGTCCGTCGTCCTGCGTCCGTCGTCGTTAACTTTTACAAAAATCTTCTCCTCTGAAACTACTGGGCCAAATCAAACCAAACTTGGCCACAATCATCATTGGGGTATCTAGTTTAAAAAATGTGTGGCGTGACCCGGTCAACCAACCAAGATGGCCGCCACGGCTAAAAATAGAACATAGGGGTAAAATGCAGTTTTTGGCTTATAACTCAAAAACCAAAGCATTTAGAGCAAATCTGACAGGGGTAAAAATGTTTATCAGGTCAAGATCTATCTGCCCTGAAATTTTCAGATGAATCGGTCAATCGGTTGTTGGGTTGCTGCCCCTGAATTGGTAATTTTGAGGAAATTTTGCTGTTTTTGGTTATTATCTTGAATATTATTATAGATAGAGATAAACTGTAAACAGCAATAATGTTCAGCAAAGTAAGATCTACAAATAAGTCAACATGACCAAAATGGTCAGTTGACCCGTTTAGGAGTTATTGCCCTTATAGTCAATTTTAACCATTTTTCATAAATTAAATTAATCTTTTACAAAAATCTTCTCCTCTGAAACTACTGGGCCAAATTAATCCAAACTTGGCCACAATCATCTTTGGGGTATCTAGTTTAAAAAATGTGTGGCGTGACCTGGTCAACCAACCAAGATGGCCGCCACCGCTAAAAATAGAACATAGGGGTAAAATGCAGTTTTTGGCTTATAACTCAAAAAGCAAAGCATTTTGAGGAAATCTGACATGGGATAAAAATGTTTATCAGGTCAAGATCTATCTGCCCTGAAATTTTCAGATGAATCGGTCAATCGGTTGTTGGGTTGCTGCCCCTGAATTGGTAATTTTGAGGAAATTTTGCTGTTTTTGGTTATTATCTTGAATATTATTATAGATAGAGATAAATTGTAAACAGCAATAATGTTCAGCAAAGTAAGATCTACAAATAAGTCAACATGACCAAAATGGTCAGTTGACCCCTTTAGGAGTTATTGCCCTTTATAGTCAATCTTTAACCATTTTTCATAAATCTAAGTAATCTTTTACAAAATCTCCACTGAAACTACTAGGCCACAATCATCTTTGGGGTATCTAGTTTGAAAAATGTGTCCGATGACCTGGCCATTCAACCAAGATGGCCGCCACGGCTAAAAATAGAACATAGGGGTAAAATGCAGTTTTTGGCTTATAACTATGAATTCAAAGCATCTAGAGCAAATCTGACAAGAAGTTAAATTGTTAATCAAGTCAATATCTATCTGCCCTGAATTTTTCAGATGAATTGGACAACTGGTTGTTGGGTTGCTGCCCTCCAATTGGTAATTTTTAAAGAAATTTTGCCGTTTTTGGTTATCTTGAATACTATTATAGATAGCGATAAACTGTAAACAGCAATAATGTTCAGCAAAGTAAGATCTACAAATAAGTCAACATGACCTAAATGGTCAATTGACCCCTTAAGGAGTTATTGCCCTTTATAGTCAATTTTTAACAATTTTCATTAATTTGGTAAATATATGTAAATTTTTACCAAATATAGTTCTCTGTTACTAATGGGCAAAGTTCATTATAGATATAATTGTAAGAAGCAAAATCGTTCAGTAAAGTAAGAACTTCAAACACATCACCATCACCAAAATACAATTTTGTCATGAATCCATTTGTGTCCTTTGTTTAATATGCACATAGACCAAGGTGAGCGACACAGGCTCTTTAGAGCCTCTAGTTTATTTATGCAATGACTTTGTCTCAGGAAATTTAAACTGTAAATGATACCCAAAAGCGCAAGATTCGTGGAAACCATTGATACAGAAAACATGACTGGATTATAGATATTGAAATACAAGCACGAACTTGTCAGATTTATGACCGTTTATTGAAATTAAAAAGTCGACTAACATATGCATTTTATTTATGCAAGCCCTTTGATTTTACCAATGGCTGTCTTTTTATGTTGACAAACAGCAAATGTCCCAATACACCCAAAAAGAGTCATTAAACAACAACTTTTTTTTATTATTAAGTTCATGTTTTACATGATAATTATATTTTCATCTTGCATATAAAGTACCAACCCTATTATTTTCAACACTCTCTGAGTTTTCATTTTATTCTGTACTCATAATAATTGTGTTGCATACCAATGCATTTGCTTCATTTCATGGGAATACAAGCCATTGTTTAGAAACCCAAATACATTTGGTGTAGGTAGTCAAACTGAAGAGAGTATTTCTCACACGTTTTTGTTGTTAAGTTTTTAAAGCCGCAATTAGATATATTTATTTAAGGATTTGAAAAATTATGTAAGATTCCTCATACTTGTGTATATAAAAAAGAAGATGTGGTATGATTGCCAATGAGACAACTATATATATATATATATATATATATATATATATATATCCACAAAAGACCAAAATGACACAGACATTAACAACTATAGGTCACTGTACGGCCTTAACAATACATGATTTAAGCTTATTATTACACTTACATATCATATATGAAGAACTCGTCACAAAACATGCAAAAGGGTTTCATATGAAATAAAATTTAAAAAATAAAATCCTCCCACCCGCCCCATTTTTTTCAAAAATTTGGATGAAAATCTACTAATTAATTTTAGTTGGCCTAATACCCAATTTTTGAAAAAGCATCACTGCTGCTTAGCTTTGAATAATGAAACATTAATAATAATAAAATCTGGGGATATCAAAACATAATAAATTTCATCAAATTAAACAATGGTCAATAAAAATTGCAAAGGCATATACCTCAGTTATTTGACACAGGAAAAAGGAAATATTCAGCATCCATATCAACTTCCTGTACGATTACGAAGGACAGATACGCAGGAAATATTTCACAGAATTATGTATTTAAAAGCAAATTTATCCTGTGTGACTGCAGTTCACTCAAACCATGTATCAATGGTCAGATTGACTTAAAAAAAGATCAGCCAGGGGGTCAGACTTCAAATACTGAAATAATTACCCTCCCCATTCAAAATCATAACAATGAAATTTTTTAACCTGATGACTAATGTTTGATTGTAATCTATCAGATTGGAACTTCAATACAATAGACTTAATTCTAGGGTTATTATAAACAAAGGAAAATAATAGGGGTACATTGCCAGTTAATTAGGCCTGTCATCAAACCGCACATTGTCATTTAGTGCACTCATAGAATTCAAGTGGCCACTGAATAAATGGAGGCAGATGTCAAAATCCATATGGAAAATGTCACAACATCAAGTTTCAACATCTGTATTATGTTGTCAAGGATTATGGAGGACAGAATATATCAAAGGATATCTTGATCATATGATGTACTTAAAGACTAAGCTATACAGCAATGTATGCTCTAAGCTGCTGTCAGAGCAAGGCATGGGTTCCCATAGACAGGTTGTGGAAGATCCTCTTTATTGAGTTATCTTCATTATGTTAATTATACACTAAAAGAGGCATCACTTTTCAGTGCTAACAACATAAACTTGGGATTTCCAGATATTTGCTGTCATATAGTGCAAACTGCCAGATAAATAAGAATATTTTGCCCAAAGACACCATGACTAAAATACCATCTGGATAAAAATTAAAAGTCTTCGAAAAATCATAATTTTTGGAGGTCATTTTCTTTGAATTCAGTACACATTTGAGCTGTGGTCTTATTGATAAATTTGTTACAATTTATACAGATCTTTTTAAGACATTAACAGCCATTATAAAAATTACATAATCGATGTAAATGAAATCAAATTTTGAGTATACTATTTACATGTAAATGAAGATCTTCCCCAACCTGACTGAGGGATAGAATAATAAATTGATTTTTTTCTACACAAACACAATAATAGTACATCAACATTTGAATAATTTAAAATTTTACTTACAGAACTCTGGAGACAGGCTGTGTCAGTTCCGTCAAGATCATTTTACAATGAATATAGTACAAACAATAATATTCAAAGGTAATTCAGTTCAATTGTCTTAATTTGTTCCTCAAAGAAGTGGCTCTGAAGAATTCAAACTTATAAAATTATAAGTACACATAAGTGTATACTTGATCTAGAGCCATATCAGTCATCGCAATATATATTCTGTCTAGTGAAGGTGTCACTGTTTCAATATGCAGCAAATTTAAATAAACTGATTTAAATTCTGATAAAAGCAGGAAATGTTTCGGTCATTTCAATAATACACAAAAACATGGCTTCCAAAGTCCATGAACTTTATATGTGTCCCTACAAGGTTGAATTTCTAGTTGTAATTGTCCTAGGAATTGTGATAGCTTTACAGATCTTTACAATCCAACTATGAAAAATACTTAATAGGGGGAAATGTTGTTAATAAATTCAAATATCCAGACATCATGTCCACTGAAACTGGAGAAAAATAATGAATTTCCTGTATAAAAAGACACAGTGGCTACATGAATTCATTCAAAAGAAAAGATATAAAATGCACTGTGCTTTGTTCCTATAAATTCCAACTTGTCAAATCAAACAGAGCAGATAGTCCAAGTATAACAAAATCTATGTGCACAAATTTGACTATTCTTAAAATGTTCTATTTTACATACAATGTGAATGATACTGTATCTATGATTAAATTATCCATGAAATCCTAAATTGTATTAACACTCTACAACTTGATCCTTGATCCTGGAAAGAGATTCCTAGAATTAATCCCCTTCACAATAGTAGTGACCAGTAATCAAAGTTTTCACACATTTTCTTCAGACACCAACTGGTGACAATTATTTGATGAAATGTGGTCTATAAACTGTCAGAAACATTACTGGACTGAGTCAGTGAACACTATGTAACAAAACTGTAAGTGTTTACCTGTGTTTGTCGAACAACTACCTGTCTTATTCTTCATATGTCACCATGTATGTGCCTTTAACAGATTTAATGCAAACAACCACTATGGTCTTTTTAAAATTCATAGTCAAACAATAATTGCTTAAACATATATTTGTAACAGATTAAAAGTCCATTATTGAATTTATCAATTATTTTTTTATTCTTCACATAAAAAAACACCTGCATAATCAGGTGTGAATTCAGAACTAATTATTGAATAATTATATGTGCAGTGTGTTATATACCCCAAAGGGAAATGTTCTTATCAATCAAATAAATAGACCAAACTTTTTTTTAAAACATGTATTTATACCCTGTAGAAACAGTCGTCCCAAATACATGTATGTCTAGAACATGTGACCTATTCTTAGTTCATTTTCTAAAATTACAATCTTTAAAACTTTAATATTTTTGTAAATTAAATATAGATAAGTTTCTTATGTCATACATCATATGGTTAACCATTATAAATTACTTATAGCTTATATGGGGTAAAAATTAGGTCCAGGTAATACTAATTTACTTCAAATGCACATTTATACCTAAAAATTTTAGTTGATAGAAATTTGGTACAGCTATTGGCTACATCTATGGAAACCTGAATTTTCTATCAAAATGTTTATGGCAATATTGTTTATAAAGGTCATAAATTTAGATTAAATCCAAGGGAATGATCAGTCTATAGAAACTATTTCATTTAAGTTATCACTATACGATGCTTATGCTGATTTTGGCAGAGCACAATGACATACTTTTTTGTATACTGTCTTTATCTTGAATCTGTTTGGAGGTATACAGATTGATATCAAAGCTTCAGATAATATGATTGTTAAGGAGATTTGATATTATTGCCAATGATACTACTCTCCACCAGAGACAGGAGGACAATGATATTAACAACCACAGAACACTATAAGGCTTTCAACAATGAGCTAAACCCATTCAACTTAACTATAAAGGACACCATTAAGTTATTTGAATGCCAGGATTATTTTGTTCTTTTAGTAGCACTCATGAACATAGAACAGTCCTGCACTTCTCACTGTATTTGTCGTAAATATTTTTTATTTACATTCCATTAATAATATTCAAATTGAGTCTTTTTTATTAGGTTTCAGAAAAGGCTTACTGGGGAGCATTTGAATGTTCCTCATACTATAGTTACTTAGCTTCAATGAAGTAACAAAGATACCAACATATACATCAAGTTGTCTCTTTAGATTACAATCATAGCTGTTATATCCTGGTCACAGTATTTATTTCCCCCTTGTACTTTCATCACATTTTTAATTTTACCAAAGGTCTTCAAAAGCAAAACCAAAATACTAAAAAAAAAAACAATAAACTTTATAATCTGTAAATTTAACTGCTTACCTATATATGTACTTAAATAACATTTCATACAAGAGAAACATTAGTTCAGCTTCAGTTTCTAAGACCACATTGTAAGTACCTCAGGGAATAAATTATATAAACTTTACTGTCACTATGTCAAAACAAATTTAGGGAAATTACTACCTACACCTTTAACGACCAATGATTAGAGAGACATATATCATTTATATCAGTGTGAAGCAGGTCTTCCCTGTAAAGCTTAAACAAAACACATACATTTGTGGAACAAAGACAGCCATTTATCTTCTCAAATGTACCTGTAGGGGGATATTTCTTGGCTACTGTTTCAGATTAATAAAGTCCAATGTGACATTATACATGATTATAAACAAAGTTTTTCATTGAAAAAAAAAGAAAAGTCATTTCATGACCTCAAACAACCTGTAAGTTTTAAAACAAAAGCCCCATTGGGAAATATCAAATGTTATAAGCAGTATACAAACATATAAGCTACTACATGTTGATCCACTGGAGTAAATCAAATGTTTGCAACCAGACTGAGGACAGAAAACAAAATAATTTATAAGGCATAATAATTTAATAATTTAATATAATTTATAAACTGTGATGTTGAAGCACAACCTCTGTCAATGTGCACTTTCCAACCATGGTTGATCATGCTTTATCCATATTATCAACAACCATGGTCAACCATGCATTATCCACTTTATCAACAACCATGGTCAACCATGCATTATCCACTTTATCAACAACCATGGTCAACCATGCATTATCCACTTTATCAACAACCATGGTTAACCATGCTTCCTACTATGGTCTATACACTATGCATTCCAAATCTTCTATGTAGAAAAGACACCCTTACATCTAATTTTGGAGAAAAATGTTTTATACTTGTAGGTGGACATTTATTTGGAGTCGTTTTATTCTGATGACCAGCATTATGACATGTTCTCTTGTAAATCAAGTCAAAAAGTCCATGAACTTTAAGACAATTATGGAGCCTGAATTGATATCTACAGTTAATACCTGTATGTGTAACCTATACCAGACCTTCAGGTAAAATAATGGCTATATTCAAAGCTGTCAAAACATGGGTATACTTTATCTTGAATGTTATCTGGAAAAGCTTGCCAAAGATAACCATGTTTACTTCCGATTTCCCCCTTGTAAGATACAAACAATGTAAACTAAGCCATAAACCATCGCCAGACAATGACCACTAAGTTTAGAGGTGACCGGAGCCTAGCAAAAGGTGATGACCAATCGCTGAGTTATTATGTTTAGATAATACGACAATAGGATGTTTAACTCCGCATTGTTTACATTGTGTATAAATACTTAAATAGGATTATCAAGTGCTTTAGTTCTCTCGGTCAACGATTATTTTGGTCAGTAAATCTTATTATAAACTGTGGTCAAGAACTAAGTGGTCATTATTTTGTTTACTTATGTCCTTTAACATGTTATATTTGTTTTCTACATAGATACACAAATACAATATAATCGGTTAATGGTATTATTGCCATAACTATCGATACAGACATAATCACATGAAAAAGACTTAACTATGTTTCTTCAAAATGAACCATGGTGTGACATATTTAAAATATCTTTATATTACTTAGCTCTCAGCCTCTGTTAAATACAATGAGGTAATTGAGATCATTAGATGGCATTATTATTATGGGGATTGAAAATTTTAACATATTTTATGCATAATTGAGAAAAGACATTGAAATATGCTACAATATATTGACAATGCAGGGGGGGATTTGCACAAATAATAGAGACTGTGTCAATAAGAAAACCTGTTTAAAGAAGACAATTCTTTTTATACTTTCAGCTCCACACAATGTCAATGTCAATAAGACAATCTGTGATTTGTAACCAATCTTTAGTGTCTGAATGCACAATCTAACATATGATAAACATTTATTAGTTTGCGAAAAAATATAATGACAAACTTACTTTTTAACTGGCAATGCAGAGAAATTTCATTAAAAATCCATGTTATATTCATATCACATGCTTCTAAAAGTTACTGTCAAGGCTGTCCAAAAGACCTGAATTCCATTACAGGAATTTATACATTATTTTCATTGATCCAAAACAAGATCAAAAATAAACATACTTGTGAGCCTGATTTAATCACTATTGACCAGCTGATGACACAGTAATGACCAATGAAATCAAGTGTAACATAGAAGAAAACCAATCAAATGTAGCCACTTTAGGACACCTGCTTCATTAAGCACAGTGGACATAAAGAAAACAAATATTTAATGTTAATGTAAGATATTTAAATACCAGCTGACAAATGTTAATTTCAAAAGAAAACCTATTATTAATGGGTGATCATATTACATGAAATGTCAACATTACATGATGTTTTCTAATTCCAATTTGACCCCCTTAAGGAAATCATATTTGGAATAGTGTAACTGTAGTATTTGAACCGAAATCCTAAGATTTAATAATCATATGAACATAACAAATTTGTAATTTCAATCCAACAGTAGGAGTGGAGTGCACCTTTTTACCAATGCAGAAAAATCCAAATAAGCCTGTTCTAAGTAGAAGTATTAGACATACCCTGAGGGGACTTTCATAGTGATTTTATCTTTTATGCAAAATGATTGCATAATTGAGTAATTATAAGATCTTTGCATAGTGACTTTATGTTGAGTGACTAGAATAAAGTATAAAAAAATATATACTATAATATTAACATTAGGAGTGGGAAAAAATGTTCAAGTATTAAACTTTGGAAACTTTCTCTAAATAAAGGCAAACTTAAAAATAATGCCCCTCCCCCCCCCCCCCAAAAAAAAAATATAATGGTGTACCAGAAACTTCAACAAAATTTGGAACTTCTTTTGACATTGCACATTTCTGACCTTGGAAGAAAAAAACATTTTCTATCTACATGGAAGAATTATCTGTAATGAGTTGAGTTGGAAGGAACTGATGTATTTGAAGGGTGTTAATTATACTAGAACATTTTCATGATGTAATATATCTAACCAGACATTCACCTGGAGGAACATATGTTTACTTTAAATTGTTTTCTAATAATCAACCAATTTGTCTGTTTGCTTCATCATGCTTTCTGACATGTTTTAAAAATGTTTTTATACTTGCAAAAAGCAATGTGCAAACATGGTAAAAGAATCTTTTTTTTTTCTTCAAAAAAATGAAAACACATCAAAAGGGCCATCATGCTTTCTCACTGTTTGATTTTTTTATACTTGCAAAAAGCAATATGCAAACATTGTAAGACTTTTTTTTCCATCAAAAAAGTGAAAACACATCAAAAGGTTGCTGTCAAATCATTATCAAATTACCAACGTTTCCTACAATTATAAGAAAGTATGATGTCTGTATATTGAAAATGTTCTTTGTAAACCTACATCCATGGTCATTACCTTCTAAATAACCTTCAGTTCACATG
Organism: Mytilus edulis; assembly: GCF_963676685.1. Lineage (NCBI taxonomy): Eukaryota > Metazoa > Mollusca > Bivalvia > Mytilida > Mytilidae > Mytilus > Mytilus edulis. The sequence goes on along the minus strand of NC_092345.1, from coordinate 64,827,951 downwards.
AATGCAAAATATGTTAATGAAACTGTGAAGAACATCGACATTTACAGATCATATTTACAAGAGTCAAGACCAATAAAAAATTCAGATTTCAAGTTAATTTTTGTACTCTATCCTTGAAATAAAAAGCCACTGAGCAATGTACCATTATTATTTGTCTAAGGACATTATACTGCATCATTGCAACCATAATGATTCCAATATCATATTTATATTGGCAAAATGTTCTATCAAATATGCATATAATCTATGAAGAATGTAGACAGATAATGTTCTGACATGTACTATTTTTAAACATATCTGATATTGAATGCTTTCCATGGTATTCAATCCCCATTTCACTATCTGAAGATTTTTTGAAAAAGATAATTATAGCACACAGGCAATAAAAGGCTATGCCATAGGTAGCATGATACAACAATGTAATATCATCACAGGAAAGGTTAACAAAATGTGATCAGAAACGTAGGCAAACCTTAATGTGAAACAGATTAAAACAAATTGAAATTCCATTTTTCATCATTTCAATCCACAACCACACTCAAAATAATTTGCAATTTGCAGTGTTGTATCAAGAACTTCAATAAAGGGGGAGGGGGAAGCTTGATGGACATGGGCAATAAAAAATAAAAAAAATGTACTGAAAACAAAAACAAAATTAGTCAAGAAGGGGCTTTTAATCTCCTTCAATTTGGAATTTAACTAATTGATTTATATGTGTTGATGTATATTTTTCAATTAAGCAATTATTATAAGAAAACAAGTATTAAAGGTAAATGACTGGTTAGATGTACAGATGCATTAAGCTTTTTTCTGGATTTTTCTGAACTTTTTAAAGATGCAGAAACGATAATAGGTTATGTTTAAGTCTTATAGAATATCATTCTAGAACCACAATGAAGCAGATTCTACCATTTTAAATTGTCCAGGTATTTTCATTCTAATTTTGGTTTAAATATCACCATATTTCCATACACATTTTCTTGGAGGTTTCCAAATAAATATTTCTATTTTGACATATTTTTAACCCTCATTGAAGCTATCTATATAACTTCATTTTTAACCCTTCCAGAATAAATTTAGAATACATAAAAATATTCACAATATCTCAATATTTATAACAAATGTTTCAATAAAGACTCAGATGAAAATTGAAGAAAAAAAATTTATCTCAGTTTCATCAAAAGTCAACAAGAAATTCAGTAATAAAATGCTGAAATTTTGCTCGAAAAAATTGTTTTCCTGTATTGTTTAATGTCCTATTTTTTACTTTTTTTAAACCAAGACTTTATTTTTCATTAAAATCAAACATGGGTCTTACCTATATAGTCTGGAGAGGTATTCCTCAGTGTCCATTTCAGAAATCGACATTTTAAAAATGTATAATATCCAATCTAAATATCCATCAATAAAACAATTAAAATTGACTGCTTTGCTTTTTGAACATTTGTTGAAGCGAAACCTGTTGTTTCTTATTCTTATCAAGCTTACAGTAATTTAAAACGCTTCGGTAGAAATGCGCCAAAACATTTAGCGATTGGTAAACTGCTATCTAATCTAATTCCGTATTTTGATAAATAATTTTTTTAAAAGAGAATGAAGAGTTCTTTTCCTATGATATTTCAAGTCCGACAGAAAATTCTACTTTGATAAGATACTCAAGTATATTATGCAGTATCAATTATATCCTATAATAACACAATTATCTTTCTTCCTAGTGATATAGCACAAATGTTTTAGGTATGTAGATCATTTATTCTTGGGTCTCATCCATTCTTCTCTTCAAAGCATGCTTTATCATTGTAATTTTTGTTTTCTAATCCCTTCTCTAGATAAAATGTAAGTTTGAATTGACAGCTCACAAAAGAAATTCTCTGGCAAAACTTCCTCCTAATCATTTAGGGCATGGCTACAGCCATGGTGAACCTTATCCATCATATTTTCTCTTTTATCTACACACACATAATGACAAGGTTAGAGGACTCTGTAGTCAGCATAATAAATACTTGACCTCCAACCAAATAATAAAGCAATTATTCATTTGTTCTTATACATAATGGCCAATCTTTCTCATATTTCATTGTAACATGATCAACTGAGATGAATATCAGATAGAACTGAGAGAAAATAATTCATATTCTATATTCTATATTTGATCCTTTGACATTTTTTCTAAGTAGTATTTTAGAAGTATTCAAGTACAATTTAAACTGTCTGTACCCAAATTTACCACTGAAGAGGTCTCAAAGAGGTAGTAAAAGTCAACAATAATTATAGGGACAAATAAACAAACAGTACTGCTAGTGAACGACCAAAAAATGACCTCTCGAGCAAATATATAAGTGAAACTCTTTGTTTTTTGTTGTTTTTTTTTCAACTTGTCAGTTCAATGAGGTCAAAAACAGAACAAAGAAAAAAAGGTAGAACCAGATCATAAAGGATGAGACAGGTCATTTGTCAAGACCCAAATTAAAACGGATACATACCTAATCTTTAGAAATCAATACAAATCCACACTATATCATGGTTCCAATAGGCCCTTTGTTAATGTTTATATACTGCTAATCTTAACTAATATTTCCCTCCCTTATTTCTTAAACTACGCCATCTGCATCCTATTTATTAATCACTTTTATCAGATCATAGAATTTTGAAATAATTGGAAACAGTCAAAAACCACACTTTTCCCCCCAACTTGAATTTCACTGTTTTCAATTGCCTATTTCCATAACCCAATTAGTTTCAATTTTCCTCATTTAAAAATAATAACTGTAATAAGCCATGACAAATTATATTAAGTTTAATTTGGAATGACCCCAACTGTTAATAATAATAAACCTACTTAAAAACATCACAATTGATTTATACTGACTAGCTCTTTAGTCTTGAATGACTTAAAGAATGTACATTATATATATTATAATTGTGGGTTAAATATATAGTTGACTGCTAAATATTTTCAGAATAAGATTATGTTAGAGGAATGTGGTCTGTTTATTAAAGAATAGAAACAAACTACATGGAGTTTTGTACCCAGTGCTAGATGACTAGCTAAACACACATTGTTGTCTACAATGGCAATTAAAATTATCCTAAAATAGTAAAAACCTTTTTCAAGAATAGGATTAATAGATTGACAGAATTGTAAATTTTCTCTTGAACTAAATGTCTATATAGAAATAAAACATAATTCATTGGTTTAATATTTATAAAACTCATTCTTATTTCAGTACACACAAGATAACTCATCTTTAAGAAAAGAGCTGAATAATAGTGACCCAAGTCAGTGGATATGTGTGACAAGAAGAATTTGCATGACTATCCCCCTCCCCCCCCCCCCCACCACCAAAAAAAAAAAAATGTATTATTGTTAACCAAAAAATTAAAATCGAAACAAATGAAACAAAATTTGGTTTGAAGTCCACAGTATTCTAGATAAGTGAGGAACAATGAAGCCTCTGTAAAATACCTTTAATTCACACCAGTCCAGTTATAAGGACATCACCAAAGAGGTGCCAAATAGTCAAAAGTATTAGAATCTAATCAAAACACACTCTGGCAATAAGAGTTGTAACCACTAAAGCAGTATCAATTGCTTCAACAGGTGCTTCAATGTTTATCTCTATTCTCTCAGCAGGACCCTATTCCTCATCAAATTCTCATCTGATCTTCAATCAAGAATAAAACTCTCAAATGACCACTAAATAATCAGCATCACTACAAAGCTTTACATCATGCTGACACATCAATCATTTCATGCTTGATTTGCAGGAACAGTTAATTGATTATTTTCTATAAAAATAAAACATCCTAGAGATTGGTTTTCTATTTCAATAAACTTTACTGTTTTCTTTGGCTTCCAAAGATTCCATAAAAAATAAAGTCTTGCATGCAAGAAAACAATTATAGGAGCAAGGCAAACAACATAGAATGAAAACACACTAAAATATGCATGGTAACAGCTTGTCTGAGGTATTTATATGATTCAAAGGAATTAAATGTATCTATCATGGTTAAAACCACACCTTGAAGAAATTTTAATACAATTGTACCTATACAACAATCTACCATTTTAGACAATACTAGTGACCCCTTGACCCAATTATTCCTCCCCTCAAACAAACACAAAAACAACAAAGACCCCCCCAAACACACAATAAAAAACATATTTTTCTTAGACTTCCATTTTCAAAGTTGCTAAAGTATGCTTCTTTATTTTTATTTTACCTGCAATTCCAAATTGTAGCACTTATGTCTGTCCATACTTAGTGGTTTATTGACCTTGCTTAGGGTTTATAGTTACTGGTCAAAAGGTGATTTATCACTGATGTTTATTGACAGTTAGTAGATATACTGATAATCTGTTCAACAGTCAGTCAACACCATACTCATCTTAACATAAATCTTTCTATTGACTTTACAGTCTTAGCCTCCCTTAGCCAAATGGACTTCGATTCTGTCAGATATGCCCAAGAAATGTCTGACTTGCAGGTTGGAGAACCCAGTTCCCTTCGGCAAAAACCACTGACCTTGATCTGTCTGGTGTTAAATAAAACAGCATCTTGTATATGACTTACACTCACTGCAGACATACAACATGTTCAAGTTTAATTATTACTATTTCAAACTGGGGGGTAAAAAATTTAACCTGTTACTAAAGCAATATACAATGGAGATCATCATCTAGTTAAAAATGAAATGAGAAAAAAACCAATAAATATAAATCAACTATACAATCTTCTAATAATATTAGCATATTGAAAAGATCTCAAGCAAATTTACAAATTGTACAAGCATGTTCATATTGACATCATCACAATTATTACAGAAATTACAGACTGACCTGAGAAAAGACTATTCTTTAACGAAATCCTAGAATGACTAGTTATCCAAAAATCCTTTTCCGAGAGCCATAGATCAACATAAGATCAGTCAATAATCTTAGTTATCAATACAGCTGCTACCATGTTTACTAAGGAAAATGTCACATGTCTCTATTGATTTTTACATTAAATCCATAATAAAAACATTTCCCTGGAGAAAAGAAAAAACCAAAACAAAACAGAACAGAACAGAACAGAATGTGGTTTCTGAGACTTGGTAATTCCTGATAACTTTCCAATTCAATGTGTCAGATATGCCATGGATAATGTCACATGAGGATCTTTTGTAAGACAAATAAACATCATATAACTTGTAAATTCGTTAAGGACATGGGGTGAACCTAAATGAGACAGCATCATTACAACACAAGATAAACAAAATAGCTTACTTAGACAAAATTCAAAGTTTAGATATATAATTAAACTGTTTGATTTGATATTGAAGACTGACAATATATATTTGACAGGACAGGCCCTTATAATCATACTGAAGAGTTACATATAACAGACTGAGATGCAAGAATTGACTTGGAAAAAGAGAAAGAGAGAGAAAAAAATAGGGAATAAAAGCATAAGTCCATTATAAAATTGTTACAAAGCTATATTATTTGAAACTTAAATAAGTTAGTTTATCCTCTCAACTTTTGTGATCAACAATCCTATCTTTTTAAATCAATATCTTTTAACTTTTGGATTATTTACCCTAGTCACTCAAAGGTAAAATGTAAGATGCAGCAACAGGGGCGGATCCAGCCATTTAAAAAAAAGGGGGTGTCCCAATGCAGGACAAAAGAGGGGGGGTTCCAACTATATTTCCCCATTCAAATGCATTGATCGTCCCAAAAAAGGGGGTTTCCAACCCCCGGAACCCTCCCCTGGATCTGCCAATGAGTAACCAAATTTTGATACACAACATTTAATATATTTAGCAGGACTGAAATGCTGAAAAAAATTCAGCATTTTGCTGTTTCAATAACTGGACAGTTTTATGACCAAAGAAATAATTTCAGAATTTACTTTCTATTTTATGTATAAATAGAAACAAATTAAGTTCCCCAAAGGGAATCTTTTTCAAAAAGTATTTCTCCATCTTTAATGAATATGCAGGTAAACTGAATTTGAATTGTTTATCTGTTAGATGAGTCATCTTGAATTAAAAGCTCTACACTCAACAGAACTACTGGAATTACAATCATAAAACATAAAACTCTAAGGAATAACTAATTGTTTTTCAAACTAAGTGACTCACATTGTAATCAGACTTCGTTCAATATTTATCATACATATTGTTTTTGTTTACGAAATAATTGTTTTTTTTAGAAGAAAAGGTTTTATAAACAATTGTTTTTACAAATTAACTTAAGACAGCTTACAAAACGTATAACAACATAAAAACAAAACAATATTCTAAATAGTATTCTTTTACTGTCCAAGTAAGTCTATTGTCAATTTTTATCTATTTTAAAATTTAATTTGAAACCTAGCTTGCTATAATGACTTATGTTTTACCTTATTCTTCTAACACACTGTGTTGGCATAACTTTAACAATGAGTACTTATGGTCTTTTATCATCTAAACAATACTTCATTATACTGAAGACAATTTTAAAAACTTTAATTATATATATTCTTTACAATATGAATCATAACAAAATCCATGATTTCCTCCAAAAACAGAAATGATGACATTTTTCACATGATGTAAAATATAATTAGATAATAACTACGAATTACGTTCACTTTTAGTGTACTCATTGACCCTAAGATGAAGTAGTTGAACCTTCTCAGGGTATAAACTGACAATGCAACATCATTTCCTTCCATAGTAATCATGGTCATAAGTTCATACATTAGTACATCAGATATACTCGCCAAGTTATAATATGGTACCGGTAGTTGATCTTCTATCCCTATTATTATTCCCTGTTTAGTAGTACATATATTATATCCACACTTTAGTTTGGATACAAGATACTTTTATACTTTATATACAACAAAAATGATTATGTTTGAAAAAGTATCCCCAAAAAAATTCAAAATTTTGCAAAATATTGTACTATCTGAACTTTCAAGTCATTTATAATCACCAGTTTTCTAGATAAAATTGTTGGTATCCATAAAACAAGACATCTTAAAGACAAACCTCTGAATTATCCTCAGAAGACTATCATTACATTTGAACTTACCAAAAATTGATAACATTTATTCCAGGTAAAACTGCCAAAAAATTAGAACCATTCCCGTTAGAATCCATTATATTTACTTAAAGATGCACTCTATACACACCCAACTTTTTTTTATTAAATAGAAGCAGCACTTTTGTTCTTATCTACCTCATAGCTATACAGATCTGTGGTGACACTATTATAACATATCAGATGTCATATTCTTATATCATAATATATTAGCATATATTACTGTATAAATTGTCATGAAATTTGACTCCTGAAAAAGATACTTTTTAAGTATACACCACATGGTACACAAGTATTTTAGTACATATTCATTTCATATCTTATTATGTATAAATGTGTCATCTTTCACAATTAACTTTAGTCCTCATACAGCATTTTATCATTTTTTTAGCATTTAAAAAGTTCATATTACCTGTACTGTAAATTGACCCCCCACCCGACATCTTTTAATCAGGGGAGACTAGTCATGAAAATGTATTGCACCTTACAATCACCAATGTAATTTTGAACCAAAGTGGGCACAGTGCACACATTAAAAATTCAAAGATGACATCTATGGTGGTAACTTTTTAGAATCCAATGGTGAGGAACCTGATGGTCAGTAGTTGTTGTTTGTTAATGTGGCAGGTTCATAGGTGTTTATCTTTTCGCGTTTTATACATAGATAAGACTGTTGGTTTTCCTGTTTGAATGGTTTTAACAGTCATGTTTTGGGCCCTTTATAGCTTGTTGTCTGGTGTGAGCCAATGCTTCGTGTTGAGGACCGTATTTTAACCTATAATGGTTTACTTTTATAAAATGTGACTTGGATTGAGAGTTGTCCCGTTGGCACTCATATCACATCTTCTAATATCTAGATCTGTGTTAATGATTACACCTTAAAACTCATCATGCAAAATGCCAATTTTCAAATCAATGAGAGGTATAGTTGCAGATAATCTATTGCAATACAGCAGATGTTGTTATCCAGAATCTTGGCTTGTAAAAGACATGAAAATACAATTAACACCTTTAATTCCTCAATATAATGCTTATTCCAATACAGTGACCTTTAACATGTTTAATATAATTCACCAATCATGGACTATAAAATGGGTATTCCAATATATTGGTGCCAAAAAAATGAATTTGACCAAAGTTGGTTAAATAGATTGTGTTCAAAATCAAATTAAATTTCAGAATGGTGAGTCTATGATGTTTAATAAAACAGTGCCATTTTATTATGGAACATTTGGTCTTCATTGGTAACACAACCATCAATTTTTTTTTCCTTCATTAAAATGGTGGATCTG